>NC_070617.1:42223682-42593682 GCF_027172205.1 Podarcis raffonei | reverse complement strand
GAATAGAACAGCTGCTGGCTGGACACTTGAACAGGAGCATTCAACGCTGTGGGGTTTTGTCACAGTGCCAACTTCTGCTCACACTAAGTGCAAAACCTCTCTGTCAAGGCTGATGCTTGGTGGTCCCATTGCCTCCAAGAATCATTGCATGAAGTGGGGGTGCATTGGTGGTGCTGTTGAAGTATACATTGTGGTTGTACCTGCACACACCCCAGACACACAACTAGGGATCATTGAAGCACACAACTGCACTCTCTCTCTCTTTCACACACACACACACACACACACACACACACACACACACACACACCTTCCATAATGTGATGGTGACTAGTAATCAGGGAATTATTCTGTGACCATCCTGTCACTATGTAGCATGTAGAACTGGTGGCGCTCAAGGACGTAATTGTCTAGGATAGTGTTGTCATTTATGCATGCATGTTGTATTCTGCTGGCATCTGTCTCTCTCTGGAGACAATGGAGCAGGGTGCCTTGGCGGGGGGGGGGGTGAGATCAAGCTGTTAGAAGGTTACAGAGCCTTCTGGGGCTGTAGAGACCAATGCAGGAGAGACATGTTTTGTTTCAGCCGGGGCAGATGAAGGCATCCAGTTGTGCTGCTGCAAATGCACCATGGCGTTTCTTCTCTCTGCGGCTCCTCCCAGCAGTTATTCCACCTCTGGTCACCTGTTTGTGTGTCTCCTGGCACTGTCAGTTGTCTGCAAGGGATTCCCACATGGCATGGTTGATATTGCCAGCCTTCATGTCATGTTTGCAGACATCTTTGTAACACAAAGTTGGCCTGGTGCCTGAAGTCAGCTCCACATAGTGCCCGTCCTTGGGGATCCTGACATCTTCCATTCTGTGGATATGACCAAGCTAGTGTAGACATCACTGAGACAGGAGTGTGAACATGCTGGGAATGTGGGCTTGTGAGAGCACATCCTTGTTTTGCACTTCCATAAAGCAACGTGCTCAACACACAAGCCTGGTAGACCTTCATCCTGGTATTGGATGCTAGCATCACATTCTCCCATACCCTGTTGTGCTCATGTTTATGTATAGTTTCTATCCATACTGCACTATCAAAGTACATCATGAGGTACAGCAAAGCAAAAGGGGGGTATCTACCTAAAAGGAGCATACAGTCAAAGATTTTACAGTTGAGAGGGGGAGAAGTACAGAATCAAAGCCTATAAACAAATGGAGGGTACAGGAAGGCTCAAAGAGGGTGTGTTTTCTTCTTTCTCCCCATTTTTAGGAGGAGTTGGCATTGCTGCGAAAGAAATTGGAAAATTCAGAACTTTCACGGCAGGAGCTTCGGCAGAGCACAGAACAGCTGGAAAGCAAGGTCAGAAATAGAAACTGTGTGAGGTTCTGTCCTTGCTTCTGGTTGCAACATCATAGATTTGTAGAGTTGGAAGGGAGCTCAAGAGCCATCTAGTCCACCCCCTGCAATGCAGGAATCTCAGCTAAAACCTCGGCTTGAAAACCTCCAATGAAGGCAGTGGACTCTTCCTCACTGGAGGTGTTTAAACAAATATTGCTTTTTTCTTAATTCACACAACAATAATTCAAGCTGGTCCTTATAAGAACAACTGTTTAGGAATTGGCATTTGAGAGTGATTCTCCCCTGCCTTCCTTCCCTGTTCCTTTCTGCTTTTTATTTTTGGGCCTGCAGGCAGGCACTGTCTTGTTTTTGCTGGTTGTGTGTAAGCTGCTCTGGAAGATTTTTTTGGATGAACATTTATTTAATTTAAATAATTAATTTAATTTAATTAAACATTAAATAATTTATTTAATGTTCTTATTAAATAAATAAAATGAAGAGACTTGCTGAATCAACCTGAAAAGGCTCATCTGCAGCAGTGGCTCCCAACCTCCTTTGGGAGAACAAGTTGCAGCAGTCAAACTGTGCTTGACATGGTTGTACATCGAAATGTGACAGGCCTCTTGTTGAATGCAACATGCATAATAATTACTCCTCTGTTTTCCCAAACTTTGGATGGCAGAGCCTGCAGGGATGGGTGGCCCTGGCAATTTCAGTTTCTGTCCATTTTGTGCTTTTCTCATCTTAAGTTCAGTTCTGCACAAAAAGGTAAAGATAAGGCACCCCTGACAGTTAAGTCCAGTTTTGAACGACTCTGGGGTTGCGGCGCTCATCTCACATTACTGGCCGAGGGAGCAGTTTTTCCGGGTCATGTGGCCAGCATGACTAAGCCGCTTCTGGTGAAACCAGAGCAGTGCACAGTTCACATTAAAAAAGAGAGAAGTCCTAATGAAAATTCAGCAGCTTTTTAGTGTGCATTTCTCCATGGCAACCCTGGGCTGTGGAACTCCTTCCCACAGAGGTGCATCTAGCACCTTCATAATACAGGCTGGATTTACACTGATCTGGAAAATGCTATTTAAAACACACTATTAAAAAACTATAGTCCCCAATGCAATTTCTCATTGGCAACAGATCACTGCTCTGCAGTGCCCTCTGGTGTCACATTTTACCACACATTTTTAACATTTAACTCACCAGTATAGATTAGTCTACACTCAGCTTCTGGCAAATGCTCAAGATGCAACTTCGTGCCTCTGCCTCTGACACTTGGAAAACTACTGTATGTATGTTTCCAGGACCCACCTTATTTCTGTCATTTTACGTGGTTTAAAACTGTTGACTATTGTTAGCCGCTCTGAGCCCGGCTTCGGCTGGGGAGGGCGGGATATAAATAAATTTTATTATTATTATTATTAACTCAGGAGGAAGTACTATTCCGTGATCATGCCTGAAACCGCTGATCTCCCTTTTGGCAGTCAGAATTTTATCTACCCTCCCATTCCTGAAGCCATTGTGATGTCAGGGGGGCACATGAGGGCGGTTTGGCCAAATGGAGATGCCTAGCACACCCAATTCAAGCTGGGATCGAAGGGTGCAAGGTTGTTGCATCCTTCTCACACCTCCCTCCCTAAGCCATTTGGGAGGCTGGGATCTGATCATAAAGTGGCACAGGGCTGGCTTGGGGAGGGTGGCATGAACAGCACGGCCCCCCCATGGGCCTGGGGCACTCACCCTAGCAGCCCCCATGCTATGCCCCCCTGGATACCAGGGACTGAACCAGGGACTTGCTGAAGACATGCTCTGCAGCTGAGTTATGGCCTTTCCTGTGCCCCATATGCTGTGTCCCCATGAAGGTGTGCTAGAGAAGGGAGCAGCTAGAATCCCAAAAGCAACTATGATGGGGCAGAAAAGAAAACCGACTTGGATTGAACATTTCTAATGTAATCACTCCCTAGGGATGGTGAAGATATTTGGTTTGGCTTCCATTAAAATGTAAACCTTCCTAAATTTACGCTCCTGAAACAATATGCATACCAAGCACAGCTCTCTGTCAAAATACTAAATGCATATATTAATGAAAGTAATACTAAAAATCTCAGTGGAATGATTAGAGTGCTGGACTTGGACTTGGAAAAACAGGGTTCAAACAGCCCCTGCTCAGTCATGAAGCTCACTGGGTGACCTCGGGGCAGAGGATAAAATAGGGAGAGGGAGAATTGTGTGTGCCGCCTTGAGCTGCTTCAAGGGAAGGTGGAGTATAAAAGTAATCATAAACTTTAAAAATACGTTATATCAGAGAAAATTGCTTGAAAAGATTTGTAAACGTAAAGGACTTTTACAACTAAACGACTAAACAACAACAAGGAGTCTCAAAGCAGCTAACATTCTCCTTTCCCTTCCTCCCCCACAACAAACATTCTGTGAGGTGAGTGGGGCTGAGAGACTTCAGAGAAGTGTGACTAGCCCAAGGTCACCCAGCAGCTGCATGTGGAGGAGTGGGGAAGCGAACCTGGTTCACCACATTACGAGTCTACTGCTCTTAACCATTCTCACTGATAACTCTTATGGGGATCACAGAAAGGGAGGGCAAATATTTACAGCAGTGGCTGCAACACTTTTCAGAGAGAACCCTGTGCTCCCCAAATGTCACAGGGGGACAAGAAAGCTCCAATAAATTGGCTGGCCATAATATCAAAGTGCAAAGCAGTGAATCTCATACCCCACCGCCTTCCAAGTCTGTCCAGAAACTTGGGAGAGTGTTTGAGTTCTCACCAGGAAGCGGGGTGATGCTCTAAAGAGTAGGCACCCCACCTGATGGCAGCAACCCTGAAGTGAAGTTACAACTGGCTCTGTATTTATTATGCAGAAGTCTATGCTTTTGAATAACGTTTTCCCACTGTATTTATTTATTTTGCAGAAGGGATTTCTCCTAGTTCACTCCACCTCAACCCATCCAGACTCAGGTTCACTTAAGGTGGCCACTTAGGCATATCTCCCTCTGTCCCACGACACTCTCCCTCCCTCCCTCTCACTCACACACACCACAGAAATTTGTGTAATATTTGCACAAGCTAACTTATAGAAATAGATGCTAATTTGTTTATTTACATAAAGGCCATTGTGGGCTAACCTGCCTTTCCCCAGTTTGCTCTAGGGATGTTGGGAACCATGGGAAATGTATTTTCACTTGTTCCCAGGGTCCCTAGATATTGTCAGGAGCATCTGGAGCCTAATGGAGACCCAGACGTGGGGCTTCCTCATTGTCATTGCTTCATTTGGGGTCCTTGAAAATGCATTGGGGAGAGAGTGGGACTTGCGTGAAGGGTTTGGCCTTGGGGAGGCTTTACTTTTTATGTCTGGAAAAAGAACATTTGCAGCCTTAGCTCATTCTGGATTCTGCTGGGGTCGCTCAAGAAGGACACTGACAAACTGGAACGTGTCCAGAGGAGGGCAACCAAAATGGTCAAAGGCCTGGAAACGATGCCTTATGAGGAGCAGCTAAGGGAGCTGGGCATGTTTAGCCTGGAGAAGAGGAGGTTAAGGGGTCATATGATAGCCATGTTCAAATATATAAAAGGATGTCACATAGAGGAGGGAGAAAGGTTGTTTTCTGCTGCTCCAGAGAAGCGGACATGGAGCAATGGATTCAAACTACAAGAAAGAAGATTCCACCTAAACATTAGGAAGAACTTCCTGACAGTAAGAGCTGTTCGACAGTGGAATTTGCTGCCAAGGAGTGTGGTGGAGTCTCCTTTTTTGGAGGTCTTTAAGCAGAGGCTTGACAACCATATGTCAGGAGTGCTCTGATGGTGTTTCCTGCTTGGCAGGGGTTGGACTCGATGGCCCTTGTGGTCTCTTCCAACTCTATGATTCTATGATTCTATGAATGGAGAGCAATAAAAGACACTGAATCATAGAATCGTAGAGATGGAAGGGGCCAAAAGGGTCATCCAGTCCAATCTCCTGCAATACAACAAGAAGAAAGCAGCTTAAATTTTGGGTGCTTCTGAACACCAGGAATGCTTGAGAGAGCCCTTGACTGCACAACGCCCCCCCCCCCACTTGCCTGATTGAAGCAAGTTCAGAGCTGCCTCATGTGACCTGTTGCATTTCTTCCCCCCACTTCAGATCATAGACCTCACGACGGAGCTGTCAGATGAACGCTTGAAAGGTGATGTTGCCTGTCAGATCCTGGAAGGTGAACGAGCTGAAAGACTGAGAGGGTCAAGAGAGGTCAAAGAGCTGCAGGTATGTGCCCAACGGGAGGGCTGGGGGGGGGCAGCGAGATGGAACTTGTATGTTGGGTCTTTGCACAATTTCTCCACAGGGCATGGAGGAAAAGCAACCTGTTCACCCAAACAGCCCTGCAGGGCCAGCCCAAGACATTTTGCAGACCCTCCCCTTGGGATGTCCATTTATACATTGTCGGAGAAAGAAGATATGTTTGCATGACATTTAAAAATCCAGAGTGGAAACCTGCTCTTTAATGCTGAATTGGAACAAACAGCAATTTTGGTTTTCTACAGATTGCCATTTGCTCTGATTCAGTGGTAAAGAACAGGTTTTTGCAAGGAAATCTCAGACATAGCACCTTAAAGCCCTGACCTTTGCCTAGAAACATGGCACAAAAGGAAGTCTGTATGAACCCTCAGTCATAATAATTTTAAAGTCCCATCACTTACTATTTCCAGCATCTGACAAGCCACTTGGAAACCAGGCTCCTCTCCTATATGCTGCTGGGGGCAGGGAATCAATTTTATGCTTGATGTTCAAAGAGGGAGTAGAACTTCCCTGGGAATGGTGCTCTATAGTGCTGGTGCACTTCCAAGAAGTCTTGATCCAGATAAAGGTCAAAGCCTTATCTGCTTATCTTAGGGGCTCAACTGAGAAAGCCAGTGTCATGAGCTGGCAAGACACCAAGGAAAGGGAGGCGGATCCCAGTGAGGGGTGCAGCCATGTTTGGTGCACAGCTTAAGAGGGGAGATTGGGGACTTAGGAGGTACTCATGGGGCTTCAGAGGATGTTGAGTGGCTAGTGGACAATTCACAGGAGCCAGGGGATGAGACACATCACCAGAACCAGAGGTACCCCCATATCCACAGATACAGCAGGCTCTGAAAACACGAGAAAGTGCACTCAAGGAAACTAAAGCAGGCAGGGGAACACAGCTCAACTCACTAGTGGACCAGATGATGATCATGTTAGGTCCGCACCGGTATGAAGTTTACGGCATGTAATGCCTTAAAGGAGAATATTATGAAAATGATTTATAGGTGGTACATGACCCCAGTTAAGCTTGCAAAAATTTATCACCTGCCTGACAATAAGTGTTGGAAATGTAAAGAAGCTGAGGGAACATTCTTTCATCTTTCGTGGACGTGCCCAAAGGTTAAGGCTTACTGGGAAATGATATATAATGAACTGAAGAAGGTATTTAAATTTACCTTTCCTAAGAAACCAGAGGCCTTCCTTTTGGACATAGTCGGCCAATTGGTGCCAAAGAAAGACAGAACATTTTTTATGTATGCAACAACAGCAGCAAGAATACTTCTCGCTAAGTATTGGAAGACACAAGATCTACCCACCGTGGAAGAGTGGCAGATGCAAGTGATTGACTACATGAAGATGGCAGAAATGACTGGCAGAATCCGTGACCAGGGAGAAGAATTGATGGAAGAGGATTGGAAAAAGTTTAAGAACTATCTACAAAAATATTGTAAAATGTTTGAGTGTTAAAATGATGTGGGATTCGAAGGCAACATGGCATTTGGGATATGGTTAAAAGAGCTATGAAAAGAAGAATTTATTTAAAAAAGGAGAGGGTATGAATAGAATAATATTATGTCAAAGTATATAAGGTGGTGTCAGAGGCTCAGGAGCAGAAGCACAGGGGAGAGAGCAAATAGAGAGCGGAGGAGAGGAATCCGAGGGGAGCGTAGGGGAATATGACAGTGACCCGAGAGATTCCATAAGCTTCTCCAGCGAATCAGAAGATTCCCAGAAGGGGGCGCCTATGGTAAGGGCGAGGGGGGTCCCAGGGGGGACGCACCAGAAGCAAGGGGCCAGCGGGGACTCCCAAGGGAGCAGCGGAGGATCAAGACCAGCTCCCCCACCAGAGCGCAGTGGGGGGGAAGAGTCACATGAGTCAGGACCAGCCTCTCCTCCAGCGGGGAGAGAAGATGAGTCAGGGATAACCACGCCCGATGGAGATAGGTGGTGCCAGGGCTCAGACAGCAAGCAGAGCCCAAACACCAGGAGCAGTCAAGGCGAAGGCTCCTAGAGGGAGCAGGAAGTGTTATATCTGCGACAGTGCACTGCACATGGCCAAAGAGTGTCCCCAGAGGATCCAGAAGCACACTGCAGCCTCAGCAACTGTAAAAGGAGCAATTAAGCAGGGGGAACAGCTGCAGGGAAACGACGAAGCCTGGTTGGAAACAACAGCACTGGGGGTCAACCAGGCGAGTCAGTGAAGCAGCCCCCAGAGATTTTGCAGCCCACAGACCCCCTCCCACCCAAACCAGTGGTGCAACTCACCGCATCGTTCCAGCTGCCCGATGGGCTCACCCTGGAGGTCCCTATTACCATTGACTCTGGTAGCAATGCAGACTTTGTAGGAGTGGACTTCGTCAAGCAGCATCGCATAGCACTCCTGCCAGCCACGATGCCCCTAAATGTCGTCACGGTAGATGGCAGGAAGATACTGGGAGGCGAGGTGGTACAGCAAACACCGCCTCTGGTGATGCAAATTGGGAACCACCGCGAAGTCATCAGCTTCAATGTCACCCACCTGTCGGACACGCCCATAGTGTTGGGCATGAGTTGGCTGGATAGGCACAGCCCGGCATTAGCATGGTACCAGCGGCAATTGACCTTCTGCTCTTCCTACTGCGCAGAACACTGCATCCAGACCTGCCAGGAAGAAGAGGGGCAAGAGGATGAACCGCAGCTACACCTAGGCATGGTACAAGCGGTACCCAACAAGTACAAGGCCTTTTTGGAGGTCTTCTGCGAGAAGGAAGCGGACAAGCTGCCTCCCCACAGGCCCTACGACTGCAAGATTGACCTCCTGCCAGGGGCGACGCTGCCGACTGGAAGACTGTACTCCATGTCTGAAGACGAAATGCAAGAACTCAGGGAGTTCATAGATCGCAACTTGAAGCGGGGATTCATCCGGGAATCCAAAGCAGTGGGGGGCAGTCCCGTGTTTTTCGTGAAGAAGAAAGACACGCCCGAACGGAGGCTCATAGTGGATTATAGGATCATCAATTCCATAACAAAGCCCACGGCATTCCCCATGCCCAAGATTGACGACCTGCTCGCGACGGTGAGGAAGGGACGGATCTTCACCAAGTTGGATCTACGAGGGGCGTACAACCTTATACGCATGCGGGAGGGCGATGAGTGGAAGACAGCCATGTTTACGCCTTTAGGCACCTATGAATACCGAGTCATGCCGTTTGGTCTCCAAAATGGCTCCCATTGTTTCCAAGCTTTCATGCACCACGTGTTAGCGGGACTCCTCTATAAGAAGTGCGTCTGCTTCTTAGATGACATCCTGATCTTCTCGGAATCGCAGGAGGCTCACGAGGAGGACGTCAAGGAGGTCCTGCAGAGACTACGGGAGCACAGACTTTACGCCAAGCTGGAGAAGTGCCAGTTCGACATGACAGAGGTGGATTTCCTGGGCTACAAGCTGTCCGACAAGGGACTCGCCATGGACAGCGCCAAGGTCCGCTCGGTGTTGGACTGGAAGAGCCCGTGCAATCGGAAGGAGGTCCAGAAGTTCGTCGGTTTCGCCAACTTTTATTGCAAGTTCATCAAGGGGTTCGCGAAGGAGACGGCGGCCATCACGGACACCCTCAGCTCCAAGAAGAAGTTCACCTGGACGGACCAGGCAGAGCAGTCTTTTCGGAGGCTCAAGCGTCTCTTCGCGTCCGAAGAACAGCTGCTACACGTAAACCCCAGCAAACCGATAAGGGTTGAAACGGACGCCTCGGACAGAGCGGTGGGGGCGGTCCTGTTGCAGCAAGATCCGCAAGGGGACTGGAGACCGTGCGCATTCTACTCCAGGAAGCTCAGCAAGTCGGAGCAGAACTACACCATCTGGGACAGGGAGTTGCTGGCCATTCATGCAGCTTTCAAGGCGTGGCGGCACTTCCTGGTCGGAGCCAGACACACAGTGCAGGTCTGCACGGACCATAAGAACCTGGAGTACTGGCGCACGGCGAGGTTCCTGAACCAGAGACACATCCGCTGGGCGGAGTTCTTTGCGGATTTCGATTTCCGGATAGAATACATCCCGGGAGACAACAACGTCATGGCGGATGCGCTATCCAGGAAGCCGCAGTATCTCGAGGAAGCGGCACCGGCAGCGGCCAAACACATTTTCGCACCAAAAGCGTGGGCATACGCTTCAGCCGCTGTGGACCTGGACGCAGTGCGTCGCGCGCTGCAGGCGGATTCGTTTGCACAATCCAAGATGGAGGAGGTGCGAAACGGCACAGCGAAGGACGACGAGTTCCAGATACGCGACGGACTACTCCTCCGCAAAGGGGCTCTCTACGTACCGGGAGACGACCTTCGCGCGAGAGTCCTGCAGCAGCTGCACGATGCGCCCAGCGCTGGGCACTTCGGCAAGGACAAGACGGCGGAATTAGTCACCAGGGACTTTTGGTGGCCCAAGGTGAGGGGAGAAGTTGCGGATTACGTTTCCAGGTGTGACACCTGCCAAAGGGCCAAACCAGTACACAGGAAGCCGGCGGGTCTGCTGGAACCGCTGCAGACGCCGCTCGAACCGTGGGAGAAAGTGGCCCTGGACTTTGTTACAGATCTGCCCAGCTCGCGAGGCAAAACAGCGGTACTCGTGGTCGTAGACCTGTTCACCAAGATGGCGCACTTCATTCCGTGCGCGAAGGTGGCCACAGCGGAACAGACGGCCAAGCTATTCATAGACCACGTGTTCAAAGCTCACGGCTTGCCGCGGTCCATCCTGTCCGACCGGGGTCGCCAATTCATTTCGAGCTTCTGGCAGAAGCTGCTGGGCATCCTGAACGTCAAGATCAACTTAGCGTTGGCACGACACCCACAGACCAACGGACAAGCGGAGAGGGTCAACGCCATCATGCAGCAGTACCTGCGATGCTACGCTAATCAACAGCCCTCGACCTGGGTGGACTACCTACCGCTGGCTGAGTTTGCCTACAACAACACGAAGCACGGGTCTACAGGGGTGACACCGTTCTTTGCCAACAATGGGCACCATCCCAGAACCTTCCCGGGGTTAGAAACCGAGGGGGAGGGGGAGGGGGAGCCATGGGGGGCAGAGCACTTAGCCGCAGAGTTACAGGAGGTCCATGAGCAACTCCGAAGGCACTTGGAACTCGCGAAACACGCCTATAAGATGCAGGCAGACAGGCACAGGAGGGTCGGGGAAGACATCCAGGTGGGGGACTGGGTCTGGTTAGCAGCCCAGGCAGTGCCGGCCAGAACGCTAGCTAAGAAGAAGCTCGGACACAAGCAGCTGGGACCTTACCAGGTCGCGGCACAAATCAATCCAGTGGCCTACCGGTTGACACTCCCGGAGGGCTCCAGAATGCACCGTCTTTCACAGGTCAGTGCTCACACCCTACAAGGCACCTCACAGGTTTCAGGCGCCAGGGAACGCACCAGCCCCACGTAGTACATCGCCAACAGGGGAGGGATCACAGAGGGCGACGCCACTCAACGAGGTCACGGAGATTTTGGACTCCAGATGGGGGGAAGAGGGAGTTGAATATCTCCTCGCCAGGGAGGGTACCCCGGCCAGCGCCAACGAGTGGGTGCCGTGCTATGCCGTGGAGGAGCATTACCTCAAAGACGAGTTCCATTCGATCTTCCCACACAGACCCATGCCGGCGGAGTATTTCGACGACTGGCTTTTCACACCCACACTGTCAGCCAGCACGTTCCAGGGTTTCTCATCAGATGAGGAGCCGACGCCAGGAACGAGCTCCCAGGAGGGGTCGCTCTCGGGGTTTGTCACAGACCGCTCCTATTGGTGGGACACTCAACCAGAAGTGGGGTGGAGCAGGGAACTGCTGAGGGGGCCCTTACACACAGCCTCACCCGAGGGACCGGGTGGAGAGGAGCACATGGACGTGTTGGGGGAGGATCCTGGATTTGAGCACGACAGCAGAGAAATGGAAGCAGAGGAAGTCGACGTCGACGAACCCATCGTGGGCGGGCCTGATCCCGCTGGCCGGTTGCACACCAGGGGGAGAGAACGGCATCCAGCACTCACGCCCCCAGCACTGGAGCACCCGGAACCCACACCCGAAGAGGGGGAGGGGGGAAGGGGGGGCTTCAAGGGGGGATGGATGTCAGAGGCTCAGGAGCAGAAGCACAGGGGAGAGAGCAAATAGAGAGCGGAGGAGAGGAATCCGAGGGGAGCGTAGGGGAATATGACAGTGACCCGAGAGATTCCATGAGCTTCTCCAGCGAATCAGAAGATTCCCAGAAGGGGGCGCCTATGGTAAGGGCGAGGGGGGTCCCAGGGGGGACGCACCAGAAGCAAGGGGCCAGCGGGGACTCCCAAGGGAGCAGCGGAGGATCAGGACCAGCTCCCCCACCAGAGCGCAGTGGGGGGGAAGAGTCACATGAGTCAGGACCAGCCTCTCCTCCAGCGGGGAGAGAAGATGAGTCAGGGATAACCACGCCCCCATCGGAAAGTGGGGAAACGGAGGGAAGGTCAGGTCCAGCTAGCCTCCCCGAAGGAGGGAGCAGTGACACAAGTGTAACGGTCAGAAGGAAAGTGGGAGGCTGCGCGCGCGCCAAGTTCAAATGTGCAGGAGCGCGGGACAGCAGAAAACCCGGATTGGGAGCCAGGTCCTAAAGCCCGGAGGAGGGAGGGGGAAGAGTCAGGGGACTCAGCGTCAGAGGAGTCTAGGAAGGGTGAGACCCCGACTAGCAGTCGGACCCAGAGAAGGAAGGAACAGAGGAAGAGGTGGAGTAAGGCTAGAATCTTAAGCTGGTGTCAGGGGGGAGGAGATTCAGATGGAGCTTCGGCGGTCTAAGGTTACAGACGTAGCGTTGCACACTGCGCGTGTGGAAGTGAAACTGAACTTCAATAAAGACTTTTATACTAAAGAACGAAGCAGTGTTGGTCTTGTGTGAGCTGGGACCTCAGGCAGCGCTGACAGGTGGAGTAAAGGATCAAGATAAGGGAAATTAGAGACATAATAACTGGAAATATATAATTATAAATAAGATTGGAAAAAGGGTTAGAATTTGCTGAACTTGACGGAATAAAGAGGAATACAAAAAAGGGAGATGTGAGGAGGTCAGGAAAGAGGGATATGGAACTTTGAAATTTAAAAGTGGAATTTTCTTTTCTTTATTTTCTTTATCTTGTTAAGTGTGTATTTTATGTCTGTTGTTTTTGTTCTTGTTTTGTTATATGTGATATATGTTTTGTAAAACTTTAATAAACATTTAAAAAAAAAAGAAGAAGATCATGTTAGGTCCGGAAGGAGGTTGTGGGCACTCAGCTGGATGAGGCTCAGGGCAGGTGAGGATCATATTCTTTGTCAAGTGGAGAGGCACAGGGAAGCAATCCAGAGACTCTCTGTTTGCTCAGTTTTCTCTGTTTTCTCTGTTGATGAACCATGGCTTGGCTGCTTCAGGGAACTCCACTGGACGGTGACTTTGGGACTGACCTTGCATGTGTAATAGAGACTTGGTTGGATGAAGCAGATGGGTCTGTTCTTGCTGCTGCTTGTCCACCAGGTTTCTTTTACGCACAGCAACCCAGGTCATGTGAGCAGGGAGGGGGGATTGCAGTGACTTTTAGGAAGTCATTAGTTTACACCAGACATCCTATTGGGAAGACCCAGTTTTCTGAGTGCATGCTCTGGAAGTTGGGCAATAGGGGCAGTAGAGGATTCCTTTTGGCGTAATGATCTCCCCACTGCACCAAGGATCCCCTGGCCGAGCTGCTTCAGGTCATTGCGTATGTTCTCCTGGAGACATCTAGTTTGGTTTTTCTAGGGGGTTTTAACATCCATGCCAACATGACCTTACAAGGGGCCGCTCGGGACTTCATGGAAAGCATGACCTCCATGGGGCTGTCCCTGAATAAGTTTGGCCCAACTCATAGTCGTGGATATGCCTCAGACCTGGTGTTCACCTCTATGGATGTGGGTGACACTGAGTAAAAGTGAAACTAAAGAAGTGCCATGGTTGGATCACTTCCTGGTGCAACTGGACTTCTCTGTGACCCTTCCCCTCTGCAGGGAGGTGGGACCGATTTGGATGCTCCGCCCCTGCCTCTTAATGGATCCAAATGGTTTCCAGAGACTGGTAGGGGAAGTTTTACCCCATGTTGATGGCCTTTCAGCTGATTCCCTGATGGCCTGCTGGAATGCGGAGCTAACCAGGGCTATCGACTGTCTAGTTCCGATTGCACGGAGCCCAGACAGCCCCGTGGTTTTCTCCAGGGCTGAGGGTGATGAAATAATCACTTTGAGATGGTTAGAACGGCGGTGGCAGACTCTCACTCTGTGTTTTTTTAAAAACATAATTTTATTGGATTTTTACAATTTTATAGTCACTCAAACAACACAATGTAACATTTGTCATATACTGTAAAAGAAAAAGACACCCCACCCCACCATGACTTCCCTCAACTTCGCCTTCTGGTTCTTTAAATATTTACAACTTCTGCTTAATTATTATCTTATTTTTATATTCATATACCTTAATGCTCTTAATTTCTTTTCAGTTTTATGTCAAAATTTCTTTCATAATTACATCTTACATTTCAATTTCATTCCATGTTATCCTTTGGTCTTATTTTCTCACTTGTAAGTGTTTAATCAAACCCTGCTAGTGAGTCCATTTCTTTACAGTATTTCTGTAAATACAGCATAAAGGGTTCCCAGTATTTTTTAAATTCTTCCTTATCATTGTGGAAAACTCATTCTGAATAGGACTAGACACAGGTTAGAGCTCAACATCGGGCCTACCAAGTGGCGATAGCAACAGCAAAGAGAACCTTCTTCACCGCCTCTATTGCATCTGCAGAAAACAGCAGCAGGAGACTCTCTCAGGTGGTTCACAATGTAACGGAACCACCTTCGCCATTGGGGCCCAGTAAGGACCCCAAAATCTCCTACAATATTTTGCAAAGTTTTTTTGCAGATAAAGTCGCTCGGACTCAGAAAGAGGTAGACTCTACCATGGGAGTGAGAGAGTGCTGTCTAGTCAAGTTGTACGGGATCAATTTCAATCTGTTACCCCTGAGGATGAGGACAGGCTGCTTGGACAAGTGAAACCGACCACCTGTCTCCTTGATCCTTGCCCATCCTGGTGCATAAAAGCGAGCTGGGAAGGGCTGGGCAATGGGCTCTGCGGGGTGGTGAATGCTTCCCTTTGTGAGGGAGCCCTCCCAGACCCGCTGAAAGAGGTGGTCATTAAACCACTTCTTAAAAAAACATCTTTAGACTCAGCCAATATGGCCAACCCCCTTCATGGATCACTGCCTTGCTGTGGCGAAGGGGCTTGAATAACTCAGAGAAGCTATGAGGTATGCCATGTAGGGCCACCCAAGATGGACAGGTCATAGTGGAGAGTTTTGACCAAATGTCATCCACTTGGAGCAGGAATCAGCAAACCACTCCAGTATCCCTGCCAAGAAAACTCCGTGGACAAAACAGGCATATAAAAGTTATGACCCTGGAAGATGAGCCCCTCAGGTCGGAAGGCGTCCAACATGCTACTGCAGAAGAGCGGAGGACAAGTACAAGTAGATTCAGAGCTGATGAAGCGGCTGGGCCAAAGCCGAAAGGTCGCTCAGTTGTGGATATGCCTGGAAGCGAAAGGAAAGTCCAATGCTGTAAAGAAAAATATTGCATAGGAACCTAGAATGTAAGAACCATGAACCTTGGTAAGTTGGATGTGGTCAAAAATGAGATGGCAAGAATAAATATTGACATCCTGGGCATCAGTGAGCTAAAACAGACAGGAATTCAGCTCGGATGACCATCATATCTACTACTGTGGGCAAGAATCCCATAAAAGAAATGGAGTGGCCTTCATAGTCAACAAAAGAGTGGCAAAAGCTGTACTGGGATGCAATCTCAAAAATGATAGAATGATCTCGATACGAATCCAAGGCAGACCTTTTAGCATCACAGTAATCCAAGTTTATGCACCAACCACTGGTGCTGAAGAAACTGAAATTGAGCAATTCTATGAAGACTTACAACACCTTTTAGAAATGACACCAAAGAAGGATGTTCTTCTCATTATAGGGGATTGGAATGCTAAAGTAGGGAGTCAAGAGATAAAAGGAACAACTGGCAAGTTTGGCCTTGGAGTTCAAAACGAAGCAGGGCAAAGGCTAACAGAGTTCTGCCAAGAGAACAAGCTGGTCATCACAAACACTCTTTTCCAACAACACAAGAGACGACTCTACACATGGACATCACCAGATGGGCAGCATCGAAATCAGATTGATTATATTCTCTGCAGCCAAAGATGGAGAAGCTCTATACAGTCAGCAAAAACAAGATCTGGAGCTGACTGTGGCTCAGATCATCGACTTCTTATAGCAAAATTCAAGCTTAAACTGAAGAGGCAGCAATGAAAACCATCCCAATGAAAAGCAAGAAAGCAAAGTGGCTGTCCAACGAGCGGGGGAGAGAAGGCAAGCAAAATGTTAGGCAGATAGTGAAAGATGCAGGAAATTGAATGCAGATTTCCAAAAAATAGCAAGGAGAGACAAGAAGGCCTTCTTAAACGAGCAATGCAAAGAAATAGAGGAAAACAACAGAATGGGAAGAACCAGAGATCTGTTCAAGAAAATTGGAGATATGAAAGGAACATTTCGTACAAAGATTACCATAATAAAAGACAAAAGTGGTAAGGACCTAACAGAAGCAGAAGACATCAAGAAGAGGTGGCAAGAATACACAGAGGAATTATACCAGAAAGATATGGATGGCTCGTATACCCCAGGTAGTGTGGTTGCTGACCTTGAGCCAGACATCCTGGAGAGTGAAGTCAAATGGGCCTTAGAAAGCACTGCTAATAACAAGGCCAGTGGAAGTGATGATATTCCAGCTGAACTATTTAAAATTTAAAAGGATGATGCTGTTAAGGTGCTCCACTCAATATGCCAGCAAATTTGGAAACCTCAGCAGTGGCCAGAGAATTGAAGATCAGTCTACATCCCAATCCCAAAGAAGGGCAGTGCCAAAGAATGCCCCAACTACTGCACAATTGCACTCATTTCACACACTAGCAAGGTTATGCTTAAAATTCTACAAGGAAAACCTAAGCAGTATGTGGACTGAGAACTCCCAGAAGTGCAAGCTGGATTTCGAAGGGGCAGAGGAACCAGAGACCAAATTGCAAACATGCGCTGGATTATGGAGAAAGCTAGAGAGTTCCAGAAAGACATCTACTTCTGCTGCATTGACTTTGCAAAAGCCTTTGACTGTGTAGGCCACAGCAAACTATGGCAAGTTCTTAAAGAAATGGGAGTGCCTGATCACCTCATCTGTCTCCTGAGAAATCTCTATGTGAGACAAGAAGCTACAGTTAGAACTGGATATGGAACAACTGATTGGTTCAAAATTGGGAAAGGAGTACGACAAGGCTGTATAATGTCTTCCTGCTTATTTAACTTATATGCAGAATTCATCATGCGAAAGGCTGGGCTGGATGAATCCCAAGCCAGAATTAAGATTGCCAGAAGAAATATCAACAACCTCAGATATGCAGATGACACAACCTTGATGGCAGAAAGTGAGGAGGAATTAAAGGACCTCTTAATGAGGGTGAAAGACGAGAGCGCAAAATATGGTCTAAAGCTCAACATCAAAAAAAACAAAGATCATGGCTACTTGGCCCATCACCTCCTGGCAAATAGAAGGGGAAGAAATGGAGGCAGTGAGAGATTTTACTTTCTTGGGCTCCATGATCACGGCAGATGGTGACAGCAGTCACGAAATTAAAAGACGCCTGCTTCTTGGGAGGAAAGCAATGACAAACCTAGACAGCATCTTAAAAAGTAGAGACATCACCTTGCCAACAAAGGTCTGTATAGTTAAAGCTATGGTTTTCCCAGTAGTGATGTATAGAAATGAGAGCTGGACCATAAAGAAGGCCGCTCGCCGAAGAATTGATGCTTTTGAGTTATGGTGTTGGAAAGACTCTTGAGAGTCCCATGGACTGCAAGAAGATCAAACCTCTCCATTCTGAAGGAAATCGGCCCTGAGTGCTCACTGGAAGAACAGATCGTGAAGCTGAGGCTCCAATACTTTGGCCACTTCATGAGACGAGAAGACTCCCTGGAAAAGACCCTGATGCTGGGAAAGATGGAGGGCACAAGTAGAAGGGGATGACAGAGGACAAGATGGTTGGACAGTGTTTTCAAAGCTACCAGCATGAGTTTGACCAAACTGCGGGAGGCAGTGGAAGACAGGAGTGCCTGGCGTGCTCTGGTCCATGGGGTCATGAAGAGTCGGACACAACTAAACGACTAAACAACAACAACAATATGGCCAACTATTACCCGGTCTCAAATCTTCCATTCTTGGGCAAGGTGATTGAGTGTGTGATTGCTGAGCAACTCCAGGCACGCCTGGAAGAAGCGGACCATTTGGATCCCTTCCAGTCAGGATTCAGGCCTCAGCATGGGACTGAAACTGCCTTGGTCGCACTGGTTGATGATCTCTGGCAGGCTAGGGACAAAGGTGAAAGCTGTTTCCTAGTTCTGCTGGATCTCTCAGTGGCCTTTGATACCATTGACCATAGCATCCTTCTTGACCGTCTAGAGGAGCTGGGAGCTGGGGACACTATTATACAGTGGTTCTGCTCCTTCTCCTGGGCCGTGTTCTGAAAGTGGTGGTGGGGGGTGAGTGTTCAGACCCCTGGGCTCTCACTTGTGGGGTGCCTCAGGGTTCTGTCCTCTTCCCCATGCTTTTTAACATCTATATAAAGCCGCTGGGAGAGATCATCAGGGGGTTTGGGCTGGGTGTTCATCAGTATGCGGATGATACCCAGCTCTATCTCTCTTCTAAATCAGAACCAGTGAAGGTGATGAAGGTCCTGTGTGAGTGTGATGGCCTGGGAATCTGATTCAGAGGCTGAACCGGAGGAATCCCAGCCCGCACAGGAGTCCCTGCCTCCAGGGCCAGCTGAGCCGGGGCAGGGCCTTGAATCTGAAGCGCCTGCACCTGTGCCGGATCCTCAGGAGCAGACACCAGATGAATCCACTCGGGCTCCGGAGGTGATTGAGGACCCATTGCCTATAGGTTCACCTCTCCCAGCCCTGTCAGGGGAAGGTGAGCCTCCCCCTGGGTCCAGTAACCCTCCAGCCTCTCCTGAGCTGCAGAGGCTCAGGGCAGAGAGGCGGAGGGAACTGGGTTCTCTCAGGAGGAGTGCTCGCCTTAAGGCCAGGAGAGGCGGGTCACCTGTGGGCCGGGACTGCCCCTGGCCTCAGAGAAGATAAAGGCCAGTCAGCCCGGTCCCAGGTTGTGGGAGCAACGTCGCTGGAAACCTGCTTCTGCCAGCACCCAGTCCTGTTCTTCCGGAGTTCCCGGCCATGCCCGGCTTCTTGCTTCGGATCCTGCTTCGCCCTTTGTAGACTGTCTCTAGACCCTTGACCCAGGACCGGACTCTGACCACGCCTCACGGTAACCTCCCCCCGGGACCAGCACAGTGAGTGTCTGGAGGAGGTTGGAGGATGGATGGTGGCTAACAGATTGAGGCTGAATCCTGACAAGACAGAAGTACTGTTTTGGGGGAACATGGTGGGCAGGTTTGGGTGACTCCCTGGTCCTGAATGGGGTAACTGTGCCCCTGAAGGACCAGGTGCGTAGTCTGGGAGTCATTTTGGACTCACAGCTGTCCATGGAGGCACAGGTCAATTCTGTATCCAGGGCAGCTGTCTACCAGCTCCATCTAGTACGCAGGTTGAGACCCTACCTGCCCGGGGACTGTCTCGCCAGAGTGGTGCATACTCTGGTTATCTCTCACTTGGACTCCTGCAGTGCACTCTATGTGGGGCTACCTTTGAATGTGACCACAACTAATCCAGAATGCAGCAGCTAGATTAGTGACTGGGAGTGGCCGCTGAGACCATATAACACCAGTCCTGAAAGACCTGCAGTGGCTCCTAGTATGTTTCCGAGCACAATTCAAAGTGTTGGTGCTGCCCTCTAAAGCCCTAAACTGCCTCGTCCCAGTATACCTGAAGGAGTGCCTCCACCCCCATTGTTCTATCCGGACACTGAGGTCCAGCTCCGAGGGCCTTTTGGCAATTCCCTCACTGTGAGAAGCGAAGCTTCAGGGAACAAAGTAGAGGGCCTTCTTGGTAGTGGTGCCTGCCCTCCCATCAGATGTCAAGGAAATAAATAACTATGTTACTTTTAGAAGACATCTGAAGGCAGCCCTGTTTAGAGAAGTTTTTAATGTTTGATGTTTTGTCGTATTATTATTAATAATATTTATAATAATAATATTCTGTTGGGAGCCACCCAGAGTGGCTGGGGAAACCCAGCGAGATGGGTGGGGTATAAAGAATAAATTGTTTTGTTTTGTTTTGTTTTTTTAATTATTATTATTATTATTATTATTATTAGATCCTTAACCTCTTGAGAGGCTCCGTGGGAGCAGCTGTGGGTGGTGGACATGAATGTGGGTTCAAATGTACCAGGTGCGTAGTCTGGGAGTCATTTTGGACTCACAGCTGTCCATGGAGGCACAGGTCAATTCTCTATCCAGGGCAGCTGTCTACCAGCTCCATCTAGTACGCAGGTTGAGACCCTACCTGCCCGGGGACTGTCTCGCCAGAGTGGTGCATACTCTGGTTATCTCTCACTTGGACTCCTGCAGTGCACTCTATGTGGGGCTACCTTTGAATGTGACCACAACTAATCCAGAATGCAGCAGCTAGATTAGTGACTGGGAGTGGCCGCTGAGACCATATAACACCAGTCCTGAAAGACCTGCAGTGGCTCCTAGTATGTTTCCGAGCACAATTCAAAGTGTTGGTGCTGCCCTCTAAAGCCCTAAACTGCCTCGTCCCAGTATACCTGAAGGAGTGCCTCCACCCCCATTGTTCTATCCGGACACTGAGGTCCAGCTCCGAGGGCCTTTTGGCAATTCCCTCACTGTGAGAAGCGAAGCTTCAGGGAACAAAGTAGAGGGCCTTCTTGGTAGTGGTGCCTGCCCTCCCATCAGATGTCAAGGAAATAAATAACTATGTTACTTTTAGAAGACATCTGAAGGCAGCCCTGTTTAGAGAAGTTTTTAATGTTTGATGTTTTGTCGTATTATTATTAATAATATTTATAATAATAATATTCTGTTGGGAGCCACCCAGAGTGGCTGGGGAAACCCAGCGAGATGGGTGGGGTATAAAGAATAAATTGTTTTGTTTTGTTTTGTTTTTTTAATTATTATTATTATTATTATTATTATTAGATCCTTAACCTCTTGAGAGGCTCCGTGGGAGCAGCTGTGGGTGGTGGACATGAATGTGGGTTCAAATGTACCAGCCCTGCCTTTAACACCTGTGTATATTTTTGAGGGATTGACTGGAGCTCTCTTTTAAGGACACACACTTGGCACTTGGGCTCTTCTGGGATTGCTGTGGGAAACCCTGGTCCCTGAGAGCCTGCAAGGAGCACAATGGCTGTGCAGCATGTGAAGCAGGCCATCTGAGTCACTCTTCTGTTTCAGACCAAGCATGACCAACTGCAGAAGAAGCTGGAGTCGGCAGAGAAGCAGCTGGAAGAGGCACAGCAGCAGCTTCATTTGCACGAAACTGGGGCAAGCAGCTCTGGCAAAGGTAGGGGGCATCCTTCAAATGGCAGGCTTTCTTACTTCATGGCATCTCCTTCCTCCAAGTCTAAGTTCACTCTCTGAAATTCTGGACTATATTTTAGGTAACCAAAAAGTTGTGTTTTGAGATGTCGTTTTCTTCCTTCCTTCCAAATTCATTCCTTCCCTTAAGCCTTAATTTCCAGCCTCCTTGTAACTTAGTCGCCTGCTTCCCTCCCCTGTTCTTTTCTCTCTGCCATCATTCCAGATTGCTCCATCCAACAGTTCTCAGGAGTGACATCTGTCTCTCCTCGTCATTCTGACTGGAGAGAGGCAGCAGGGTGGTGCTGAGAGTATGTCAGTTTGCGTAAAACCTCATCTTGGCTGCCCTGAAGAATTTGTGCTCCAGATATGTCAGGCAGATTTTGTAGCAGCAGATTGCTCAGGAAGCCTTGCGAATTGGTGTTTCAGTGTCCGCACACAACAGCTAAGGTTATTGTGAAGGTTGAGAGAGAAAAGAGCTGAGTTTTATTTCCTCAACTCCCCCCCCCCCCAATCCCCGGTACCAAGACTGTGTGGAGATGTGCAAAGGCTCCTAATTTGTGGGGAAATTGCTTTAGGTGGCTGAAGTTATGGCAAATCCACTTCAAAATGGGAGCAAAGGCCTTCTTCCTGCATACAGAAGCCAACTGTGCTGGCACCTGAATCTTACATCAACAGCACAAGCAACAGGATTCAAACCTGAAGCAGTGGACTAAGTTAGGGGGTGCATAGCAAACTGTGTGACATGCATGGCTCTGTCTGCTGATGGAGATGAATGGCCGGGAAGTTCAGAAGGAACAGTTAAGGGATGCCACCACTGTCCCCCCACCATCTACCCCCTGAAGCACTTGCTCACTCTGCCTAATGATAGAGCTGGCCTGCGATATTTCAATCCAAACACTACTTCTGTGATACAGGTGGTACCATTCAGCAATTTGCACCAGCTTCTGAAGTCATACCATTTTAAGCCATTAGCTTTCAGTTGTGTTCCCACCACATGTGTTTAAGCTCTGCAGCCATGTAGATCAAGGAACTCCATCAAACTATCTCACAAGTTTAGTGCAGCGGATTCTGATGTGTCAGCATCATTGCTATCATTTAAGACGGATATTGACAAGCTGAAATTTGTGCAGAGGAAGGTGGCCAAGATGATGAAGGGTTTAGAAAGCAAACCTTATGAGGAACAGTTGAGGGAGTGTATGGGTAGCCTTGAAAAGAGGAGACTGAATACCTGGAGGGCTGTCGCCTGGAAGGTGGAAGAAGCTTGTTTTCTGTTGCTGCTGCTGCTACTGCTTCAGAGGGAAAGATGAATTCAAATTGCAAGAAAGGAGAGTCCAACTCAACTGTAGGAAGAACTATCTGACAGTAAGAGCCATGTGTCAAGAGCTGGAGTCAAGCGTAGGTCAGCAATAAAAAACATGGTTTCAGTGAAAACTCTTTATTCAAAGAAACCAAAACTGTGCAGGCCTAGTGATCCCAGCACTCTTTCCAGTAGGTATTGCCTCAGTGAGGCAGCACTCTTCCCGCTGCTCTCTGAGGCTCCTGCTCTCCAGGGTCTTTCCCAAGTAGTCGCCAACTGCCTCTGTGCACAACCAATCTCTGCTCTGCTCTTTTCACTTCTCTGCATGTTCTAGGAGACCAGGGGGTTGGGTTGTAGCAGGAGGGGGAGACTCCCTGGATTCTTCATCTGCCTGACTCAGCTCTGCTTCTTAGCCACCCTCCTCTCCAGCCTCCACTTCAGCCTCAGAGTCTGAACTGCTCTCTGCCGCAGCCACTTCCTGCTCACTAAACCCTGTTACGTCTTCTGCCTCTGACACCTCCTCCTCCCAGTGTGCTCCCTCTTCTTCTTCCAACCACTCATTGTCCCACCACCAACCCCTGGCTCTGAGCCTTCTTCCCCTGGGGTTTCCCCAGTTGGGGCCTCCCACCACTTCTCTGCACCGCCCCCCCCCAGTCCATGACACCATGGAGTGGAATGGACTCCCTTGAATGGTGGTGGATTCTCCTTCCATGGAGGTTTTTAAACAGAGTGTGGAAGACTATCTGTTAGGGATTCTTTAGCTGTGATTTTTGCATTGCAGGGACTTGGACTAGATGACCCTTGGGGATACCTTCCAATTCTACCATTCTATGATTCTGTTACCTTTCAGCATCTCTGTTCAAGGCCATTTCAAATCAATGGGGCTATTTTGAAAGGAAAACAGGATGCCCCTTTAAGCCAGATATTGTTGGATCCCAACTCCCATCAGCCCTTTAGCTAGCATGCCCAGTGGTCAGTGTTGATGGGAGTTGTAGTTCAGCATCATCTTCAGGGGACCAGGCTGGGTACCCTGCCTTCAAGCAGAGTGCTCCATTTTATCAGAACCATTAAATAAAAATGTTAGAAAGTGTATAAGGACAATACCTTTACTGGGTCAACCAAGAAGTCCCCCCAAAATTATTGCTTTTATCTGTCCTGAATTTTCCAGCATTCAGCTTCATTAGACATCCACACATTCTGGTGCTCTAAGAGGTGGAGAAATTTCCCCCCTCTATCCACTTTTTATCCACTTTTTGTGGCAATGTTAAGGATAGTAGGAAAGGACATATTGAATAACTATTATCCTTCCTTCACTCACGCTAGTAAGTGCGGTAGCAGAGCAGATTCCCCTCAATATAGCTAAAAGCTAGTTTGGGGGTTCCTTTGAATCTCTTAGTTAAGATTATTTCCTGGTGTCCCCTTTGATCCCTCTTAAAAGAATAAAGACACAAGAGTCTGAGTAAAGTAACAAAAAGTTTACTCACATTTCAGTTCATGATTTGATCCCTGAAAGGCAGGTTTTACTTGGTACTTACACAAACAAAGTGTGGGTTCATCTCATATGGAGACTGAACTCATGCACTGTTGGCTGAGAGTCAGCAGACAGCAAAATTACATTACAAAATGTAATTAAATTACAAAATGGCAGCAGGACAGCAGCATGGCAGCAAAAGAGCAGCAAGACAATAGAAAGACAAAACAGCTTCCGGCGAACTGCAGACATGATAAGAAGTGCGAGATAACCCTCTGGGGGGGTCTCGAGCGGTGTGGGGGCTATTTGAGAGGTTTCGCGAAGGCTACGCGGACCTCGGAACCTCGGGAAGAGATCCTGAGGGGCACTGGTACCCAGCAGTGCCCAAAGGTGCTCTCTTGCTCCCTGGGTCTTTATAATAGACTCAGGGACGGGATTGAGCTGCGGGCACGAAGGGGGAGCAACTTTAAACCCACACCGTGAAGCCTCAGACTTCTTATGAAAGCAGTTAGCTTCCAAAACCAACAATGAATTTGGACCTACAGCTGACGGAGCTTATCCGAGCACTGCTTTAAAACTTGAGATCTATTAGAATTCGGCGAGTTACGGGATGCAGAAAGGGAGTCCGTCCCAGACAACTGGGAGAAAATGGCTCACGATGGAAGGTTGGAGGAAGGAGGAGAGAAAAAAAGTTTCCGCTGAGTGAGTGTTACTTTTTAAGCCCTCGAACACGAACTACAAAGTGTTGAGGCAAAGCTACTTTTGAAATGACTACTGGGGGAAAAGTACTGTAGGTGTCTTTTGATCGGCTTGGGACGGGTCTCTGTCGGACGGAGGCAAATCACTAAATAATTCAT
This sequence comes from Podarcis raffonei, assembly GCF_027172205.1. Classification (NCBI taxonomy): domain Eukaryota; kingdom Metazoa; phylum Chordata; class Lepidosauria; order Squamata; family Lacertidae; genus Podarcis; species Podarcis raffonei. The sequence continues at coordinate 42,568,873 of NC_070617.1, read as the reverse complement.
CGCACTCCTCCATTTTAAGTGAAGAGGGTCTCAGTCATACTGGACTTGCAAAAAGATTTGGCTGCAGACTCAAAGAGAAATCAAGGAGAAACCCTGACGGTAGGAGAACCGCGTGGTGGTGGTTTCTACACTGACTTTTAACAGTTTCCTGAGGGAGCCAAGACTAATATTAAAGGAACAAAGAAAAACAAGATGGGGGGGGGTTTATCTTCCCCCTCCCTCCCCCCCTCCATCATCGGGAGGAAGAAGAAGCCGGAAATTACGCTTCGGGAACTTGGGAGCCTTACACAACCCGCGCGTGGTTTGAAACAACCTTATGGACTGATAGAAGAAGAGAAGAAAACACATGGGGGATAATAAATAAACTCTTACCCTTTGCCTTATGGAATATCTGCCTGAAGACTCTCAGACTTCCCTGCTGCCTCCTGTGTGTTGTAGGACATGGGGAGAGGAGGGATAGAAGTGATGGACGTGCTGGGAGTGACGAGACAGCGTGTGGATTAGGGACTGCCACCGTGTGGGGAGCTAAAAAATTACATTCTAAAAGCAAAGAAGGCGGGAAAGTGCTCCCCTTGGTGGCTGGCTGAAACATTGTGTGGACTGACTTTGTGTGATATATATATAAGATCTAAATTTTTGTATAATATATATCTAAGATGTCCAGGAAAAATGGGGGAAAGGGAATAGGGACTCCAGCAGAGAGACGCCCATCTAGGCAAGAAAATGGAAAAGAAAACAGGGAATATGAGAGCTTACTGGGGGAAATAAGAAAAGAGTTTAAGCAGAATGAGCAATATATAGAGAGAAAATTATTGGAGGTCTAGGAAGCCTTAGACAAAAAATTGGAAATGGTGGTGGGAGAGTTGACAGGGAAGGTAAAAGACTTGGAAATAAGAACTAAGGTGGTAGAGGATTCAACCAAGCGCACACAGAAAGATCTAAAGGAAGTAAAAAGACAGACAGAACAAATTAGAGGAGAAATTACAGAAATGAATAGGGCACAGGAGGAGATGTTGGATAATCTATCTACTCTGGAGATGCGTCAAAAAGAGCGAAATCTGAAATTCAGGGGTCTCCGGGAGAAGCCAAATGAGAATATAAGAGATAAAATAATAAGAGAACTGGCTGGGTGGATGGAACTAAAAGAAGAAGATATTGGCCCAATGATAATGAATGTCTTTAGAATAAAGGTTAGATCAGTGAAAGCAAGGGCAAAAAAGCTTCCTGGAGATGTTCTAGTCATGTTTAACTCATTGGACATAAGAAATGAAATACTGAGACTGAATTACAACAAAAATCTATGCATAGATGGAGTGAAAATCTTGATTTTTAGGGAGATCCCTGCCAGGTTTCTGAAACGAAGGGGAATTTATAAACAAATGGTGAGTCTACTGAAAAGGAATGGAATTCAGCATAGAATTCAGCTCTACCTCTCTTTCAAATCAGAACCAGTGAAGGCAGTGAAGGTCCTGTGTGAGTGCCTGGAGGCGGTTGGAGGTTGGATGGTGGCTAACAGATTGAGGTTGAATCCTGACAAGACAGAAGTACTGTTTTTGGGGGACAGGAGGCGGGCAGGTGTGGAGGATTCACTGGTCCTGAATGGGGTAACTGTGCCCCTGAAGGACCAGGTGCGCAGCCTGGGAGTCATTTTGGACTCACAGCTGTCCATGGAGGCACAGGTCAAATCTGTGTCCAGGGCAGCTGTTTACCAGCTCCATCTGGTACGTAGGCTGAGACCCTATCTGCCTGCGGACTGTCTCGCCAGAGTGGTGCATGCTCTGGTTATCTCCCGCTTGGACTACTGCAATGCGCTCTACGTGGGGCTACCTTTGAAGGTAGCTACTAATCCAGAACGCGGCAGCTAGACTGGTGACTGGGAGCGGCCGCAGAGACCACATAACACCAGTCTTGAAAGACCTACATTGGCTCCCAGTACGTTTCCGAGCACAATTCATTTTTTTTATTATTATTTTTAAAAAATAGGTTTATTAACGTTTTCAAAAAAGTATAGAAGAAAAACAGAAAAGAGGAAAAAAAAGAAAGAAGAAAGAAAAGAAAAAGAAAAAACAACAGTTAAAAAAGTTTACCATAGTTACATTCCATACCCAATTTCCTTGACTTCCCCACACCTGCCCTTCCTGTATTCCAATTCCAATTTTTAGTTCAGCAATTTTTGTCCCCCCACTTTACCTTATTTCCTCTAATTCAATTTGTTTAATCAATTTTAACTTCTAGACCTCAATCCTTATATTTCATAACCCACTCTTAAAATACTTTTCCTAAATTCCCCCCATCAATTTAATTAACCTATTTTAACTTAAAAATCTCAGTCTTTATAGACCTACACTTATTCTTAACAATCTTTTACTAAGGTCGGCCCCAAATCCCTCCCCAAAATCCCCATTTTTATGTTAGTGGCAAAACCAACTTAATTAAAACAGAATATATTTATACACCCTTTGGGTTCCCGAAGCCCCACCACCCCCTTTCCCGGTTTCGATCCCCAACCAAAGTCCATCAGTCCATCCGAAATCAGCCTGGCGATCTCACATCCGAGGCACTTAATCCTCTCTCAATTTCTCTCTGCCGGTTTTCTTGATAGTCCTTTATTTTAAATTCCGAATCTCGAAGAGGCTCTGTTCCAATAAGGTCCATATTTCTTCCAGCCAGACCTCCATATTTAACAATGAAGCCAAAATCTTGTTTCTTACTTCTCATAAGTCCAAATGTCTCAAAGACTCCAAATTCTGCATTGGCCATATTTATATTCCATATGTCTTCAGATCCCCATAAAAGGAGATCTCTCCAATTTCCATTCTTCACTTCCAACCAGATTTTCTTCATCATGTTCTTATTTTCCTTTATGTCTAGCTTAGCAGGCCTCTGGCTCTCTTTAATCGTCTGCAGCATCACAGCGCCTCCTTCTTTCTCATGTTTCTCTTTAACCGCCTCCTCAAATGTCTCAGATTCCTTTTCCTGTTTGGCTGCAAGGATTTTTGGATCAGCAACAACACTTCCCTGTTCATCTGCAGGAGCTTGAATCATATCCTTTCCAGGCTCAGCAACTTTATTTACTGTTCCCTTCATTGTTATTAGATTCGCAGTCAAAACATTTGTCTGCTCCTGTAGTTTTCCCAAGAGAAGGAAGGTCTTTTCCAATTCAGCCAGTATTTTTCCACTTACAGCCATTTTTGTAATGTCCTGAACCCCCTCTAGAGGGATTCTAGTTACTTATAATTTTTTTTTTAATAAAATTTTTATTGGTTTTCCAACATATATTATAAGACATTACAAACAACAATACAAAAACAAACAAACATATAAACATGTATAATTTCATAATCTTTTTCCTTATACCCAATTTCAACGACTTCCCCATGCCTCCCTTTTCTGCATCCCTGTTTTAAACTTTTTCAGCAACCCCTGATCTAAATTATTTGTAATTCCCTTTCTTTAACCTTTTTTTTTCTCTTATCCAATCATTTATCGCTGCAAATCTGCTATGCTTTACCCATGACATTTTAACACTCACTAATTTTACAACAATTTTTAAGATAAAATTTAAATTTCTTCCAGTCTTCTTCCACCGTCTCTTTCCCTTGGTCACGGATTCTGCCCGTCATCTCCGCCAGTCCCATATAGTCGATCACCTTCGTCTGCCACTCTTCCAGCGTGGGTAGTTCTTGTGTCTTCCAATACTTTGCTAGTAAAACTCTTGCTGCTGTTGTAGCATACATAAAAAACGTCCTATCTTTCTTTGACACCAATTGGCCTACCATGCCCAGGAGAAAAGCCTCTGGTTTCTTATGAAAGGTACACTTAAGCACCTTCTTAATTTCATTATAGATCATTTCCCAGAAGGCCTTAATCCTTGGGCACGTCCACCAAAGGTGGTAGAAAGTACCTTCAGTTTCATTACATTTCCAGCATTTATTATTGGGCAAATGATAGATTTTTGCAAGCTTGACTGGGGTCATGTACCACCTATAAATCATTTTCATAATATTCTCTCTTAAGGCATTACATGCCGTGAACTTCATTCCGGTGGTCCATAACTGTTCCCAGTCAGCAAACATAATGTCATGTCCAATATCCTGTGCCCCATTTAATCATAGCTGATTTAACCGTTTCATCCTGTGTATTCCATTTCAACAGCAAGTTGTACATTCTTGACATATTCTTAGTATTGGGTTCTAACAATTCTGTTTCTAACTTTGACTTTTCCACCTGGAAGCCAATTTTCCTGTCCTGTTTGAATACTTCATTTATCTGGTAATAGTGAAGCCAGTCTCTTACTTTAGACTTCAATTTCTCATAGCTCTGTAGTTTCACTTTTCCACCTTCTTGTTCTATAATTTCCCAATATTTTGGCCATTTCGATTCCATATTAAGTTTTTTCACTTCCTTAGCCTCCATTGGTGACAACCACCTAGGGGTTTTATTTTCCAACAGATCTTTATACCGAATCCAAACATTGTATAATGCTTTCCTAACAATATGGTTTTTGAAACCTTTGTGAGTTTTTACCTTGTCATACCATATATATGCATGCCAACCAAACCTATTATTGAACCCTTCCAAGTCCAAAATGTCTGTGTTCTCAAGAAGTAGCCAGTCTTTCAGCCAGCAAAAAGCCGCTGATTCATAGTGCAGTTTTAAGTCCGGCAGGGCAAACCCCCCTCTTTCTTTTGCATCAGTTAGTATCTTAAATTTTATTCTGGGCTTTTTGCCCTGCCAGACAAATCTAGATATATCTTTCTGCCACCTCTTGAAACAGTCCATTTTGTCCACAATCTGCAATGTTTGAAACAAAAACAACATTCTTGGCAAAACATTCATCTTGATAACAGCAATTCGGCCTAACAAGGAAAGTCTCAAGTTTGACCATATTTCTAAATCTTTCTTGATTTCAGTCCAACATTTCTCATAATTTTCTTTAAATAAGTTCACATTCTTAGGTGTTAAATTAACCCCCAGGTATTTCACTTTATTTGCTACCATTAATCCGGTTTCACTCTGAAACCTCTCTCTTTCCGCAACTGTTAAATTTTCCCCCAATACCTTTGTTTTTTGTTTGTTCAACTTAAAACCTGCTACTCGACCAAAAATTTGTATTGTCTCCAAAACTCTTTTTGTACTAGTGTCTGGCTCTTGTAAAGTTAATACTAGATCATCTGCAAACGCTCTCAATTTATATTGTTTAGCTCCGACCTGAATCCCTTTAACCAGCTGGTCCCCTCTAATCATGTTTAGTAACACCTCCAGAACAGATATAAAAAGTAATGGGGATATTGGGCACCCCTGTCGTGTCCCTTTTTCAATAGCAATTTCCTCAGTAACCACGTTATTTACAATTAGTTTTGCTTTTTGTTCAGAGTAGATTGCACCTATACCATTCTCAAAACCTTGGCCTACCCCCATTCCTTTAAGATTCTTTTTCATAAAACTCCAAGAGATATTGTCAAAGGCTTTCTCCGCATCCACAAATATTAATACTGCCTTAGTATTAATATTGTTTTCAAGTAATTCCATAATATCTATTATGTTTCTCACATTGTCAGATAAATGTCTTCCTAGGAGAAAGCCGGCCTGGTCTTTATGAATCTCACCCACCAAAACCCTCTTCAGTCTTTTTGCCAAAATGTCTGCAAAAATTTTGTAATCCACATTAAGCAATGATATAGGGCGGTAGTTCTTAATCTGACTCTTTTCAGTCTCAGATTTTGGTATAAGTGTAATATATGCTTCTTTCCACGATTCAGGTGCCTTCTTCCCCTCTAAAATTTCATTACAGACTTCCTTAAACGGTTGTATCAGCCAATCTTTCAGAGCTTTGTAGTATCTGGAAGTCAGGCCATCTGGTCCTGGAGATTTTCCCAATTTCATGTTTTGAATGGCTCCCTCTATTTCTTGCTCAGTTATTTTCTGGTTTAAAATCACTTTACTTTGTTCAGATATTTTTTGTAATCCATATTTTTAAAGAAATTCTTCTATCTCTTTTTCATCCACTGGCCCTTGTGCATAAAGTCTTCTGAAATAACTCTGAAAACAGTTTCTAATCTCATTTGGCCTAAAAATGTTCTTTCCTTCAACCTCTAAGCTTGTAACCATATTCAATTTTTGTCTTTTCTTTAATTGCCATGCCAGAAGCTTCCCACATTTATCTGCCGATTCGAATGTCTTTTGTCTCATTTGCTTTATTTTCCATTCTATCTCCTGGTTCATCAGTTCCATATACTGTCTCTGGTAGAACTTAATTTCTCTTAAAATTTCATGAGACTTTGGCTTTGATCTCAATTTTTTTTCAGCTTCTTTTATTCTTTCCAAAATCTTATCTTTCTTTTCATTCTGTCTCTTCTTTTTTAAAGTATTCTGCTGTATCAAAAATCCTCGCATAACGGCTTTACTTGCGTCCCAAATTGTTCTTTTCTCCACCTCTGTCCTCAGATTTATCTCAAAATAGTCTTTCATAGTTTTCTGGGCCTTTTTGTACACCTCTTCATCTCTAAATAGGGAGTCATTCATCCTCCATCTAAAAGAACCAGCTGTTGTTATGTTCATTTCCATCTTTACAGCATTATGGTTGGAGCAAGTCTTTGGGCAGATTTCCACTTTTTTTATCTTAGGTGCCATCCCACTAGTTACCCAAATTTGGTCGATTCTAGTCCAGGTCATTTTTGCCTCTGAAAAGAAAGTTCCCTCTCTCTCAAGAGGGTTTCTTGTTTTCCAAATGTCAATCAAGTCCATATTGTCTGTCATTTCAAAGAAAGTCTTAGGTAGTCTCCCATCCTTGGAAACCACCTGTCTTAGTGCTTTGTCCATATTTGTAGAGACCACTCCATTCATATCTCCCATCATAATTACATTGTAATCCAAATAGTCCATTAATGTCTCATGCAGTTTCTTAAAAAACTCTGACTTCCCTTCGTTCGGAGCATAAATCCCAATTATCAATAATTTTTCTCCTTGGACTTGTATTTCAATTGCCAAATACCTTCCTTGTTCATCTTTAAATATTAACTTAGGGGCCAACTTTTCCTTTGCATAAATCACCACTCCTCTTTTCTTCACTTTATCTGATGAGATAAATTCCTGTCCCAGCCTTTTATTAACAAGTAATTTTCTGTGTATTCTAGTCACGTGGGTTTCTTGTAGACAAATCAAGTCCAATTGTTCCTTTTTTAAAATATGGAAAACCTCACGCCTTTTTCTGGGAAGGTTCAGTCCATTACAATTCCAACTTAAAAATTGTAAAGCCATCTTGTTATTTACTCAGTTGCTCCTCCAACTGCCCCAAGCAGTTGTTCTTCCTTTGTCGGAGTTTTAAGTCCAAATGTCAAGTTCAAAATGTCTGTTGCGTCCTTTGCCTCAGTAGTCAGGTCCACCACTTCCTTCACGAGGTCCTCCTCGTTTCTTTCCAGAAATTGTTCTTTGTCTTGCACTGTTTTTATTTTGATTTTTTTCCCTTTGTAGTTAAAAGACAAGCCTTGTGGAAACTCCCATCTGAATAATATGTTGTTCTTCTTCAACAAAGTGGTCAAGTCCTTGTAATAAGCTCTCACTTCTAAGATGTATTTAGGAATGTCTTTATAGATCTGCACAAAAGAATCTTCAATCTCAAGAGATCTTTGAAACTGTAAACTTAGTATTTTATCTCTTTCCTCCTTAGTTCTCAAAGTTATCAGTCAATCCCTTGGCTTCTTTCTATTTTGTCTTCTGCCCAGTCTAAAAGCAGTAACTATCTTAAATTCCTCCTCTTTCAAATTTACTTGCCAAAATTCCGAAAATTATTTTGTAAGGAAATCTACCAAATTGTCCTGTTCACTTTCTGGGACCAATCTCAATCTCAGATTCCTCTCCTTTCTCTGAAGTTCCAGAAGAGACAGGGCCGCCTCATGCTCCTCCAGCTTTTTACAAACTGGTACTAACTTTTCCTGTGTAGATTCCGCAATGGTTTTTGCCTCTTCAGCGGTCTTACGAATTGTGACATTTTCTTCAATTAATTTATTTATAGTCTCTGTATTAGATGTAACACTTTTGGTATTTAAATCTAACTTCGTTGATAACTCTGTCAACTGTTTAGAATTTTCTGTACCTTGCTTAGTCAAGGCTTCCAAGGCCTCATTTATCTTTATTAATGCTTGAGTCACTGGATCCATAGGTAATGAAGTCACTTTTTCCTGCCCATCTGCACCTGCAGGGACTGAGCCTGATATAGAACCCCTTTTCTTTTGTGCAATTTTAGTTTTGGCTCTTGTTTTTATCTCATCTTCTTGGCCACTCATGTCCCAAGGTCGTTCCCACAGGAATTATTTCCAGGTGGAAAACTCCACTGACTTACTTTTTACAAACTTGTCTTTATAGCTATTTCCCCACAACCCTCTAGGGGGAGTAGCTCACAGTTTAAAGTACAGAGAAGCAAAAGGAAAATGGCTACAAATTTTCCAGTAAATTTCCACTAAAAAGGCTGTCAGTTTGTATCTTCAACAGAGTTCCTAACAATAGCAAATAAAGTCCCAACTTTGTATCAGGCAAGCAAGACACCAACTTTGTAACTAGTTTCCAATGACAGTTTCCAGTCCCGGTGACTTACTTTCTTTTTAGGGCAGTCCTTCCCAAGGGTTTAAACGGCAGAAAGTTCCTTTTTTTAAAACCTCTTTCAAACAGGTGGTACAAGTTCAAATTCTTCCCCCCCGCTCCTGCTGCTAAGGGGGGAGGCTCAAGTTCAATGTCTGGGTTAAATAGGTTTTAGAGTTATCTTCCGTCAAATTGCAGCTTTGTAATTCGTTGCTTTAGCTGTCATGCAGTCCGGGAAAGGCAGACTTCCTTATTTTTAACCTTCCCCGTTTTCGGCCAAATTTTCAAAATTTTTGCTTTAAATCCCAAAAGCCTTCGAATCCTACTCACAGGTATTTTGTAAATCCAAATGTCAGGAAGGAATCGGCGCTCTCCGTCTATGGCGACGCGGCTTCACTCCACGGGCTGGGTAGCGACTCTCAGCACCGCGCTCTCACCCGATGCCACTCCGGAGCCTTTAAAAAGGCTCCTTCGCAGTAAAGGGGGGCGCTTAAGGTGCCCACCGAGTCTCCTTGTTCACAGGCTTCCGCGCCTGTGATTTTAGGGGTCCCCGCTTCGCCGTAGCGGTCAGACCCGAACTCGCGGAGTAGTCTCCCTGAGCGGAGCTCAGTGGGAGACCGCCATTAAACGCTGGCGCCGACCGGAAGTCAGGGATTCTAGTTACTTAATGTCTTCCAATAGTTAACCTTTTCTTCTTAATTTTTAACAATTTGTTACCAAATTGTATCAAATGTAACCAGCAAAGACAGCAGAGACAACGTTCTCCTTTCCCCCCCCAACTTTGACAGCTAATTTGACAGCTGTCAAAATCTATAAACCTCTTCCACAGGCTCTCTCCCCGATCGCTCCCGGGTTTTGGGGGAGGGGTGAATTCCATTCTCAATGTTAGCTCTTATCCTCCAGCGCAGTCACTTAAATTGGCCCAATATAAAGTTAATTGCTTTTTTCCACAAAAAGAAAGGTATTCTCACAACCTTAGCAATGAAATCCTTGCTTTACGATGTTTACAAGGCGGGTAGGCTGACTTCCTTTTAAACACCTTGCCCGATCGTGCCGAATTCCCAGAAATAAATTTCCCTTTTAAGTCCAATTACCGTGTTACTCACGGGTCGTTACTTTTGATCCAAATGTTCAAAGGAAGAAGTTAGCGCTCTCCATCCATGGCATGCGGCTTCACTCAGCAGGGGAAGCAATTGAACTCTCAGCACCACGCCGCTCTCCGTCCCCCGTTCCAGAGCCTTTAAAAAGGCTCCTTTGCGGGTCGGGGGGGCGCAAATGGTGCCCGCCGAGTCACCAGGTCCACAGGCTTCAGCGCCTGTGGTTTCTAAGGGTCCCCGCGTCGCCGCCGCGGCAGTACCCGACCCCTACTAAGCCGATTCCCTCCGGAGCTCGGAGGGAATCCGCCATTAGACGATGGCGCCAACCCGGAAGTTCGTTTCCGAGCACAATTCAAAGTGTTGGTGCTGACCTTTAAAGCCCTAAACGGCCTCGGTCCAGTATATCTGAAGGAGCGTCTCCACCCCCATCATTCAGCCCGGACGCTGAGGTCCAGCGCCGAGGGCCTTCTGGCGGTTCCCTCACTGCGAGAAGCCAAGTTACAGGGAACCAGGCAGAGGGCCTTCTCAGTAGTGGCGCCTTCCCTGTGGAACACCCTCGCACCAGATGTCAAAGTGAACAACAACTACCAGGCTTTTAGAAGACATCTGAAGGCAGCCCTGTTTCGGGAAGCTTTTAATGTTTGCTGTATTATAGTATTTTAATATTCTTTTGGAAGCCGCCCAGAGTGGCTGGGGAAGCCCAGCCAGATGGGCGGGGTATAAATAATAAATTATTATTATTATTATTATTATTATTATTATTATTAATTGGAATTCCCAGAAGGAATCTCCTTTTACTTTAAAGATAAAAGATTCAAACTAACTAGCCCCCAAGAGTTAGAAAAATTCTCCAGAAGATACGACAAAGAGTTAGGGAGGACAGGGAAAATAAAACCAAGACAGGACCAGAAAGAGGAAGGAAAGGAAAAGGAGAAAGAAGAAGAACATCAGGAAGAAGAGGAGGAACAAGAAGAAGAGAGAGAGGAATCAGAAGAAGAAGGCAACAACAAAGAACAGTAAACTTAGCGCAAGTGAGTGGGAACTCTTAGATAAAAGAAATAATGAACCTGAAAGTATTTTCCTGGAATGTCAATGGGATGAACAATTTAAATAGGAGACGAAAAGTTAACCATGTTTTGATTAAACAAAACCTAGATATCATATGCCTGCAAGAAACACATGTAGCAAAAAAGCATAAAAGAATTTTAAGTAATAAAAAACTGGGCCAAGAGTTTATCACATCAGATTCGAACAAAAAGAGAGGTGTGGTAATATATGTAAAAGAGAAGCATAATCCAAAATTAATTTTTAAGGAGGATGAAGGAAGAATATTGATTGTACAAATTGGGTTTCAAGGGGGAAAATGACTGATTGTGGGGATCTAGGCACCAAATGATAAGAAAGCTGAATTTTATACAAAGTTGAATGAAATAATGTTAGAGTATTTAGATCAGAAATTGATACTACTGGGAGATTTTAATGGAGTGGTGGTACCGGATTTAGACAGATTAACAAAGAGGCGAAATACATAGGAAGGTAAACTGCCGAAGGCCTTCTTTGATATGGCCAATACATTGGGAGTAATTGACATCTGGAGATTAAGGAATCCAACAGTAAGACAATTTTCATTCCACTCTGAACCAAACTAAAGCTTCAGCAGAATAGATCAGATCTGGGTTTCTAAGATTCTAACACCGAGAGTAACTAGAATTGAAATCCTCCCAAGAACCCTGTCAGATCATAATCCGCTATATATGGAATTAAAAGGAAAGGACCCTTCTACACATAGATGGAGAATGAATGAGAGCTTATTTAATGACCAGAGAGTAGTGGAAACTGCAAAAAAGACAATAACAGACTATTTTAAATGGAATCTAAACAAAGAAACACCAATTGAAACAGTCTGGGACACGAGCAAAGCGGTGATAAGGGGTTTCCTGATTCAAAAAAACAGCTTCCAGAAAAGAGGGAGAGAGAAGAAGAAAGAAGAGATCCTGTCCCAGCTCATGGAGAACGAAAAACAGCTAATAACAAAACCTAAAGATGAAATAATAAAACGAAATATAAAAATGTTGCAGTCTCAGTTCTCCATGGTGGTGGGACAGGAGATCGAATGGAAAATAAAAACCATGAGACAAAAATTTTTTGAGTCTGCCAACAAAGTTGGGAGATTCTTGGCGTGGCAAATAAAAGCAAGACAAAAACAGAACACAATTTGTAAAATAAAAGATGGGGATAAAATGATTGAGGACCCGAAAGAAATTAGAAAAGTATTTCAGAGATTCTATAGAGATCTTTATAGGAAAGATAAAGAAGACAATAAGAGAATAGAAAAGTATATCCATGACCATAAATTGCATCAAATCTCAGAAGAAGAAAAAAGAATGCTTAACCAGGAGATAACAGAACAAGAGGCCACAAAGGCAATAAAAAGAATGAAAATAGGGAAGGCCCCAGGACCGGACGGTATCTCAGCAAAGTATTATAAAACACTATCGCAATACCTGACACCTGTTCTAAGTGAAGTAATGAATAAAGTCTTAAGAGAAGGAAAGATGCCAAACACCTGGAAAGAAGCCTATATTACACTGATCCCGAAGAAAGAGGTGGATATATTAGATGTAAAAAATTTCAGACCAATTTCGTTATTGAATAACGACTATAAGCTATTTGCGGATATACTAGTGAATAGACTAAAAATGGTGTTAAATAAGGTGATACACAAGGACCAAACAGGCTTTCTGCCGGAGAGGCAACTAAGGGACAACATAAGAAACCTGATAAATATAATTGAATACCTTGAAGTCAGAAATGAGAAACAGGCAGTATTAATGTTCATAGACGCGGGAAAAGCGTTTGATAATGTTTCTTGGCATTTCATGAAAGAAAACTTAAAAGTATTAGGAATTGGTGAAAATTTTTTGAGAGGTATTGACACGATTTATTCGGACCAAAAAGCAAAGTTAATAATTAATAACAACATATCAGATAACTTTGAGATAACTAAAGGTACTAGGCAGGGATGTCCTTTGTCTCCCTTGCTATTTATTACAGTCGTAGAGGTCTTGAACAAGAAGCTAAGAGAATCATCAGAAGTCAGAGGCATTAATGTGGGACGAAAAGAATTTAAGTTAAGAGCCTTCGCAGATGATCTAGTCTTAACGTTGGAAGAACCAAGACAAAGTGTGAAAGAGGCAAGGTATCAGGGTTTAAACTCAACAAAAACAAGACGAAAATGCTAGCAAAAAATCTGAAGAAAGAAGAGATGGAAGAATTACAAGTAGACTCAGGAATCGCGATAGCTAAAAAAATAAAATATTTAGGAATTTGGATGACAACAAAAAATATAAACCTGTACAAGGACAACTATGAGGTGGTATGGAAAGAAATTAAGAAAGATATGGATATATGGAGCAGACTAAAATTGTCATTATTAGGCAGAATCTCTGAGATAAAAATGAATATACTACCTAGACTGTTATTTTTATTTCAAGCAATACCAGTGGTAAAAGGGATAAGACAATTTAAGGATTGGCAAAAAAATTTAGCGAAATTTGTCTGGCAGGGGAAAAGGCCAAGGATAAAAATGAAGATACTAGTAGATAAGAAAGAGAGAGGAGGTTTTGATTTACCAGACCTGACTTTATATTATGAAGCTTCGTGCTTGGTATGGTTAAAAGATTGGCTGACTTTAGAAAACACTGACCTATTAGATCTAGAGGGCCAGGACAATAGATACGGTTGGCATTCGTACCTATGGTACAACAAAGTAAAGGTACATAAAGGTTTTCTAAACCATGTGATTAGGAAATCTTTATATGAAGTATGGGATCGGAATAAAAACCTCCTGGAAAGAAAGACACCGTGGTGGATATCACCAATTGAGGTGTTGACAACAAAAAAAGTAAACATGGAAGGGGAAAGAGTAACATATGAAGATATTACTAGGAAAACAGACCAAGGGATAAAGCTCAAACCATATAACCAAATGTCATAGACCAAATGGAGCAAACAGCACGCAGACCTAGTGGTGGGAGGAAAAAATCCTTAAATAAGAGACACGGGGGAATGATTAATGGGCTTCAATGTCTGTACACTAATGTGCAAAGCATGGGAAATAAACAAGATGAGCTTGAGCTCTTGGTACAGCAAACTAAATATGACATAATAGGCATCACTGAAACCTGGTGGGATAAGTCCCACGATTGGAATGTAATAATGGAGGGATACAATCTATTTCAGAGAAACAGACCAGACAAGAAAGGAGGAGGAGTGGCGTTATATGTCAGGGATGTGTATACCTGTGAAGAGATCCAAGATTTAGAACCTCAAAGCCAAAGTGAGAGCATTTGGGTCAAAATTAAGGGAGAGAAGAATAACAGTGACCTCATTGTGGGAGTTTACTATAGATCCCCAAGCCAAACGGAGGACATAGATGATGCCTTCCTGGAACAGATGGCCAAGCATGCAAAAGGAAGGGAGATAGTAGTAATGGGGGACTTCAATTACCCGGATATTTGTTGGATGTCAAACTCAGCCAAGAGCATAAGGTCAAACAGATTCCTCACTGGCCTTGCAGACAACTTCATTGTCCAGAAAGTGGGAGAAGCAACAAGAGGAACAGCCATTTTAGATCTGGTCCTAACCAATGTTGATGACCTGGTTAGTGGGGTAGAAGTGGAAGGATCATTAGGCGCGAGTGATCATGCTCTTCTGAAGTTTACTATACAGCGGAAAGGAGCAGCCAAGCATACTAGGACTCAATTTCTTGACTTTAAGAAAGCCGACTTCATAAAACTTAGGGAAGTGCTGGGTGAGATCCCATGGACAGTAATACTAAAAGGAAAGGGAGTTCATGATGGCTGGGAGTTTGTTAAGAGGGAGATAGTAAAAGCACAACTTCAGGCAATACCAATGAGACGGAAAAATGGAAGATGCCTAAAGAAGCCAGGGTGGCTATCTAAAGAACTTTTAACTGAGTTAAGATTAAAAAAGGATGTGTACAAAAAATGGAAAAGGGGGGAAACCACCAAAGAGGAATTCAAACAAATAGCCAGCACGTGTAGACACAAAGTCAGAAAAGCTAAAGCACAGAATGAACTCAGGCTTGCTAGAGAGGTTAAAAGCAACAAAAAAGGCTTTTATGGGTATGTTCGTAGCAAAAGGAAGAACAAAGAAACAGTGGGGTCACTCAGAGGAGAAGATGGTGAAATGCAAACAGGGGACACAGAAAGGGCTGAACTCCTCAATGCCTTCTTTGCCTCAGTCTTCTCCGATAAAGAAAACAATGCCCGACCTGAAGAATTTGGAGCAAATGATTCAGCAGAGGAAACACAGCCCAGAATAACTAAGGAGATAGTACAAGAATACTTGGCTAGTTTAGATGTATTCAAGTCTCCAGGGCCAGATGAACTGCATCCAAGAGTATTAAAAGAACTGGCAGATGTGATCTCAGAACCACTGGCAGTCATCTTTGAGAATTCCTGGAGAACAGGCGAAGTCCCGGCAGACTGGAGGAGGGCAAATGTTGTCCCTATTTTCAAAAAGGGGAAAAGAGAGGACCCAAATAATTACCGCCCAGTCAGTCTGACATCAATACCAGGGAAGATTCTGGAGCAGATCATTAAGCAAACAGTCTGTGAGCACCTAGAAAGGAATGCTGTGATCACCAATAGTCAGCATGGATTTCTGAAAAATAAGTCATGTCAGACTAACCTGATCTCGTTTTTTGACAGAATTACAAGCCTGGTAGATGAAGGGAACACAGTGGATGTAGCCTACCTTGATTTCAGCAAGGCATTTGACAAGATGCCCCATGATATTCTTGTAAAGAAGCTGGTAAAATGCGGTCTTGACTATGCTACCACTCAGTGGATTTGTAACTGGCTGACTGACCGAACCCAAAGGGTGCTCATCAATGGTTCCTCTTCATCCTGGAGAAGAGTGACTAGTGGGGTGCCACAGGGTTCTGTCTTGGGCCCGGTCTTATTCAACATCTTTATCAACGACTTGGATGATGGACTCAAGGGCATCCTGATCAAATTTGCAGATGACACCAAACTGGGAGGGGTGGCTAACACCCCAGAGGACAGGATCACACTTCAAAACGACCTTGACAGATTAGAGAACTGGGCCAAAACAAACAAGATGAATTTTAACAGGGAGAAATGTAAAGTATTGCACTTGGGCAAAAAAAATGAGAGGCACAAATACAAGATGGGTGACACCTGGCTTGAGAGCACTACATGTGAAAAGGATCTAGGAGTCTTGGTTGACCACAAACTTGACATGAGCCAACAGTGTGACGCGGCAGCTAAAAAAGCCAATGCAATTCTGGGCTGCATCAATAGGAGTATAGCATCTAGATCAAGGGAAGTAATAGTGCCACTGTATTCTGCTCTGGTCAGACCTCACCTGGAGTACTGTGTCCAGTTCTGGGCACCACAGTTCAGGAAGGACACTGACAAACTGGAACGTGTCCAGAGGAGGGCAACCAAAATGGTCAAAGGCCTGGAAACGATGCCTTATGAGGAACGGCTAAGGGAGCTGGGCATGTTTAGCCTGGAGAAGACGAGGTTAAGGGGTGATATGTGTCAGGGAACTGCCATCGGAACTAGTGGAGGAGGCGAGGCTCCACAGCGATGCTGGAGAGGGGCCAAGCAGGGAGGGAGGCAGGTCTCCGGCTGGGGAAGATAATCAGCGCAACACCAGGGATAGAGGGGGGCCGATGGGGGAAGCAGAGAGGAGGCTCCAGGATTCTTCACAGGAGACCAGTGAGGAGAGCACAGGTCCTCCGCTGCCCACACCCACCCTGCGCAGAATACTTCCGCGCAGGGAAAGTAGGCGGCGACTTGGCGTCAAAGAACTTCTTTGCTGGAAGAGGTTCAAGAAACGCCCACTGACGGATTCTGCCAGTGACTGAACAGCCACGGAGTGGATGGCTGTCCAGTGAGAAACGGTTTAACCAGGCAACCTAGCCCAGAGCGGCGGTAACTTATGCACAAGCAACCCCTAAAGCCATTACAGCAATCCGTCAGTCCCTGAAGTTGCTTGTGCGCAGCGACAGGCAGGGGAGCATAATGAGTCAAACCGGCGAAGCCGGCACCACGGAGCGAGCAGCTGGAGTGCAGAATCTGGTGGAGAGGAACCGAGATTTAGAACAGCATGTGGCTCTGCTGACGGTGAGGCTGGAAGAACGGAGGGCTCAGGATGCCAAGGTCAGACCCACCCCCATCGCAAGGAAGGTACCGGGGCTGGTGCACAAATTTGAGGGGAGGCCCCAGGACTACAACGCGTTCCGAACGGAAATAGAGTATGCTTTGGAACTGCAGCATGATGACTTTGCGGATGATGGGGAGAGGGTGGCCTACATTGTGGGGCATCTGGAGCATGGGGCATGGGAATGGATCAGGCCCCTAACGGCAACGCAAAATGCCGCCTTGAAAGACGTCAGGAATTTTTTTCAGGCAATGAATGCAATGTTTTCAAGCGAAGTGGAGCAAAATGTGGTTCGACGGCAATTGATGGGGTGCAAGCAGGGGAGCCAATCAGTTAGAGACTACTGGTCGCGCTTTGCGATGTTAATCCACCGGCTTGGGTGGGATCTGGACGCTGAACCCATTCAGATGTTGTTTGAGGAGGGGTTGTCCCCAACGGTCAAGGATGAGCTTTCCCGCGTGCCCCGCCCACAGTCGATGGACCAGCTGACCAAGGCTGTGCTTGCGATTGGAACAAGACGGGAAGCGCGGGCTCAGGAGAAGAGCGAAGGGAGAGGGGAACGTTACCATGACTACTGCATTCCTGAAATACCGAGGCAGCCTTCCCAGCCGGCTGAGCCAATGGAAATAGATGGCGCGCGCGAAGTTTCAAACACCACTGAAGGGCGCAAGAGGGAGGGAAAGGATTGGAAAACCCACAAGAAGTGTTTCCTCTGCCAACGGCCAGGACATTTTGCCAGGGTCTGCCCTCAAAGAAAGGCCTGGCAAGGGATGGTGGGAGCTGCTGGCTGTGAGGGAAAGGGGGAAACGGATCAGGCCCAGGGAAACGGCCAAGCTTGGCTGCCAATCAGTGGGGGCAGCAGCCAAGCCAACAACCAATAGAAGTGCCCCAACCAGACCCTCCCAGGGCAGCTATAGCCATAGACGTGGTGCTAGAACTCCCAAATGGGCACCCAGTCAAGGTGAAGGGGCTGCTGGATTCAGGCAGTTCCTGCAATTTCTTCAGCAAGAGCTTCGCTCTAGAACACCAACTCCACCTGCTGCCTCTGGATTTTCCCTTGCAAGTGACAACCATCGACGGCAGGGAACTTCTGGGAGGGAAGGTGACGCACCAGACCCCACCAATGAGAATGAGGGTTTCCAGGCACACAGAGACCATTGCCTTTCACGTAGCCACACTGTCAGGACCCCCAATAATACTGGGAATGAGCTGGCTGGCACTGCATGATCCAGTAGTGGCATGGCATCAGCGGTCAGTCACCTTTGGGTCAGCTTACTGCTTGGAACACTGCATGGGGGGGGGAACCCGAAGGATGGGAACCCAGGGTGGCTGGAATGGCTGTGGAGCCAAAAGGGAAGGTGCCACCCCAATATGCTGACCTGCAGGAGGTCTTCAGTGAGAAGGAGGCGGATAGACTACCCCCCCATAGGCCCTTTGACTGCCAAATCAACCTACTCCCAGGGGCTCAGCTGCCAGTGGGTAAACTGTATGCCATGTCGGACAGGGAGATGCAGGAGTTGCGGGAATTTATTGACAAGAACCTGAAAAGAGGTTTCATAAGAGAATCAAAGGCGGTGGGGGGCAGTCCGGTGTTCTTTGTGGACAAAAAGGATACTAATCAGCCCAGATTAGTCATAGATTTTAGGGCCTTGAACCTTGTATCAGAACCCGTGACCTTCCCAATGCCCAGGATTGACGACATTTTAGCACGGGTGAGGCAGGGGAAAATTTTTACCAAGCTGGACCTCAGGGGGGCATACAATTTCATCAGGATGAGGGAGGGGGACGAATGGAAAACCACAATGTTCACCCCCCTGGGAGCCTTTGAGTACTTAGTTATGCCCTTCGGATTACAGTCGGGCTCCGCCTGCTTTCAAGCTTTCGTGCACCACGTGTTGGGGTCCCTGCTGTACAAAAACTGCGTAGCCTTCTTGGACGACGTCTTAATCTATTCTGACAATGAGAAGCAACATGTCAGAGACGTCAGGGAAGTGCTAAAGAGACTGCAGAAGCACCAGTTGTGGGTCAAGCTGGAAAAATGCCAATTTCACACAAGGGAGGTCGAGTTTCTGGGGTACAAGTTGTCAGACAAGGGCCTAGCTATGGACCCCAGCAAGGTGCAGGCGGTACTGGAATGGAAGGCCCCCAAGACCCGGAAGGACGTGCAGAGGTTCCTAGGGTTCAGCAACTTCTACAGGAAGTTCATCAAGAACTTCGCCCATTTAACAGCACCCATCACAGATTGTCTCAGTAGCAAAAAGAAGTTCGTCTGGACGGAAGGGGCCCAGCAATCCTTTGAAAGCCTGAAGAAAGCGTTCGCGTCGGAGGAGCAACTCCTGCACGTGGATCTGGAGAAGCCCATAAGGCTAGAGACCGACGCGTCAGACCGGGCCATAGGAGCCGTACTTTTGCAGCCAGGAACCCAGCAAGACTGGAGGCCGTGCACCTTTTTCTCGAGGAAGCTGAGCAAGTCAGAGCAGAACTACACGGTGTATGACCGCGAACTGCTAGCTATCTATGCAGCGTTTCGCCGATGGAGACATCTGTTAATAGGGGCGCGGCACAAGATCCAGGTTTGCACGGATCACAAGAACTTGGAGTACTGGAGGACTGCGCGAGTACTCAACCAGAGACAGATTCGATGGGCACAAGAGTTCTCCAAGTTTTCCTTCGAGATCCGGTATGTGCCGGGAGAGGAGAATGTTAGAGCCGATGCTCTCTCCCGGAAGCCGGAGTACATGGAAGGAGAGGGACCGCCGGAAGCCCGACACGTGTTCCCCGAGGACAGATGGGTGTGTGTGGGAGTGTTGGTTGGGAAACGAGAACTAGCCGGTCTCACCAGGGACGACAAGTTCGCCCAAACTAAAATCAGGGAACTCCGGGAAGGAAGGGAAAACCATGGAGAGTTTGAGGGAAAGGAAGGGGTACTGTACTATAAGGGAGCGCTGTACGTACCGGGGGAGACCTTGAGGGGAAGGGTACTCAAACAACTCCACGACAACCCAACAGCGGGGCACTTTGGTCAGCACAAGACCATGCTGCTTGTCACCAGGCAGTTCTGGTGGCCAAGGGTAAGGGAAGATGTACGGGAGTATGTACGGGGGTGCGACCGCTGCCAGAGGGCAAAGGGGGAGAGGGCGGCCCCTGCAGGGTTACTGGAACCCTTACCCACGCCGGGAAGACCCTGGGAGGTGGTGTCCATAGATTTTATGACAGATTTGCCCAAATCAAGGGGGAAGACAGCAGTCATGGTAGTAGTTGATCTACTGACAAAAATGTGCCATTTCATAGCTTGCTCACATGCGGTGACGGCAGAGGAAACGGCCAGATTGTTTGTGGATCACATCTTCAGGTTGCATGGGGCTCCCTCGAGGGTCATCTCAGATCGCGGGAAACAATTTACTTCAAGGTTCTGGAGGAAGCTCATGAGCTTGCTGCAGGTTGAGGTGGGCTTCTCGACGGCGAGACACCCGGAAACCAATGGGCAAGCGGAACGAGCGAACAGTATACTCCAGCAATACCTACGCTGCTACGTCAGCGAGAGACAGAACGATTGGGTAGAGAGACTAGCGCTGGCTGAATTTGCATACAGTAACGCTGAACACGTGTCCACGGGAATGAGCCCGTTCATGGCCAATTATGGGTGTCACCCCAGGGCCTTCCCGGGAAGGGGGGAGGAAGGGTGGAGCGTACCTGCAGCAGAGCAGTTTGTGGAAGAAATGGAGGCCTTGCACCAGCAACTCCAGATGAATTTGGAGAGGGCCAAGGAAATCTACAAGAGGCAGGCAGACAAGCACCGTTGGGAAGGAGAGACCATACGGGTGGGAGACCGGGTGTGGTTGTCAACCCGAGGGTTACCCTTTAAGGGAGGGTGCAAGAAGTTGCAGCCGAGGCAGCTGGGACCTTTTGAGGTAACACAGCAGGTGAACCCCATGGCATTCAGGCTCAAGCTGCCTGACAGCATGAAGTTACACCCGGTGTTCCATAGGTCCCTACTCTCTCCGTACAGGGAGGGACGGGAATTCCCGGGACGGGAGGGAGAAGTCACCACACACCCGCAGGTAGAGGAGAGGGAACACCACAACCAAGCCACGGAAATACTCGATTCCAGGTGGCGAGGGCGCAAGGTAGAGTACTTGGTAGCTTGGGAGGGAGAACCCCGGTCAGAAGACACGTGGGTTCCCGCGGAGGCAATCAATGACGGGTATCTAGTGGAAGAGTTCCACAGTCGGTTCCCACACAAACCAAAACCACCAGCGAGATTCTGGGAGGAGCAATTTGGCACCACCGACGACGAGGAGGACTTTGAGGGTTTTTCTGCCTCCGAAGAGGAGGGAGGAGAAGCGTCAGAGTGAGAAGAATCAGACTGGGAGGCCCACCCCGCGGGGAGAGATCAGAGCGTGTGGGAAGCGGGTTTTGAATCCTCTGAGGATGACGACAGCTCCTTCCAGGGATTCCCTGCGATGTCGGCCAAGGACAGGGACGAAGTTGGATCCAAAGGTCGGGCCAGGGGTGGAGGGGGTTCTGGGGGGGAGATGGATGTCAGGGAACTGCCATCGGAACTAGAGGAGGAGGCGAG
The DNA here is from genome assembly GCF_027172205.1 of Podarcis raffonei. Taxonomy (NCBI): domain Eukaryota; kingdom Metazoa; phylum Chordata; class Lepidosauria; order Squamata; family Lacertidae; genus Podarcis; species Podarcis raffonei. Next base: position 42,547,402 of record NC_070617.1, on the reverse strand, counting down.
GCTCCACAGTGATGCTGGAGAGGGGCCAAGCAGGGAGAGAGGCAGGTCTCCAGCTGGGGAAGAAAATCAGCGCAACACCAGGGATAGAGGGGGGCCGATGGGGGAAGCAGAGAGGAGGCTCCAGGACTCTTCGCACGAGACCAGCGAGGAGAGCACAGGTCCTCCGCTGCCCACACCCACCCTGCGCAGAAGACTTCCGCGCAGGGAAAGTAGGCGGCGACTTGGCGTCAAAGAACTTCTTTGCTGGAAGAGGTTCAAGAAACGCCCACTGACGGATTCTGCCAGCGACTGAACAGCCACGGAGTGGATGGCTGTCCAGCAAGAAACGGTTTAACCTGGCAACCTAGCCCAGAGCGGCGGTAACTTACGCACAAGCAACCCCTAAAGCCATTACAATATGATAGCCATGTTCAAATATATAAAAGGATGTCACATAGAGGAGGGAGAAAGGTTGTTTTCTGCTGCTCCAGAGAAGCGGACACGGAGCAATGGTTCCAAACTACAAGAAAGAAGATTCCACCTAAACATTAGGAAGAACTTCCTGACAGTAAGAGCTGTTCGACAGTGGAATTTGCTGCCAAGGAGTGTGGTGGAGTCTCCTTCTTTGGAGGTCTTTAAGCAGAGGCTTGACAACCATATGTCAGGAGTGCTCTGATGGTGTTTCCTGCTTGGCAGGGGGTTGGACTCGATAGCCCTTGTGGTCTCTTCCAACTCTATGATTCTATGATTCTATGAAAAGATGTTAACAGGGTGGCTGCAATACCACCAGATCAGTGACTTATTAAAGGAAGATAAAAAGAGAAATGGGTTTGAAGATAAAAAATCGAAATTCCAAATCGAGTTAATAGACTGTAAAGATAAAATTTTATCAAGAATGTATAGTTTATTGCTAGAATGGTATACAAAAGACGAAGAAGTAAAGGAATCAATGATAAAATGGGCAATTGATATTGGGCATAACATTGAATTGGATGTGTGGAAAAGATTATGGAAGGAAGGTTTGAGATTTACAGGATGCATGGCTTTAAAAGAAAACTTGCTAAAAATGATGTATAGATGGCATTTGATGCCAGTAAAATTAGCTAAAATGTATAGGAAAAAAGAAAGAAAATGTTGGAAATGTAAAAAGGCAGATGGGGACTATTTCCATATGTGGTGGACCTGCGATAAGGTAAAAAAAAATTGGGAATCAATTTATAATGAACTCAAAAAAATATTTAGATATACTTTCCCCAAAAGACCGGAAGCGTGTCTATTAGGCTTAATAGGAACAGAAATTAAAATAGAAGATCAAAATTTGTTCATGTATGCTACAGCTGCCGCGAGGACCCTTCTGGCCCAAAGATGGAAAGTACAAGATATACCAACTATTCAGGAGTGGCAGGCGAAGTTGACAGAATATGCAGAGCTTGCCAAACTGTCAGGGAGGATCCGGGACCAGGGAGATCAAAGATACCAAAATAACTGGAGTAAATTTATTGAATATTTAAAGAAGAATTGTAAAGAGGTCAAGACACTAGCAGGATTGACATAATACCTCCAATGTATAATAGTACTAATATGAGAATGATGTGCGCGATGGAAAGAGGATAAATATACCAGTTGTGGGGAGGGAGGGGGGTCGCGACTCGGCAGAGTCAAAGGGAATGTATGGTGCTATTACAATTTGTTGGAAAAGAATATGTAAGGAAAAAAATTAACATTTACTTGGAAAAAAAAAACAGACTGAGAAAATGGCTCCGTGACTCGGCTCTTTTATGGAGTCAGTCAGAGCCACGTCCATCTCCTAGGTCACATGCAGGAGGAGAAAGCTCCAGACGACTGGGACAGGAAGTTACCCAGACTGGATGTCCCCCTGCCCATGCCCACTCTAGGGAAACAAAGATCGTTGCATTTGACTGCACCAATGAATTACATCCAACACTTTTCGTATCATGTTACCTCTTCTCACTTTTTCTCTAAACTAAACAGTTTCCTGTAAACAGCTGCCCTTTACAGCTCAGGACCCTGGTTGACACTTCTCTAATAACACAGCACTTCACTAGGTCCCCTGAAAATCCTGTGACCACAAGCCATTTTGTTGTGCCTGCTTGGGTGCAGCAGCATCTGTGTGGACTTTATTTGAGCAGTTTGGATGTGCAATGTAAATGTGTCTCTTTTGGCATTAACAGGAGATGAATGGCAGATGCGCCTGGACTGTGCACAGACTGAGATTGGATTTCTCCGGAAAAGAATCACACAGCTGGAGGAAAGGCTGGAGGCGGAGCAGACATCCAAAAAGGAGCTGGAACAAAAGGCAGGCCAAGGAGCATTGGCTGGGGTGGGGCCGTGTGTTTACATTTCCCCCCAGTGGGCTCCCATGTGCAGATCACTGAGCCTGTCATGAGAGTCTTCCTGAAGCTGCCCTTGGATGTCAGGCAGTGCATAGTTAGACTAGGGAACTCACTCCCACAGGAGGCAGTGATGACCATCAGCTTGGATGGCTTTAAAGGGGAATTGGACAAATTCATGGCTTTTGATAGCTATTACCACAATGGCTATGCTCTGCCTTCAAAGTCAGAGGCAGCAATGCTTCTCAATACCAGTTGCTGGCAACCACAGGAAGGGAGAGGACTGCTCTTGTGCTCAGCTCCTGTCTGTGGACTTCCCACAGTGAGAAAAGGGCTATTCTCTCCCTGCTGGCTTGCTACTCCTTCTGGGTCTTAGTCCCTGTTGGCTTTATGCCTTTAACACAGTAGTTAATGGTGCCCACTGGCCTGGACTATTCTGTATACCACAGTTTATAGAAGCCCAGAGAAATGATTCAACTCCCAGTGCAAACAATTGGTATAGATCAACCTTCCCTAACCTTGTCTGTCTAGATGTTTTGAACTGCAACTCTCACCAGCCCCAGCTAGCACTTAATGAGAGCATATTTTATATTTTAGTTTTTATATTTAAGACCATTTCTCTAAGTGGTATACAAAAAACCAAACAACAGACAGCTTGAACCACAACAGGTTTTACAAAAATACAGAGTTACTTATAAAAATGTTACAGTAAAGCAAAAATTCTAAGTACATGTAAGCCAATATCAGTTCCTCCTGCTCCTGGCATACCCACCCCTCTCGGCCTCACCCAGGACTCAACTTACCCACCCTGGTACCTGCACCCAGGGCCTAAACTAACTCACAGCTGTTCCTCGGAAAGCTCCCACAGAGGGGAAGGTTCCAAGAAGCTCCTGCCATCGCCCTAGTCTCTCCCTCCATGTATGCTTTTAATGGGCAGGCCCAAGGTGGAGGGAGCCTCATCAGGCTGCTGCCCACAGGTGTGTCCCACTCAGCAGCCAGCTGCCCTCTCCACACCCAATTCCAGGTGCAGCAGGTTTGGTGAGTTCCCCAGGGGGTCCCAATGATGGAAGAAGGGTGCCCCTCCACTCACAATTCATTTTCCAGCCTCTGCCCTCTCCTCCTCCAACTGCTCTATCTGTCGTCCAAAACATTTGGAAGGACCTGGTGGGCTTCAAGATTGGATACGACTGGCTCATTCAGAAGTGCTTGATGCAGCAGAATCAATTTAATTTTAATTGGTCTTAATTAATTAGATGATGTTCTGCCCTGCCGTTCAACTTTAAATGTTTGCGAAGCAGTTAATGACAAAAAGGCATCAAAATACGAGTGAATACAAAGATCAATAAGCAGCAATAAAACAAGACTATTAACACCTTTTAAAACAGAAGCAGGAAAGGAGCGGAAGAAGGGGATAATAAAAGCAGAGGCAGAGCAATCAAAGAGAGAGGAGCATCAATAAAAGCACACTGAGGAAAGCAGTAATACATTTATTATTATCATTTTTTTCTGTCCCACCATTGGGGTAGCTCCTCACAAGAGGGCCTCCCTATGCAATGGCTAGGCAGCTATAATAAATGCACCAACAAGATTAAATGATTAAAACAGCAATAAAAGGAAGTCCCTCTTCACGCAGCACAGAGTTAAACATGGGCACTCCCTCCCCCAGGAGGATGGGATGGCCACCAACTTGGATGACTTTAAAAGAGTCTTGGACGAGTTCATGGAGGAAAAGGCTGCCAGTGGCTGCTTGTCAGGATGTCAAGATGGCTCTGCTCTGCCTCCATGGTCAGAAACAGTGATGCTTCTGGATAGTAGTTGCTGGAAAAGAGAGGAGGGGAGAGTTGCTTTTCTGCTCAAATCCGACTTGAGGGTTTCCTTTTGGGGCATCCAGTGAGGCACTGTGAGACAGGAAGGTGGACTGGATTGGCCCTTGACCTGATCCAGCAGGCTCTCCTTATGTTCTTAATATTACACAAAATATAAGCATTGCTGGCTCCTTTAGGTACCGTTTTAGAGGACTTTTAAGTGTGTGTGTGAATAGAGAAACATGTTTAGGGCTGGGGCTTGCAGATTTCATTAAAGCCCCTCTCAAATAATGCAAGCATTGCCGTGAGATCACCTCAGGGCATCTGTGATGAAGAAGCCTGTAGCTCCATGGAAGAGCACTGCCTTTGCATGCAGAAAGTAACAGGTTCCATCCCTGTCTCCATCTCCAGGAAGGACTGGGAGTGTCCCCTGCAGGAAACCCTGGAGAGCTGCTTCTGCCAGTCGTTGCAGACAAAGTGGAGGCAAATGGGCCAATTGCTGGACTCAGGAAAAGGCAGCTTCTGAGATCCCTTTTCAAATCAGCCTTTTATTTGGAACCATGAGCACTGGGATCTTTGCTTTTAGGGAAGGACTGTAGCTCAGAGTTTAGAGCACCTGCTTTGCATGCAAAGAGTCCCTGGTTCCTGCGGTTCCATCCGTGGCAGCATCTCCAGGGAGCTCTGGGAAAAGACCCCGGCCTGAGAGCCCAGGGAGCAGACAGCACAGAAGCAGAGCTAAATGGACTGATGCTCTGACTCCGTGTAGGGCAGATGCCTGCCTTCTAAAAATAAACCAGGGTGGACTTGCGGTTTGCTTTCCAGCCCAAAGCCGCCTTGAAGAACTGCTGATGATCCCCAGGCTGAAGGAATGGGCAAGAATAACTACATAAATTCATGGCACATTAAAAAGTAATGAAGCTTCCGTCATTCTGGAGGGCTGTGGTGAAGGCAAACAACCCATTTGCATTCAGGCACTTGTCTGGAATTACAGGCTTCATTAATTCAACATTCAGCTTATTTAAAGGGACTCCTTAATAGCAATTGCTCTCTCTGTCACCTTCTTTGCAGAGGTTGGAGGACATGAGTTCTAGTGAAAAGGGGAGACCTGACCTCCCTAAGGAACACTTGTTTCATTCTGGCCCACAAGTGAAGCACCAGGAAATGTGGCTTCCTACTCGAAGGAGATACCACTTCATGGAGATACCCCTTCATGGATCACTGCCTTGCCGTGGCAAAGGGGCTTGAATAACTCAGAGAAGCTATGAACTATGCCGAGCAGGGCACCCAAGATGAACAGGTCATAGTGGAGAGTTTTGACCAAACGTGATCCACCTGGAGGAGGAACCGGCAAGCCACTCCAGTATCCCTGCCAAGAAAACTCCATGGACAAAGACAACAGGCATATAAAAGTTATGACGCTGGAAGATGAGCCCCTCAGGTCGGAAGGCATCCAACATGCTACTGGGGAAGAGTGGAGGACAAGTACAAGTAGATCCAGAGCTGATGAAGCGGCTGGGCCAAAGCCGAAAGGATGCTCAGTTGCGGATATGCATGGAAGCGAAAGGAAAGTCCAATGCTGTAAAGAAAAATATTGCATAGGAACCTGGAATGTAAGAACCATGAATCTGGGTAAGTTGGATGTGGTCAAAAATGAGATGGCAAGAATAAATATTGACATCCTGGGCATCAGTGAACTAAAATGGACGGGAATGGGCGAATTCAGTTCGGATTACTATCATATCTACTACTGTGGGCAAGAAACCCGTAAAAGAAATGGAGTGGCCCTCATAGTCAACAAAAGAGTGGCGAAAGCTGTACTGGGATGCAATTTCAAAAATGATAGAATGATCTCGATACGAATCCAAGGCAGACCTTTTAACATCACAGTAATCCAAGTTTATGCACCAACTACTGGTGCTGAAGAAACTGAAATTGACCAATTCTATGAAGACTTACAAGACCTTATAGAAGTGACACCAAAGAAGGATGTTCTTCTCATTATAGGTGATTGGAATGCTAAAGTAGGGAATCAAGAGATAAAAGGAACAACTGGCAAGTTTGGCCATGGAGATCAAAACGAAGCAGGGCAAAGGCTAATAGAGTTCTGTCAAGAGAACAAGCTGGTCATCACAAACATGCTTTTCCAACAACACAAGAGATGACTCTACACATGGACATCACCAGATGGGCAACATCGAAATCAGATTGATTATATTCTCTGCAGCCAAAGATGGAGAAGCTCTATACAGACAGCAAAAACAAGACCTGGAGCTGACTATGGCTCAGATCATCAGCTTCTTATAGCAAAATTCAAGCTTAAACTGAAGAAAGTAGGAAAAACCACTGGGCCGGTAAGATACAATCTAAACCAAATCCCTTATGAATACACAGTGGAAGTGAGGAACAGGTTTAAGGATTTAGATTTGCTGGACAGAGTGCCTGAAGAACTATGGGTGGAGGCTCGCAACATTATACAGGAGGCAGCAACTAAAACCATCCCAATAAAAAAGAAATGCAAGAAAGCAAAGTGGCTGTCGAATGAGGCCTTACAAATAGCGGGGGAGAGAAGGCAAGCAAAATGCGAGGGAGATAGTGAAAGATACAGGAAATTGAATGCAGATTTCCAAAGAATAGCAAGGAGAGACAAGAAGGCCTTCTTAAACAAGCAATGCAAAGAAATAGAGGAAAACAACAGAATGGGAAGAACCAGAGATCTGTTCAAGAAAATCGGAAATATGAAAGGAACATTTCGTACAAAGATTACCATAATAAAGGACAAAAGTGGTAAGGACCTAACAGAAGCAGAAGACATCAAGAAGAGGTGGCAAGAATACGCAGAGGAATTATACCAGAAAGATATGGATGTCTTGTACACCCCAGGCAGTGTGATTGCTGACCTTGAGCCAGACATCCTGGAGAGTGAAGTCAAATGGACCTTAGAAAGCACTGCAAATAACAAGGCCAGTGGAAGTGATGGTATTCCAGCTGAACTATTTAAAATTTTAAAAGATGATGCTGTTAAGGTGCTACACTCAATATGCCAGCAAGTTTGGAAAACTCAGCAGTGGCCAGAGGATTGGAGAAGATCAGTCTACATCCCAATCCCAAAGAAGGGCAGTGCCAAAGAATGTTCCAACTACCACACAATTGCACTCATTTCACACGCTAGCAAGGTTATGCTTAAAATTCTACAAGGAAGGCTCAAGCAGTATGTGGACCGAGAACTCCCAGAAGTGCAAGCTGGATTTAGAAGAGGCAGAGGAACCAGAGACCAAATTGCAAACATGCGCTGGATTATGGAGAAAGCTAGAGAGTTCCAGAAAGACATCTACTTCTGCTTCATTGACTATGCAAAAGCCTTTGACTGTGTCGACCACAGCAAACTATGGCAAGTTCTTAAAGAAATGGGAGTGCCTGATCACCTCATCTGTCTCCTGAGAAATCTCTATGTGAGACAAGAAGCTACAGTTAGAACTGGATATGGAACAACTGATTGGTTCAAAATTGGGAAAGGAGTACGACAAGGCTGTATAATGTCTCCCTGCTTATTTAACTTATATGCAGAATTCATCATGCGAAAGGCTGGGCTGGATGAATCCCAAGCCAGAATTAAGATTGCCAGAAGAAATATCAACAACCTCAGATATGCAGATGACACAACCTTGATGGCAGAAAGTGAGGAGGAATTAAAGGACCTCTTAATGAGGGTGAAAGACGAGAGCGCAAAATATGGTCTAAAGCTCAACATCAAAAAAAACAAAGATCATGGCTACTTGGCCCATCACCTCCTGGCAAATAGAAGGGGAAGAAATGGAGGCAGTGAGAGATTTTACTTTCTTGGGCTCCATGATCACTGCAGATGGTGACAGCAGTCACGAAATTAAAAGACGCCTGCTTCTTGGGAGGAAAGCAATGACAAACCTAGACAGCATCTTAAAAAGTAGAGACATCACCTTGCCAACAAAGGTCCGTATAGTTAAAGCTATGGTTTTCCCAGTAGTGATGTATGGAAGTGAGAGCTGGACCATAAAGAAGGCTGATCGCCGAAGAATTGATGCTTTTGAATTATGGTGTTGGAGGAGACTCTTGAGAGTCCCATGGACTGCAAGAAGATCAAACCTATCCATTCTTAAGGAAATCAGCCCTGAGTGCTCACTGGAAGGACAGATCGTGAAGCTGAGGCTCCAATACTTTGGCCACCTCATGAGAAGAGAAGACTCCCTGGAAAAGACCCTGATGTTGGGAAAGATGGAGGGCACAAGGAGAAGGGGATGACAGAGGATGGATGGTGTTCTTGAAGCTACCAGCATGAGTTTGATCAAACTGCGGGAGGCAGTAGAGGACAGAAGTGCCTGGCGTGCTCTGGTCCATGGGGTCATGAAGAGTCGGACACAACTAAACGACTAAACAACAACAACAACTCGAAGGAGATAGAGGCTGCTTGATAACCAGCCTAGACTATTTGCCCATCTAGCCTGGCATCATCCACTGTAACTGGCAGCAACTCTCCAGGGTCCCAGACACAAAAGAGGTTGCATAAGGACAGAAAAGAGCCCGTCTAAGTTAGTTCAAAGGCTCATCTCGTCCAGCCACCTGTTTGAACCCCAGCAGCTGGTACTTGGGCAGGAAAGATTATAGCTCTCAGGACTAGTAGCTGTCCACAGTCTTCCCATCCATAAACTTGGTTAATTCTATATTAAAGCCGTCCAGGTCAGTGACCATCACTACATCTTGTGGGAGCAAATCCACTGCATGAAGAAGTCCTTTCTTCTGTTTTCAACTCTTCAGCTTCATTGGATTATCACATTGGGCTCTAGTATTATGATGAGAGAGGGAGAAAGACTTATTTCTGTATAGTTTCTCTATGGTTTGCACCTGTCTGTCATGGGAGACAGTGGAGGGGTGCTTCTTTGGGGGTGACGTCAAACCGTTGGAAAGATACAGAGCCTGCTGGGGCTGTAGAGACCAATGCTGGAGAGGCATGCTTTGTTGCAGCTGGGGCAGATGAAGGTGTCCAGTTGTACTGCTGCAGATGCACCAGGACGTTTCTTCTCCCAGCGGTCATTCCTCCTCTGGTCACTGCTGTGGATACACAACCTGTCTGTCTGTTTCTCTCCAGGTACTACAGCCAACTGCAATATACACCTCTATAATGCCCTCCTTTTACTGGTCTTTCCCCTCTAAATTAAAAAGCCCCAAACAACTTTTCCTATTACCTGATCCTTTTTTATCTGAAGATGCCTTTGGGGTTTAAACCTGGAATCTTCTGCATGCCAAGCAGATGCTTTTGATGTGAGCTCTGAGACCTTCCCAGCACCTCAAATGTACAGACGCAATTTTTAATTTGGGTTGCCATGCTCAGGAAAGCATCTTACTCTTTTGTAAAAAGGGATTTGAGAAATGCATGGAGGGTTTTTTAAACTTGTGTTTTCAACCTAGATCTACAACCTGCACTTTCTGTTCCAAAGAAAACACTAAGCAGCTTACCAACATGATGTTAAAACAGCCATGGTTCAATAAATAGTCAGGAAACCTCCACCCGCATGAAACAATCAATTATGGACTGTAATAACTATATGATGGTCTGTAATACTGTAATAACTAGACAGAACCCTCCTGTTCAGGAGCAGTTTATCCCTGAGTATTACTCAGGGATCCTTCCTAAAAGAGGCTCCTGGGAGGCCGGAAGGACATTGCTGGAACAACTCTTGGAATGGGGCAACTGGCTAAAATGTTTTAAAATATTTTAAATGGTTCTAATTTTGATTCCTCTGCTTTTATCAGGTTGATGTTGGTTAAATGTTTAGTTGGAGTTGGCGGTTATTTTAATTTGGGTATAATTGTAAATTGTTTATAGTTGTTGTTGTTGGTTTCTATTGGTTTATTGGTTTGTTTGTTGCTCGTATAGGGTATTTTGTTTTTTAATGTTTGATGCTTTGTTGTGTTTTTATCTATGTTGTAAGCCCAGAGTGGCTGTGAAACCCAGCAAGATAGGTGGGATATAAATTTAAAAAATATTATTGTTATTATACCAGGTGTTGGGGAAAAAGAGAAGAGTAAAGCCACTGGCTAAGTTCCCTGCTTATGGTTTTCCCAGCCACCTGGCCAGCCACTGTGGGAAGCAGAATGGCCTTTTAGCCTGATCTAGCGCAGTTCTAGTTTTGTCCCAATGGACCCTCCATGGTCTGAGGCAGCTACCACTGAATTCCAGCTGCTGTTGGCAAGCAGTGGGAGAGGGCAATACCAGCTGCTTGTGGTTTTTTCTGCAGCCATCTGCTTGGCAACTGGGCAAGTGGCAATGGGGTTTTACGGGGCCCACATCCATTGGGTGAGCATGTGACACTCCTGTGCGGGTCTCTCTTGTTTTCACTTCTCAACCCACCACACTCCCTGCCTTGCAGCTAGGTGAGGCCCAGAAGGCGTATGAAGGTGCCAGGCGGACAGCGCAGTGGCTGAAAAGAAAGTGTAAGCAGCTGACGTGTGATTTGGGAGATACACGAGTGTTGATGGAAAGCCAGCAAAGCCGGAACCATGAGCTGGAGAAGAAGCAGAAGAAGTAAGATGTGGGTGTTGGACTGGGGAGTTAGATCTTTTAAAGACTTTCTGAGATCTGCTATTTATTCAGCCCAACACAATTTGAACATACCTGCAGCGGGGCAATGGGGAAGCTAAGGAAACACCCCATTTCCTATGGGCCCTCTTTCAAAGGAAATAGTGTGGCTTTATTTCACCAACTAATGTCGTGCAGCAGTAAATTAATCAATGCAGAGTCTTCTTCATAAACAGTGTTGTTCAGAAACAGCATAGTTAAAGAGCATACACAGAGTACTCATAGCAGCTATCTGACTCTTCACAGAGGCACAGTCTTAGTTACTGATTTACTAGAGTCCTGGAGCCAATCTGTCTGCAACAACACAACACACACACTGGCTGGGACACAAACACTGAGGCCCATAGAGAGGCTGGCTACTTTTATAGGGAGACTCAAGATGAGTCACAGTGACTTAGCAGTTTGCTGCTAACAGCAGTTAGCAGGCTTGAATAATTGTGTAGGCCTTGTAGGCCTTACTGCTCTGCTCTCAAGAACCTTTGTCTCATGAACTAAGAGCATTAGAAGCGTGTTGGATGGAAGAAACAGTATTAAACAGAGGTGGACAGACCAGGCTGGACAGATTTACTTGGGCTGGTAGATCTCAAGGTGTGAGTGAAAACACAATCAGCAAAAAAGATAATTCTCTTCTTGTTGTTGTTGTTTAGTCGTTTAGTCGTGTCTGACTCTTTGTGACCCTATGGACCAGAGCACGCCAGGCACTTCTGTCCTCCACTGCCTCCCGCTAGTCACTAGTCACTCTTCTCCAGGATGAAGAGGAACCATTGACGAGCACCCTTTGGGTTCGGTCAGTCAGCCAGTTACAAATCCACTGAGTGGTAGCATAGTCAAGACCGCATTTTACCAGCTTCTTTACAAGAATATCATGGGGCACCTTGTCAAATGCCTTGCTGAAATCAAGGTAGGCTACATCCACTGCGTTCCCTTCATCTACCAGGCTTGTAATTCTGTCAAAAAACGAGATCAGGTTAGTCTGACATGACTTATTTTTCAGAAATCCATGCTGACTATTGGTGATCACAGCATTCCTTTCTAGGTGCTCACAGACTGTATGCTTAATGATCTGCTCCAGAATCTTCCCTGTTATTGATGTCAGACTGACTGGGCGGTAATTATTTGGGTCCTCTCTTTTCCCCTTTTTGAAAATAGGGACAACATTTGCCCTCCTCCAGTCTGCCGGGACTTCGCCTGTTCTCCAGGAATTCTCAAAGATGACTGCCAGTGGTTCTGAGATCACATCTGCCAGTTCTTTTAATACTCTTGGATGCAGTTCATCTGGCCCTGGAGACTTGAATACATCTAAACTAGCCAAGTATTCTTGTACTATCTCCTTAGTTATTCTGGGCTGTGTTTCCTCTGCTGAATCATTTGTTCCAAATTCTTCAGGTCGGGCATTGTTTTCTTTATCGGAGAAGACTGAGGCAAAGAAGGCATTGAGGAGTTCAGCCCTTTCTGTGTCCCCTGTTTGCATTTCACCATCTTCTCCTCTGAGTGACCCCACTGTTTCTTTGTTCTTCCTTTTGCTACGAACATACCCATAAAAGCCTTTTTTGTTGCTTTTAACCTCTCTAGCAAGCCTGAGTTCATTCTGTGCTTTAGCTTTTCTGACTTTGTGTCTACACGTGCTGGCTATTTGTTTGAATTCCTCTTTGGTGGTTTCCCCCCTTTTCCATTTTTTGTACACATCCTTTTTTAATCTTAACTCAGTTAAAAGTTCTTTAGATAGCCACCCTAGCTTCTTTAGGCACCTTCCATGTTTCCGTCTCATTGGTATTGCCTGAAGTTGTGCTTTTACTATCTCCCTCTTAACAAACTCCCAGCCATCATGAACTCCCTTTCCTTTTAGTATTACTGTCCATGGGATCTCACCCAGCACTTCCCTAAGTTTTATGAAGTCGGCTTTCTTAAAGTCAAGAAATTGAGTCCTAGTATGCTTGGCTGCTCCTTTCCGCTGTATAGTAAACTTCAGAAGAGCATGATCACTCGCGCCTAATGATCCTTCCACTTCTACCCCACTAACCAGGTCCTCAACATTGGTTAGGACCAGATCTAAAATGGCTGTTCCTCTTGTTGCTTCTTCCACTTTCTGGACAATGAAGTTGTCTGCAAGGCCAGTGAGGAATCTGTTTGACCTTATGCTCTTGGCTGAGTTTGACATCCAACAAATATCCGGGTAATTGAAGTCCCCCATTACTACTATCTCCCTTCCTTTTGCATGCTTGGCCATCTGTTCCAGGAAGGCATCATCTATGTCCTCCGTTTGGCTTGGGGATCTATAGTAAACTCCCACAATGAGGTCACTGTTATTCTTCTCTCCCTTAATTTTGACCCAAATGCTCTCACTTTGGCTTTGAGGTTCTAAATCTTGGATCTCTTCACAGGTATACACATCCCTGACATATAACGCCACTCCTCCTCCTTTCTTGTCTGGTCTGTTTCTCTGAAATAGATTGTATCCCTCCATTATTACATTCCAATCATGGGACTTATCCCACCAGGTTTCAGTGATGCCTATTATGTCATATTTAGTTTGCTGTACCAAGAGCTCAAGCTCATCTTGTTTATTTCCCATGCTTTGCGCATTAGTGTACAGACATTGAAGACCATTAATCATTCCCCCGTGTCTCTTATTTAAGGATTTTTTCTTGCTTGCTTGCCATAGTTTGCTGTGGCCTACACAGTCAAAGGCAAAGTCAATGAAGCAGAAGTAGATGTCTTTCTGGAACTCTCTAGCTTTCTCCATAATCCAGCTCATGTTTTCAATTTGGTCTCTGGTTCCTCTGCCCCTTCGAAATCCAGCTTGCACTTCTGGGAGTTCTCAGTCCACATACTGCTTAAGCCTTCCTAGTAGAATTTTAAGCATAACCTTGCTAGCGTGTGAAATGAGTGCAATTGTGTGGTAGTTGGAGCAGTCTTTGGCACTGCCCTTCTTTGGGATTGGGATGTAAACTGATCTTCTCCAATCCTCTGGCCACTGCTGAGTTTTCCAAACTTGCTGGCATATTGAGTGTAGCACATTAACAGCATCATCTTTTAAAATTTTAAATAGTTCAGCTGGAATACCATCACTTCCACTGGCCTTGTTATTAGCAGTGCTTTCTAAGGCCCATTTGACTTCGCTCTCCAGGATGTCTGGCTCAAGGTCAGCAACCACACTACCTGGGGTGTATGAGCCATCTGTATCTTTCTGGTATAATTCCTCTGTGTATTCTTGCCACCTCTTTTTGATGTCTTCTGCTTCTGTTAGGTCCCTACCACTTTTGTCCTTTATTATGGTAATCTTTGTACGAAATGTTCCTTTCATATTTCCGATTTTCTTGAACAGATCTCTGGTTCTTCCCATTCTGTTTTTTCTCTCTATATCTTTGCATTGCTCATTTAAGAAGGCCTTCTTGTCTCTCCTTGTTCTTTTTTGGAAATCTGCATTCAATTTCCTGTATCTTTCACTATCTCCCTCGCATTTTGCTTGCCTTCTCTCCCCCGCTATTTGTAAGGCCTCATTGGATAGCCACTTTGCTTTCTTGCATTTCCTTTTCATTGGGATGGTTTTTGTTGCTGCCTCCTGTATAATGTTGCGAGCCTCCATCCATAGTTCTTCAGGCACTCTGTCCACCAAATCTAAATCCTTAAACCTGTTCCTCACTTCCACTGTGTAGTCATAAGGGATTTGATTTAAATTTGTATCTTACCTGCCCAGTGGTTTTTCCTACTTTCTTCAGTTTAAGCTTGAATTTTGCTATAAGAAGCTGATGATCTGAGCCACAGTCAGCTCCAGGTCATGTTTTTGCTGACTGTATAGAGCTTCTCTATCTTTGGCTGCAGAGAATATAATCAATCTGATTTCGATGCTGCCCATCTGGTGATGTCCATGTGTAGAGTCGTCTCTTGTGTTGTTGGAAAAGCATGTTTGTGATGACCAGCTTGTTCTCTTGACAGAACTCTATTAGCCTTTGCCCTGCTTCGTTTTGATCTGTAAGGCAAGACTTGCCAGTTGTTCCTATTATCTCTTGATTCCCTACTTTAGCATTCCAATCCCCTATAATGAGAAGAATATCCTTCTTTGGTGTCACTTCTATAAGGTGTTGTAAGTTTTCATAGAATTGCTCAATTTCAGTTTCTTCAGCACCAGTAGTTGGTGCATAAACTTGGATTACTGTGATGTTAAAAGGTCTGCCTTGGATTCGTATCGAGATCATTCTATCATTTTTGAGATTGCATCCCAGAACAGCTTTCGCCACTCTTTTGTTGACTATGAAGGCCACTCCATTTCTTTTATGGGTTTCTTGCCCACAGTAGTAAATATGATGGTCATCCGAACTGAATTCGCCCATTCCCGTCCATTTTAGTTCACTGATGCCCAGGATGTCAATATTTATTCTTGCCATCACATTTTTGACCACATCCAACTTACTAAGGTTCATGGTTCCTACATTCCAGGTTCCTATGCAATATTTTTCTTTACAGCATTGGACTTTCCTTTCACTTCCAGGCATATCCGTAACTGAGCTTCCTTTCGGCTTTGGCCCAGCCGCTTCATCAGCTCTGAATCTACTTGTACTTGTCCTCCGCTCTTCCTCAGTAGCATGTTGGACGCCTTCTGACCCGAGCGGCTCATCTTCCAACGTCATAACTTTTTGGTGCCTGTTGTCTTTGTCCATGGAGTTTTCTTGGCAGGGATACTGGAGTGGCTTGCCGGTTCCTCCTCCAGGTGGATCACGTTTGGTCAAAACTCTCCACTATGACCTGTTCATCTTGGGTGCCCTGCTCGGCATAGTTCATAGCTTCTCTGAGTTATTCAAGCCTCTTCGCCACGGCACCGCAGTGATCCATGAAGGGGAATGCTCTTCTAGGCCTCATCAACTGAGGCCATTTCATCAGATTTAACCTAAAGAGATTTAGCTTGACATCTAGTTTATTTTTTCAACTGGAGGTTTGTTTTCATTGGCTTCTCCTACACCTGGAAGTTTGATCATTCACCTGCATTATTTCCTTGCTTAATCGCATGGCCAGGCAGGAGGTGACTTCTTTCACAACACAACATTCTATCCAGTGGCACACACACACACACACACACACACACACACTGAAGTACAACTATGCTGGGAAGTAGCCAGAGATGAATCCCACTTCTTTCCACCCAAGAAACTGAGCACCAAAAGTGGGTTGAAATTTGCTCCCCTACACTCCACAGTTCTTCCAGGTGCAATGCTTCACAAGCCTGTCTTCTCAGGTGCAGCTGCCCTGCCCTCTCCCCAGCATGCCCCTGACTTCAGTAATGCAGTTTTAAGTCTTTATAGCACACGCTTCATTGAAGACGCTGAAACTTCCAATCTATCTCTGAGTCTGTGGAAGTTTGGCACTGAATTCTAAATGGCAAAGCCATTAATTATGAATGGGGGAGCTCGTGAATTGCTAATCTAATCAAACAATTCAAATCTCATACCACTTATTGGAAGATGCTCAACTTTTTTAGAAGAGCTCAGATATTGGATGCTTTAAGTTCTTTATCAGAGCATCCTTTTTTAAAATAAAAGGGGGGTGTGTGTATGGGAGTCTCAGTGTTGGCATCCATCCAGAAACCGATTCTCGGGTCTCAGGCAGAGATCGTTGCAGGCACTGCAAGTAGATCCTTTAACTCAAGGATTGAGGGTCTGCCACTGACCTTTGATCCCCGTTCCCCACCTCAAGGCCTACCTGCTTCATCTCTCCTCTGCTTGTACCCTGAGATACTGCTAGGGTGCTGGGGCCAGGCAGCAGGGTCCTCAGATCTCTTCCTGAGCACCCAATGTGTTACTGGGTAGGTAATGAATTTGGATTGTTGTACAGTTTTGGAGAAATAAATGCATTTAAGATGACCTTATCTAGAGGTTATTTGGGGGTGGGTAATGAAAAGCTAATCAAATTGATTTGGAACAGGATCTGCTAGGAAATTCATTGGGGAAAACAGATTGAAGAGAAGCTTTTGGGGGGCGGTGATCTGAGGTGATTATATTTGGGCGAATTTGGACTGGAAATTAGTTGTTTCCTCCTATGACATTCACACTCTAAATCTACATCTATACCTATTAAGCTAGCAGCATATACACGTTTTATTCAAAGGTCAGTCTATGGGTCAGTGCCCCAAATCTTCTAAGTCCCCAGCAAAGCTTCTGCTTCAGCCTGCTGTAGTTGCCACCCAAATCCTGCACTTGGTTAGGCTACATAAGGTGCTGTGGAAAGGTTTATGGCCTGGTCTAGGAGAGCCAATGTGGTCTAGTGGTTAAGAGTGTTAGACAAGGACCTGGGAGACCCAGGTTCAAATCCCCTCTCGGCCGTGAAGCTCACTGGGTGACCTTGGGCCTGTATCTGCCTCTCTCAGCCTAACCTACCTCACCGGGTTGCTGTGAGGATAAAATGGGGGCGAGGAGGACTATGTACACCACTTTGAACTCCTTGGAGAAAAGGTGGGATATAAATGCTGCTGCTGCTAATAATAATAATACTCAGAAAGTGGTGTGTGTGTATATGTGTGTTTGTGTGTTTGTGTTCCTAAACCCACCTAATATATTTCATATTCATTTTAAAATATATGAAACAAAATTGCAATAAAGCTGGGCTTGCAAGCTGGTCCTGGCTCCAGCAACTGTCCTTAAGGACTTTGAGGCCACGATCGTCCTCTCCAGGTCAAGATTCATGTGTGGCCATTTACAGCTCTGGCCAAGACCCGGCAGCTCCCGGCCTGCATCTTTGCCCTGCTGTGGGACTTCCTGCTGGGAGTGATGGAGGGCCAACTCATGAGACCTTTTACCTCTGTCAGATTTGACCTGCAGCTGGCTCAGGCCTTGGGAGAATCCGCCTTCGAGAAGAGCCTTCGGGAGAAAGTGTTACAAGAGAGCACCAGCCTTCAGTTTGAGCTGGGGAAGTTGCAGCGGAGCTTAGAGGTAAGGCAGGGCAGGGCAGAAGGAAGAGGAGCAA
This sequence comes from Podarcis raffonei, assembly GCF_027172205.1. Lineage (NCBI taxonomy): Eukaryota > Metazoa > Chordata > Lepidosauria > Squamata > Lacertidae > Podarcis > Podarcis raffonei. Next base: position 42,529,703 of record NC_070617.1, on the reverse strand, counting down.
AGGGCACAAGGGTTCTGTGGTGGGACTAGATGACCCTTGAGGTCCCCTCCAACTCTACAATCCTATGGTTCTGTGAAATGAGCCATGGCAAAATGCATCCAGATATGCAACTGCTGGGGCACATACACAGGTCAGACAGCTGCACAAATCTTTCAGAATCTCAAAGTCTGAATTCGAAAGCCAACCTTCCCAAGTTTTTATTAATTGCTTTAAGTTCATGAAATTTATATACTACTTGGTTGTAAGAAAAACCTCCAGGTGGTTTGCAAAACAACGAAACATTAATATTATCAATAAGGACAATTCAAAAAACAGCTACATAAAAAACTTTGAAGAAAAAAATTCAAAAATGGCTTCAGAATTCAGGATCTCAAAATTTTTATTTTGAAATGTTTATTTTTGAGATGCACTTTAAAAAGAAAGCACATCTTGCCTAGTTTCTGATTTTAAATCCTATCAGCACCAAGAAATGGTACCTGTATTGTTTTCCAAGACCTTTTTCAAGGTACAGTATCTGAAATCGTTTAACTCTCCTGCCTTATGGATGCTGCATTTTAATGTTTTATTGATATTGTAAGTTGCCCAGAGAATGTTGTTGCCTGATGGCACATATATATAGATGGCAAATAAATAAATGATACAGTTGACTAAACTGTGGATGTGTCAATTTTTTCCCTTGTCTTCTATGTCCCCCCACCTTCACGATCCCCCCTGCCGACCCCAGCAAAAAGAATTGGACAATGCCAGCCTCAACCAGCGGCTTGTGCTGTTGAGCAGCCAGGTGCAGGAGCTCAGCGCCCCCAAGGACCTGGATGCCAACTCGCTGGCTGCCCTCCAGAAGAAACTTTGGGACCTGGAGTCAAGAGCCTCTGAGCAGCAGAAGGAGCTGAGCTCCCAAGCAAGCACCATTGAACAGCTGGAACAGGTAAGGTGGCCTCCTGAGGAGGAAGTGATTTGGCTTTCATCAGCACTTTGGGTGCAACCTTGCCCTCCCTCTGTTCCAAGAGCACCAGCTAGGAAGTACTGAGCTAGGCACAAGAGCTTGGGAAGAAGAGGACCATGCAAAACTCTCTTCTCCACAGCCCTCAGTCTCCCGTCCCCCCATTTAGAGTCAACAGGACTGACCTCAATTACAGGGTTATTTTAAGGAGCACACAAAGGTGATGCAGGGGGCAAGCAACCTACACCCCCCCAGCCATGGACTACAAGGAGGAGAAAATAAGATGAGGGAGTAGCAGAAAGAGAGGGGGGAGGGTGCCTTCGGTGATGTTTGGCTCCACCCACTACAGATCAGTGGCTCCCAACAAATTTTCCATAAGTGAATGTGGCTCTCAACAGAAACCCTCAACAAGTCACCCTCCCCAACTGAAGGTGCTTGTGTTAGTGTTCAAAACCCTTTTACGGCTCAGGTCCCAAATATCTGAAAGACCCCCCCTCCTTCCCTGCAGACCATCTTGAGTGCTCAGGTTGTTGTAACCCTGCCCCCCAGGACCTCACAGTGAAGGGTGGATAATTCATCACCTTCATCTTCATATTGTCCTGGTGCTTCCTTTCAGCTTCACCTGAGACTCGAACTGGAAATTGAGAGGATGAAACAGCTTCACCAGAAGGAGCTGGAGGACAAGGAGGAAGAGCTGGAGGATGTTCGGCAGTCCTGCCAGAAAAGGGTATGGCATGGGGAGGCAGCCACCTTTGTCCTTGTGTGTCCTTAGTCTGGCAGATTTCTGTAGCTCTGGGCATTCCAGCAGACAGAGCTCTCCACTCCTGCCCTTGAAGGCCGTCCTGTTCATTTCACGTAGGAAGCAGCTGCAGTGAATAATGGCTAAGTACCTATGTTTGGCATGGAGAAAGTACTGGACAGCGAGAAGTTATTCTCCCTGTCTCATAATACTCAAATCTCATGGACACCCAATGAAGCTGAATGTTAAAAGATTCAGGACAGACAAAAGAAAGGACTTCTTCACGCAGCACATATTAAACTATGTAACTCCCTCCCTCAGGAAGAAGTGGGATGGCTTTAAAAGAGGATTAGACAAATTCATGGAGGAGAAGGCCATCAATGACTACCAGGCATACTGGCAAAACTCTGCCTCCACAGCTGACGCCAGTAATGCTTCTGAATCCCAGTTGCCACTGGAGGGAAGAGGGCTCTTGTGTTCAGGTCTTGTTTGCTGGGTGCTGTGCTGGATGAGCTGTTGGCCTGACCCAGCAGTCTCTTCGGATGGTCTTGTGTTCAGCTGATTTGTCCCACGGACCGTTCTGTCTTGTCAGATACAGAATGCGGAGGACAATGGACACTGGAGCTTGACCGCTGTCATTGGAAGGCAGATCTCATTGAGGGATTAGTTCTGCTTCTATAAATTAGAGAGAATTGTGGCTGATTATATATGCTTTCTGGTCCCACTGAGTAAAAGCAAGACTGGATTCAAATTAATTTCTTTTTAATTAACTATATAATTATTTCTGCCTATGATGCTTCAGAGGCACTAAAAATATTAGGCAAAGCTTGTTTTCAAAATTATAGTGATATATTAGAAATCTGAATCTAAGGTCTGCTGCTTGGTATGCATGAATCTTCATGGATTTCCATTTCCTTGGGCTGCTATTAATCTTTTCACAGAAAAGAGACATTATTTTAAAGAACTAAAAATAAATCATGATATGGGTGAGTGGGGACAGCATCGGCATGCATGTTATGGGCTGGAATTAAGAGATAAAATGATGGGCCTCAGATTGTGGCCCTGATTTTGAAGGTGTCGGTTTTAATGACACCTTTGATGGTCGTCTCTGCAAGTGCCCATTTTTTGGGACTTTAGTCTTATTTTAAATGCATCTGATGTTTTGTGTTTTAAAATGTTTTTAATTATCTTATATGCAAATCACATTGAGGCGTTGGTTTAGAAGATGATGATCAAAGATAATGATGACAATAACAACATCAACAACATGCAAAGAATCCCAAATTAACCCAGAAACCGTAAGAGGATAGTTTCAATTCTTATAAATGACACTTCCAATCCAATCAATCAAAAAGGGTCAAGCTGTATTTGTTTTTCTTTCTTGGGTCAGTTTTTCCCAGTCAGGAGCTGCCTTTGAAACATAAAACAAAGAGCAATTAAAAACAAAAATACCAGCAGTGCAATTTCAGGTTTCTGGACATAAGGAAAGTTGTTCTGGTGAAGAAAGGATGGCATTAGCAATGGCTGCAGGCTGCTGCTACTCGCTGGCTCCCCTCTCAGTTCCGCTCAGTCCATTCAGACATCGCTCTGTTCCTTGGCCTCTTTTACAGCTGCGTCAGCTGGAGATGCAGTGTGAGCAGGAGGGCGAAGAGAAGCAGGCAATTCTCTGTGAGAAGCGGGACCTGGAAGGGCTGATTGCCACACTCTGTGAACAGGTAAGGGAACTGCAATCTGTCAGTGACTTGGAAGGATGTCACCGTTAGGCCCTGGGGAAACAATGTAGAACGCCAGCAGTGGAACAGGTGGCTTGTCTCTACCCTGCCATCTCCTTTCCTGGAGCCATATGCAGGGCGGCAAGGGGGTGACTTGGAGGAGCACAGCCTCCAATGCCTTCCTTTCACCCTTACAGAATAAAATAAATGTGTAAGCCAAGGCAGTAGCACACAGGCAATTGTCACCACACAATCTAAACAGTGCAGAATCACAAAGCCTTTTAAATGCCAAAGAGCTCCAAAGTGTCTAGAATCGATCTCATGCTCACAAGCTGATGGCAAACCAGCTGATTGTGCAATTTCAGGGTGTAGAAGGGAACTCACATAACTGAATGACCTTCCTTTCCTAAAATAAAATGAAATCACAATCCTTGCCTATAGAAAATTGAAATTGAAATACTTTATTGTCACTTGTACAACTTGTATACAGTGAGATTACACGAGCACCCCCCACTCAGCTCTCTTAGTCTTTTTTTAAAAAAAAATAATTTTTATTAACCGGCCAATCAAACCAAATTAAATCACATCACATAAATTCCGAATTACAAATCCGAATTTTAAATTTTGTTGGGGGGACCCATATTTCAAGATCCGAAGGGGGATTCTGACCATCTTCTTGCTACTGCGTTAATGTCCAAATCAATCCAAATCAGTCCAAACAGAGTTCATAATTCTATCCAGTCTTATCTTGCTGTTTCCACATCACATCTTGTTCATATATTTTCTCTTTTTTCTTTATGATCTCTTCTGATAGTCTCCTTAAGCCGATAAACACCAATAATAATCCTGTGTGAATTTTTCCGTTCTTCCAATCCTCAAATCGAGATGGTTTCTGTCAGGGAACTGCCATCGGAGCTAGAGGTGGAGGCAAGGCTCCAAAGCAATGCTGGAGAAGGGCCCAGCAGGGAGAGAGGCAGCTCATCGGCTGGGGAAGGAAATCAGCGTAACACCAGGGATAAAGGGGGACAGATGGGGGAATTGGCGAGAGGGCTCCAGGACTCCTCGCCGGAGACCAGCGGGGAGAGCACGGGTCCTCCGCTGCCCACACCCACCCTGCGCAGAAGACTTCCGCGCAGGGAGAGTAGGCGGAGACTTGGCGTCAAAGAACTTCTTTACTGGAAGAGGTTCAAGAAACGCCCACTGACGGATTCTGCTAGCGACTGAAACAGCCACGAAGTGAAGGGCTGTCCAGACAGAAAAGGTTTAACCAGGCAACCTAGCCAGGAGTGGCGGCAACTTACGCACGAGCAACCCCTATAACCATTACAGCAATCCGTCAGTCTCTGACGTTGCTTGTGCACAGCGACAGGCAGGCAGCATAATGAGCCAAACCGGAGAAGCTGGCGCAACGGAGCAAGCAGCTGGAGTGCAAAATCTGGTGGAGAGGAACTGAGATTTGGAACAGTATGTGGCTCTCCTGACGGCGCGGCTGGACGAAAGGCGGGCTCAGGATGCACAGGTCAGACCCACCCCCATCGCAAGGAAGGTACCGGGACTGGTACACAAGTTTGGGGGGAAGCCCCAGGACTACAACGCGTTCTGGACGGAAATAGAATACGCTTTGGAACTGCAGCATAATGACTTTGCTGATGATGGGGAAAGGGTGGCCTATATTGTCGGGCATCTACAGGATGGGGCCCGGGAATGGATCAGGCCCCTAATGGCAACGCAAAATGCTGCCTTGAAGGACCTTAGGAAATTTCTTCAGGCGATGGATGCAATGCATTCCAGTGAGGTGGAGCAAAATGTGACTCGATGAGAATTGATGGGGTACAAGCAGGGGAGCCAATCAGTTAGAGACTACTGGTCGCGCTTTGCGATATTGATCCACCGGCTAGGGTGGGATCTGGACTCTGAACCCATTCAAATGTTTGAGGAGGGGTTGTCCCCAACTGTGAAGGACGAGCTTTCCCGCGCACCCCGCCCGCAGTCGATGGATCAGCTGACCAAGGCTGTGCTTGCGATTGGAGTAAGACAGGAAGCTGAGGCTCAGGAGAAGCGCGAAGGGAGAGGGGAACGTTGCCATGACTACCGCATTCCTGAAATACTGAGGCAGCCTTCCCAGCCGGCTGAGCCAATGGAAATAGATGGCGCGCACGAGGTTTCAAACTCCAGTGAAGGTCGCAAGAGGGAGGGAAAGGATTGGAAAACCACCAAGAAGTGTTTCCTCTGCCAACGGCCAGGACATTTTGCCAGGGTCTGCCCTCAAAGAAAGGCCTGGCAAGGGATGGTGGGAGCTGCTGGCTGTGAGGAGGAGGGGGGAAAGGGGCAAGCACAGGGAAACGACAACGCTTGGCTGCCAATCAGTGGGGGCAGCAGCCAAGCCAGCAACCAATAGAAGTGCCCCTGCCAGAGAGTTAAAAAGTACGCGACTATATAATTTATTCGATACTTACCAAAGGAGTGGAGGGAAGTCCAAGGCTCAGTTGAGACTAACTCAGTTATGTATTTTATTTATGATTTGTGAAGTGGAGATAATTTGTATAAGGTATGTGGTGGATTTTTTGTTTATGTTTTTCCTGGATATATGTGCAAATATGAATAAAAATTTATAAAAGAAAAAAGAAGTGCCCCTGCCAGACCCTCCCAGGGCAGCTATAGCCATAGAAGTGGTGCTAGAACTCCCGAATGGGCACCCAGTCAAGGTGGAGGGGCTGCTGGATTCAGGCAGCTCCTGCAATTTCTTCAGCAAGGACTTCGCTCTAGAGCACCAACTACACCTGCTGCCCCTGGATTTTCCCTTGCAAGTGACCACCATCGATGGCAGGGAACTTCTGGGAGGGGAAGTGACGCACCAGACCCCACCAATGAGAATGAGGGTTTCCAGGCACACGGAGACCATTGCCTTTCACGTAGCCACACTGGCAGGACCCCCAATAGTACTGGGGATGAGCTGGCTGGCACTGCATGATCCAGTAGTGGCATGGCATCAGCGGTCAGTCACCTTTGGGTCAGCTTACTGCTTGGAACACTGTCTGGGGGGGGGACCCAAGGATGACAGTGGCCAGGGTGGCTGGGATGGCTGTGGAGCCAAAGGAGGAGGTGCCACCACAATATGCTGACCTGAAGGTGGTTTTCAGTGAGAAGGAGGCGGATAAACTACCCCCCCATAGGCCCTTTGACTGCCAAATCAACTTACTCCCAGGGGCTCAGCTGCCGGTGGGTAAGCTGTACTCCATGTCCGACCGGGAAATGCAGGAGTTGCGGCAATTTATTGACAAGAACCTGAAGAGAGGTTTCATAAGAGAATCAAAGGCGGTGGGGGGCAGTCCGGTGTTCTTTGTGGACAAAAAGGATACTAATCAGCCCAGATTAGTCGTAGATTACCGGGCCCTGAACCTCGTATCAGAACCCGTGACCTTCCCAATGCCCAGGATTGACAACATTTTAACACGGGTGAGGCAGGGGAAAATCTTTACCAAGCTGGACCTCAGGGGAGTGTACAATTTGATTAGGATGAGGGAGGGGGACGAATGGAAAACCACCATGTTCACCCCCCTGGGAGCCTTTGAGTACTTAGTTATGCCCTTCGGATTACAGTCGGGCTCCGCCTGCTTTCAAGCATTCATGCACCACGTGTTGGGGTCCTTGCTGTACAAGAACTGCGTGGCCTTTTTGGACGACGTCTTAATCTATTCTGACAATGAGAAGCAACATGTCAGAGACGTCAGGGAAGTGCTAAAGAGACTGCAGAAGCACCAGTTGTGGGTCAAGCTGGAAAAATGCCAATTTCACGCAAGAGGGGTTGAGTTTCTGGGGTACAAGTTGTCAGACAAGGGCCTAGCTATGGACCCCAGCAAGGTGCAGGCGGTACTGGAATGGAAGGCCCCCAAAACCCAGAAGGACGTGCAGAGGTTCCTAGGGTTCAGCAACTTCTACAGGAAGTTCATCAAGAATTTCGCCCACTTGACAGCGCCCATCACAGATTGTCTCAGTAGCAAAAAGAAGTTCATCTGGACAGAAAGGGCCCAGCAATCCTTTGAAAGACTGAAGAGGGCGTTCGCCTCGGAAGAGCAGCTACTGCACGTGGATCTGGAGAAGCCCATGAGGCTGGAGACCGATGCGTCAGACCGAGCCATCAGAGCGGTACTTTTGCAGCCAGGGGCCCAGCAGGGCTGGAGACCAAGTGCCTTTTTCTCGAGGAAGCTGAGCAAGTCGGAGCAAAACTACACGGTGTATGACCGCGAACTGCTTGGAATTTATGCAGCGTTTCGCCGATGGAGACATCTGTTGATAGGACGCAGCACAAGATCCAGGTTTGTACGGATCACAAGAACTTGGAATACTGGAGGACTGCGCGAGTACTCAACCAGAGACAGATTCGATGGGCACAGGAGTTCTCCAAGTTTTCCTTCGAGATCCGGTATGTGCCGGGAGAGGAAAATGTTAGAGCAGATGCTCTCTCCCAGAAGCCGGAGTACATGGAAGGAGAGGGACCGCCGGAGGTCCGACACGTGTTCCCCGAGAACCGATGGGTGTGTGGGGGAGTGTTGGTTGGGAAACGAGAACTGGCCGGGCTTACTAGAAAGGACGAGTTCGCTCAAACTAAAATCAGGGAACTCCGGGAAGGAAGGGAAAACCATGGAGAGTTTGAGGAAAAGGAAGGGCTACTGTACTATAAGGGGACGCTGTACGTACCGGGGGAGACCTTGAGGGGAAGGGTACTTAAACAACTCCACGACAACCCAACAGCGGGGCACTTTGGTCAGCACAAAACCATGCTGCTTGTCACCAGGGAGTTCTGGTGGCCAAGGGTAAGGGAAGATGTACGGGAATATGTACGGGGGTGCGACCGCTGCCAGAGGGCAAGGGGGGAGAGAGCTGCCCCCGCAGGGTTACTGGACCCCTTACCCACGCCGGGAAGACCCTGGGAGGTGGTGTCCATAGATTTTATGACAGATTTGCCCAAGTCAAGAGGGAAGACAGCAGTCATGGTAGTAGTCGATCTACTGACAAAAATGTGCCATTTCATAGCTTGCTCACATGCGGTGACGGCAGAGGAAACAGCCAGGTTGTTTGTGGATCACATCTTCAGGCTGCATGGGGCTCCCTCGAGGGTCATCTCAGATCGCGGGAAACAATTTACTTCCCGGTTCTGGAGGAAGCTCATGAGCTTGCTGCAGGTCGAGGTGGGCTTCTCGACGGCGAGACACCCAGAAACCAACGGGCAAGCAGAAAGAGCGAACAGTATACTCCAGCAATACCTACGCTGCTACGTCAGCGAGAGACAGAACGGTTGGGTAGAGAAACTAGCGCTGGCTGAATTTGCATACAATAACGCTGAACATGTATCCACGGGAATGAGCCCGTTCATGGCCAATTATGGGTGTCACCCCAGGGCCTTCCCGGGGAGGGGGGAGGAAGGATGGAGTGTACCTGCGGCAGAGCAGTTTGTGGAAGAAATGGAGGCCTTGCACCAGCAACTCAAGATGAACTTGGAGCGGGCCAAGGAAATTTACAAGAGGCAGGCAGACAAGCACCGTCGGGAAGGGGAGACCATACGGGTGGGAGTCCGGGTGTGGTTGTCAACCCGAGGGTTACCCTTTAAGGGAGGGTGCAAGAAGTTGCAGCCGAGGCGGCTGGGACCTTTTGAGGTAACACAGCAGGTGAATCCTGTGGCATTCAAGCTCAAGTTGCCTGACAGCATGAAGATACACCCGGTGTTCCATAGGTCCCTACTCTCTCCGTACAGGGAGGGGCGGGAATTCCCGGGGCGGGAGGGAGAAGTCACCACACACCCGCAGGTAGAGGAGAGAGAACACCACAACCAAGCCACGGAAATACTCGATTCCAGGTGGCGAGGGCGCAAGGTGGAGTACTTGGTAGCTTGGGAGGGAGAACCCAGGTCAGAAAACACGTGGGTCCCCGCGGAGGCAATCAATGACGGGTATCTTGTGGAGGAGTTCCACAGCCTGTTCCCAGATAAACCAAAACCACTAGCGAGATTCTGGGAGGAGCAATTTGGAACCACAGACGACGAAGAGGACTTTGTGGGTTTTCCTGCCTCCGAAGAGGAGGGAGGAGAAGCGTCAGAGTGAGAAGAATCAGACTGGGAGGCCCACCCCGCGGGAAGAGATCGGAGCGGGTGGGAAGCGGGTTTTGAATCCTCAGAGGATGGCGACAGCTCCTTCCGGGGATTCCCCGCATCGTCGGCCGAGGAAAGGGACGAAGTTGGATCAAAAGGTCGGGCCGGGGGTGGAGGGGGTCCTGGGGGGGATGTGGATGTCAGGGAACTGCCATCGGAGCTAGAGGCAGAGGCAAGGCTCCAAAGCGATGCTGGAGAAGGGCCCAGCAGGGAGAGAGGCAGCTGGTGAAGGAAATCAGCGTAACACCAGGGATAGAGGGGGGCAGATGGGGGAATCGGCGAGAGGGCTCCAGGACTCCTCGCCGGAGACCAGCGGGGAGAGCATGGGTCCTCCGCTGCCCACACCCTCCCTGCGCAGAAGACTTCCGCGCAGGGAGAGTAGGCGGAGAGTTGGCGTCAAAGAACTTCTTTGCTGGAAGAGGTTCAAGAAACGCCCACTGACGGATTCTGCTAGCGACTGAAACAGCCACAAAGTGAAGGGCTGTCCAGACAGAAAAGGTTTAACCAGGCAACCTAGCCAGGAGTGGCGGCAACTTACGCACGAGCAACCCCTATAACCATTACAGTTTCCATATATCATCACCTTCATAGATAACATCGCTCTTTCCATCATTTATCTCGCCAAACTGTCGCTCTTAAGTCCCTCTGAGGAGTTTCACCCACCATATATAAACAGCTCTATTTCTTTCTCCTCCCAGACTCAAGACCTCCGACAGAACTTCCCAATATGGCAATGGCATTTTTAACTGCGTCATTCCAAAGCTCTTATACATTCCACGCTCTTCTTAAAACATGCTTTGGTTCGAAAGTTTATCTCCACACAACCTTAAATCCACAGCTTAAGTCCTTAAAACGACAATTCTGACTCGTGAGGGGAGGGGATTCTTGTTTAATCACATAAGGAAAGAAAGGAAAGTTTTCCCCCTCCCCCATCAGTCATTTGCCATACCGTATCTTGGCGTATCTTCTCATGTTTTATTCTTTTCTTGTTTTATCAGAGATCTCTTCTGTTAGCAGTCTTTACTCCCCCTCCTTCCTTGAAATATGTGCATTCCTTCATCCAAATTGTTTCTTTTGAAGTTCTTGCAGCTAGTGGCGCGGATAAGGGATGGTGTCCAGGAGCGCCGGAATCCCACAGGAGGGCTTTGTGCCTAGTGCCCCCATCCCCACAAATTCGGGGGTAGTATAGGGCACAGCAGGCAGGGGCAGTCCCCCCCACCATCCTGGGGGGGGGGGGTAGGGAGGCTAATTACTCCCATCATAGCCTCCAAATTACCTCATGTGGGTCGGAGAGATGTTATTGTCAGCCATCTTCCGATGTGCCCCCCTAGTGGCCCCCCTCAGCTCTCTTAGTCTTAATTCCCCTCGTTTACTGACGCACATCCACCAAACCCGAAAGTCAGTTGCCCTGTTGTTATATTTTCATTCAGTAGCCTAACAGCCCACAGATAGAAGCTGTTCTTTACCCTGTTGGTGTGACTAAGCATACTTCTATATCTTCTGCCCAAGGGAAAGAGCATGTCAGGGCAAATGTGGACCTGGTCACTTTGCCCCTAAGACGTTAGCTTTCTCTGTGCAAGGATTTGTGTTTTGGGCAGTGCAATGCTATGACTGTCCTGCTCAGAAGTAAATCCTAGTGAGTTCATTGAGGCTTACTTCCAGGTAAGCATATAAGAGGATATCCTAACTCTATGTTACATACCCTTATCATGGCAAGCCACCCAGAGTGGCTGGGGCAATTCAGTCAGATGGGCGGGGTACAAATAATAAAATAATAATAATAATAATAATAATAATAATAATAATAATAATAATTATTATTATTATTATTATTATTATTATTATTATTATGTTGAGCCAGGCCCTCATAAAATACTCCAAATATCCTCACCTTCTGACATATGTGCTGATGAGGTTATCATCCATTGGTCTAAGCCTCACCATCTGAACCCAATTTCTCTCATTGTTCTTCTCCAACTTAAAAAAAAATAAAAACCTTTCTAAGCTTGAAACCTCTAACAAGCCTACTCTAAGATTTCTTGGACCACATCTGTTTGGGGTTTATTTGGAAGAGGAGCTGCATGTCTGTTTCACAATAGGACAGGATGGCACACAACTCCCCCCCCCCCGGAACTTCCTGAACACTTCCTTTCTGCTTCCTGGGATGGGAGCAGTGCCAGATTTACGTATAAGCTAAACAAGCTGTAGCTTAGTGCCCCACTCTCTTGGGCCCCCCCCCAAAAAAACTAAAGGAAAAAAACCTGGATGTACATTTCCAAAATATAAGATAAAAAACAAATAAAATAAAACCTACATACAGCAACTGTGTTTTGTGCTGTGTAGGCTCCTATGAATTACCATATTCAACACAAAAAACAGTAACAATTTGTTGTTGACAAAGGACAGCTGGACATAGAAAGGGCCCCATTACCTTCAGGAGCTGAGGGCCTCATCAAATCTAAATCCAGCCCTGGATGGGAACCATGACTGGGGATTCTTGCAGCATGCAGTGAATGACTCAGTTGAGGGCAAGGTTCAGGCTACTCCTCGGGAGAAGAACCATCAGTATTTCATTTGGATCCCCTTCAGAGGGAGGACACAGTCCTGCCACCATCCTCTCACTTAGAGGATGAGTTCCCTCTGTCTATTCCCATCCTTCCAGAAGCCAAAGTCTTGAAAATAATGAGTGCCTATTAAGCACCCAACCAGCTCTTCCAGGGAAGCAGAGGCTACCACATGCCTGATCAGCCTACAGTTGACTCTGGCTCCTTTCAGATACAGCGTCTCTTGATGAACTTGACATCCACTGAAGCTGAATGCTGGAAGAGTCAGGACAGAGAAAATAAAGTCGTGTGTGGAGGTAACAGAATGTCCCAGGATTTGGGCTGTCTTCCAGCTGCAAAGATTCACAATGTGACAGAGAAGTCGCCAAATCTTATAAAGCCCACTGACCACTAACCCTTCCTTCTGATTCATGTGGGTAAAATAATACTGACACACACAGCCTTCAACATATAGCAAGGGAACATGAGACTCTGGGCAGGGACTGAAGTGTGCTGGTCCCGGGGGGGTTACTGTGCGGCATGGTCCATGTCCGGTCCGAGGCTGAAGCGGGGTCCAAGGCAGGGAGTCGGACGTGGTCAGGAACTCTGGCAGAAAGCAGGACAGGGTGCCGGCAGGAACAGGTAACCAACGATGTTGCTCCTGCAACCTGGGACTGGACGAGCTGGCCTTTATCTCCTCTGAGGCATAGGGCGGCCCCGGTCCACAGGTGACTCGCCTTTCCTGGCCTGGAGGCGAGCACTCCTCCTGCAAGAACTTAGTTCCCTCCACCTCTCTGCCCTGAGCCTCTGCAGCTCAGGAGAGGCTGGAGGGTTACTGGACCCAGAGGCAACCTCACCTTCCCCTGACAGGGCTGAGAGAGGAGCACCTGCAGGCAATGGGTCCTCAATCACCTCCGGAGCCAGAGCAGATTCAGCTGTTGTCTGCTCCTGAGGATCCGGCACAGGTGAGGGCCCTTCAGGTTCAAGCCCCTGCCCCGGCTCAGCCGGCCCTGGAGGTGGCGACTCCTGTGCAGGCTGGGATTCCTCCGGTTCAGCATCTGAATCCGATTCCCAGGCCATCATGAAGAGACTTGGGGCACAGGTGGTATTTTCATCACTCCTTCCTGTTGAAGAAGAAGAAGAAGAAGAAGAAAAAGAAGAAGGAGGAGGAGGAGGAGTTTGGATTTGATATCCTGCTTTATCACTACCCTAAGGACTCTCAAAGCAGCTAACAATCTCCTTTCCCTTCCTCCCCCACAACAAACACTCTGTGAGGTGAGTGAGGCTGAGAGACTTCAGAGAAGTGTGACTAGCCCAAGGTCACCCAGCAGCTGCAGGTGGAGGAGCGGTGGTGGCCCAAGAAGACAGAGGAAAACACTGGAGATAAACCACTGGCTGCGCAGGTGGTGTAATGAGGAAGGGTTTGGCTTCTTGGATCATGGTCTTGAGGAAGGACTTCTGGCAAGAGATGGGCTGCACCTCACAGCAGTTGGCACAAATGTGTTTGCTAGGAGTCTTGCGAATCTGATCAGGAGAGCTTTAAACTAGAACTTCAGGGCGAGGGAGACAACATTACAGATGACAGAAGAACTCACAGTGCTAGGGATAATAGTTTCTTTGATGCACAGGAAACTAGCCCTAACCCTAACCCTAACTGAAACCGAAACCAGCTAAAGGGCAAGAAACTACAAGAAAGAAGCAGCTGGAGGGAACAACTCATGGTTTCCATTATCTCTACACAAATGCACAAAGTATGGGAAACAAGCAAGACGAATGGAGCTTTTAATGCAGGATGGCAAATATGACTCTGGTAGACATTATTGAAACCGGATGAGACCCATGACTGGAATGTAGGAATTGAGGGGTATAACCTGTTTAAAAGGTATAGACCAAACAGGAAGGGAGGAGGAGTAGCCATTATATATGAAGGATGTGTACACTTGTGAGTGTACACCTCCAGCAGGAGTCTTCATATGTTCTTACGTTTTTAGTTGGCTTTTCAGGACCCCTTGTCCTGAATGCTCCCTGCCTCACTTGGCCTTGTAGCTGGGCTCTGCCTCCTTCCTGTGCAGCCTCAAACGTCTTGTGTGTGAGGACAGATTCTGGGTTGCAGCTTCAAATACCAAGCACAGTACAGTTAATGGCTGATAACTGTGTGTGCAGAATGCATAATTCAAGATGTGTTAAAAGTCACCTTAAGGGCAAGACGTGACCCATGAAAGTGGATTTTGGAGAATTGGAATTTGCTTGCAAGAAGTGGAATTTATACCTTTGCTAATTTGTTAGTTTTAACTTCTTTGAGTCTGGCTGTGGTGTGTGGAGGGGGAGAAGGAACTAAATTTAAGATGCTTATATTTAATAACAAGATATTGGTTTTTTTAAAAGGGTGCCTTACTGAAATAGATATCAAAAGCAAACTGACATTTTCAAAAATCAGAACTGCAGATTTGTGGAGTAACTCAGTTTAATTTCCAGGTTCTTGCTTTGAACTTGCTGGCCCATTGAAGCTGAGAAAGGCAGCCCCTGTGCCAGCTGCTCTCCCTGGGGCACCAAGGGTGTTCTGCAGTGCTTTCTGTGGCCTCTGCTCTGTGCTCATGGCTCCTGAGGGCTGCTGGAGGCAGGCAAGAGATTGCTGCTGCTGCCAGTGCCACTGCCTTCCTCTGACCTCCACCACTTGTGATTCATTGGCTGTTTCTGCTAGCAGAAGGAAAGAGCTGCCAATTTGGCCATTGCTTGAAACGCTGCAGAAGAGAGTGACATTTGCAGCCACTCTCTCAAGCCCTTGTTCGTTAACGTGACACAAGGTTGGAGATGGCAGAGGCAAACACTGAGGTCTGAAAACAGCAGCAGTGACTATATTTGTATTTAGAGCACGGAATTAATTTATTGTGTCAGATGCATTCTGTGATAAGACCAGCGGAGCATTACAGTGACTGAGGAAGAGAGAGTCCAAGGGGGCTAAGTGGGGAAAGCAGAAGCCATGTTTTGCGCAAACGTTCCCCAGCCAGAACCCATTGTCAGAAAAGTGGGGAAGGCCACCGGCAGTGCTGATTTGTCCTGTTGCAAGGGGACTGTTGCAGGCTGTTTCCATGGGTGCCCAAATGGCAGGAATGAGTTTCCCGATCTGATTCCCTCAGATGTTTTGGAATGCAACTCCCATCAGCCTCCACCTCATCTGACTGGGGCTGATGGGAATCGTAGTCCAGAGCATCTGAAGGGTTCCAGGTTGGGGAATGCTGGCATTCTGGCATCAAGCCTCCTGAGTTTTCAGCACCAGGTAGAAACCACAATCTTTGTCTTTTTCTCTCAGAGGAATGCTACCATCTCAGCTGCTGCTCAGCTTCTCTGTCTGCAGTGCCCTTATGCATCATATATATGCATTTATATATATATATAAAGTTTTACATAACAAATTTATTTGGAGAAGTAGCAGGCTTTAAATTGAACCCCTCTAGAGTCAGACACGACTAAACAACAACAAAAGATGAAACTGTTGGTCAAAAATGTAACAGCACAGGAAAAGGAAGAATTGGAAAATACATCTGGCCTCAAGATCTGTCATAAAGCAAAATACCTTGGCATCTGAATCACTCCAAAAAACATCAAATTGGCAAAGATGTACCATAATTGTGACAAGTATGTTGGAAATGTAAAGAAAAAGAAGGTACCTTCTATCATATGTGGTGGACTTGTCCCAAGGTAAAGGACTTCTGGGGAAAAAATTATAATGAATTTTTTTAAAAATGATGAAATATACATTTATTAAGAAACCAGAGGCCTTGGGATAGTTGGTACTGAACTGCCCAAAAAAGACGTGAAAGTATTTTTGTATGCCACAACAGCTGCTAGGATTTTACTAGCCAGTAAATGGAAAACACAAGAATTACCAATGGTAGAAGAATGGCAGATGAAGATGATGGAATTTATGGAGCTGGCGGATCTCACCGGGAGAATCCGCGACCAGAAAGAAGAGGATTACCAAGAAGATTGGAAGAAATTTAAAGACTATTTCAATAAATACTCTTAACATTAAAGATATGTAACCACTTCAAAGAACCAATCAGGCCTAGGACAAAATTAGACCTAAATGTATAAATAAGAAAATGTACTATAAGAAAGGTAAAGAAATTGGAATACGACTGTAATATTGTTTTATGAAATAATGATACTGGAAACTGCTACATTCAAATTAAGAGGAAATTCAGATGGAGGAGATTAGAGGAAGTCAACTAAAATGTTTATGAAATTTGATTTTAATTAATTAATGGAGTTTCTTTTTTCTGTTTAGGTATGTTAAGTCTGTTATTCTTTTTTCTTATTTTTTACTTCTATATTGTGTTGTTGTTGTTACTTTGTTGTGTTGTTGTATATTCTCTGTTTTGTTATGTCTATTGAAAATTAATAAATATTATTGGGGGGGAAACATCAACTTGTTTCAGTATAATTATGTGAAAGTTTGGAAAGAGATCAAAGGGAACCTTGAGATCTGAAGTAGGCTAAACCTCTAATTTTTAGGAAACATTTCCATCATCAAAATGACCGTGGTTCCCAAACTACTTTTTTTTTATTCCAAACAATTCCGATACTGGGTGGAACAGGCTACCTCAAAATCTGGCAAAAAGACATTTCCAAATTTTTATGGCAGGGAAAAAGACATAGAATTAAACATCAATTTTTAATTGATACAAAGGAAAGAGGAGGCTTTCCCCTGCCAGATTTAAAATTATATTATGAGGAAGCCTGTTTCACCTGGATAAAGGAATGGTGCATGCTTTAAGATCCCAACCTCTTAGAAGGGTATGAAAACAGGTACGGATGGCATGCATACCTGTGGTATGGGAAAGTTAAAATTCACAAGAACGTCTTGAATCACATTGTTAGAAAATCCCTGTATATGGTCTGGGAGAAATATAAAGATCTCTTAGAGCCAAAGGCACCTTGGTGGATCTCACCAGTTGAGGCATCTGCGGTAAAAAGGAAAAACACGGGAGGAAATTAGCCAACATATAAAATACTATTAAAGGAAGAAAAAAATGAATTAAAGCTGAAAAGCTTTGAAGAGATAAGAGAGAAAATAGCAGATTGGTTCCAATACTTTCAACTATTTGAAACATTCAAAACAGATAAAAAAGGGGGCTTGCGACAGAGGCAATCAGATTGGAAACAGATTTGGTCAATTCCAAAACAAAAGCTCTTTCTAAAGGATACCAACTCCTCCTTGACTGGGAAGTCAAGGAGGAGGAGGTGAAAGTGGCCATGATTAAATGGGCCCAGGATTTTGGGTACAATATAGATCTGATAGAGTGGGAAAATCTACGGAAAGTAAATTGGAAATTTACGGTGTGTTATACGCTGAGGGAAAACTTTCAAAAAATGTATTATCATTGGTACCTGACTCTTTGGAAGCTTTCAAAAATGTATAAAAATGTATCTAGTACTTGTTGGAGATATAAAGAAGGAACCGGTACAATGTTCCATATGTTGTGGTTATGTAAAAAATTTAAGATCTTCTGGGATGACATTTACATAAAACTTTAAAAAATGCTCAGGGTTTTATTTACAAAAAAAACAGAAGCCTTTTTACTCGGAATTACAGGACCAGACATTCCTAAGAATGTAAGAGAAATATTTTTATACGCCACTGTCGCTGTGAGACTTTTAATAGTGACTAACTGTAAAAGTAATAAAATTGGTTGAATATGCAGAGTTAGCCAAATTAACCGAAAAAATTAAAGACAAGTCAAAGCAAGTATTTATTGCAAAATGAGAGGTTTTCAAAATATACCTTAAGAACAATTGTGGTAGTATGAAATTGGTCACTGCCTTTGAATAACCTCTGTAATTATATTAAGTAAGAAATAAGGACACAGGAGAAATAATACTTTATTATAAAATAATCAGATTGGTTTATGCAACAAGTCTGTAAATATAAAATGAAGTATGGAGATGATGGGAAGTTAAATGTACTTTAAGAAGATTAATTGTCAAAATATATCAATTTATTTTCTTTTTGTTAACTTTGTATCTATGTAACAAATGATGTAAATATATGTTTTACATAACAAATTTAAATTCAGACACACCATTCACCTCCTCATTTAGGATTCCCTGATTCCTTTGACTTCCCTCCCTCCTTCCATGGTTACCATTATCAATCTTTTTTTTTATCTGCTTATCTTATTTTCTCTATTTTGTTCAAAGAATAAGAATCCATTTTTCCATAGTTTTTTGTACATTACAAGCATTAATCAAATCCTGACAAAGCATCCTTCATGCTGTGTGGACATTGTGGCTCTTCTTTGGCTTAAACCTGGTTGTGTGTTGTCCAGGGGCCGTGCGTCCCATTGTGCAGCCTGAGGCAAAACAAGAAGCCACTTCTCCTTGCTTCTCTGGCAGCAGGTGGGGCACCCATGGTGGCTCTAGATGATGGTGATGATAGAGATAAAGAGAAATAATTTATTATTTATACCCGCCCATCTGACTGGGTTTCCCAGAGAAGTGAGGAGAAGTGACCGTGGCTTCTTGCAAGATCTTGCAAGATTCCACAAGATTCCTTGGAGCTCTCATGAGAGCTCACCAGAAGCTGCTGCCACAGCTTCTCTGCCAGCAGTGGAGGATGGGTGTGATGCCCATGATGGTGCTACCCCCTCATACTCTGCCACCTGAGACTGCTGCCTCTGTTTTTAAAAATTGTTTTTGAATTTTAATTGTACTTGATTGGTGGCTGGCTGCCTTGAGGTCTTGTGAGAGGAAGCAGGAAATTAATTAATGACATTGATTGAAGGAAGGAAGGACCACCTATTCTGTGGGGTCCCCAGTCTTTTTTGGGGTTGAGGGGCACATCTAGAAATCTAGGAAAATACCTACATTTCCCCCTCAGATAGAAGAGAAGACAGATAAAATGAAAGCAGGCAACAGCCCCCAAAACAAAGCCATCCCCAACCAAGCAAGAAAAAAGAAACCCTTCATTTTAAGAAAAGCTGGGTGGGGTGGTGGAAGAGGCCTTGGCAAGTGCTGGGGGGGGCGTGTCTGTGCCTGAGGCACAGCCCAATGCTCCCCTCTGCACAAAATTTGCATATGCTAATTTATACTTATGGGTGCAAAGGGGAAAGGGCATGAGATTTGGGGCTTGGTGCAAGTTGCCCACCCTAAGCCTGCCCCTGCTTTCTCTTCCCACCCCCTTTCCAGATTGGCCATCGAGATTTTGATGTGGAGAAGCGACTCCGGCGTGACCTGAAGAGGACTCATGCTCTGCTGGCTGACATGCAGCTCCTGCTGGAGACCTCAGGGGCAGATGCAGGGTCATCTGGGGGCAGGGAGGAGCTGGAGAAGCTTCGTGGCAAGGTGAGAAGCTGGATGGATGAATTGGTTGACTGCATTTATTATTATTATTATTATTATTTATTATTTATTGAATTTAAATACCTCCCTATACCCAGAGGTCTCAGGGTGGTTCACAAAACAGATCACAATATATAGAAGAAAAAGAAAAAACAATAACCCAATAATAGAAGTAAAAGAATTAATCTACATCCCCAACCCATTCTTTATTTTTTAAAGTGCCTTCAGTATAGACAGGCATCTTTCACAGGAAGCATTTAGAATTTAATTAAGGCAATTAGTTAAATAGATTGTTTCTGTCTTTAATTCCTTGGACCACACTAATTAGTCTCTCCTCTGTGTGTTTGCTTCTGCCTTTCTACTGCTTGCAATCGCCAAGCTGTGCTTTCAGCATCTGTTGTTGGAGGGGAAAAGGGATCCTGGAGGAGCTTGGTGTTGTGGACCAGAAGCTGCAGGGAGAGAATCCCAAGATGGATCTCCTTAGATTAGGAACGGGGTGGGGTGGAGGAGGAGAGAGAGTCAAAGGGGTGGGGTGGGGGTGTAGAAATCATTCAGTTTAAACATGCAGAGCCCCACATGTGTTGCTAAATGCTTTTCGGGAAATGAGAAGAGTCACAATGTGTTCTTCCATTTATATGCTGCCTTTGCTTTGGCTGTTGTGGAACTCCTGGCGTCAAACACTAGAAGTTTTCTATCCAGGCTCCAGCCCTTGCTGCCAGTTAAGAACATAAGGAGGGTCCTGATGGGTCAGGCCAATCCCTACCCCCCAGTGCAGCCTCCTCTCCTCACCGTGGCAAAGCAGATGTCTCTGGGAAACCCGCAAGCAGGATTCAGGCACAAGAGCCCCTCCTCTCCTTCAGTTTCTAGCAATGGTTATTCAGGGCTGCCCAAGATGTTTTGGCACCTAAGGGAAACTGCAAAATGCTGTGGCTCCTGCTGCCCAAGGCATTCGCCTCACCTACCCTATTGGTAGTCAGAAGTTTTGTTGCCACCACCATAGCCTGGATCAGAGCAAGAGGCGGGTGAGCAAGCAAGCCATGTTGCAATGGACAAGGGGAGGTGCAGACCCAAGGGAACACTAGATAGTGGACTTCTTTCTGGGGTGCAGGTCCCCCCTCCAGCAGGTGCCCAACCATGCTGGTTGATGGCATCCCCTAAATGGAAAAAAACCTGACAAGTTGTTGTAGAAAAGTTTGGCATGTGATGATAAAGTCAAGACTAGCTGCAGGTGTTGGTAAGGGCACAATGACTTTATTCAGGTAACATAAGTGCTGTGCTTTGTAAATACCCAAACAATAATGTTTGCGTGGAAGGCTCCTCAGCCAGCAATCCAGGCGCAACAGATTGGAGGCATGTGAGAATGGGATTAGCAGGTGGTGTGTGGGGAGAAGGGGTGATGGAGACTGCTCACAGCTACTCTGATTCAGTCCTGCAAAGCACATCCCTAGGCCTGACAGAAGAATTGCATGGAGGGTAATGGCAATTTAGTGACACCAGTCTTCCAGAGCCATTAAATCAATAATCTGCTTTGCTTATTTCCATTGAAAACATGCCATTCTGGAGACGTAGGCAATTACAGCTAGCACACATCTATAATTAGGATAATAATTCTGGGTAAATAGCATCTGTGAGCTGCAGCTGTTTCTACCTGGCTTGATGGGAGGAGGCAGCAGGAGGAAATAGATGGTCAAACCTTTTCTGGGCTGATGCCCTTGGCTGTGTGTTTGCAGCAAATGCTGTCCTCACAGCCAGTCTCTACTTGCCATGCCATTATGTGCAGGAAAGTCCAGGTGTCTGGCTACTTTGCAGAAAAGCAGGGTTAGGGAGGGGTGGTTAACAATGGAGAAAAATGTTGGGAGGAGGGAATCTAAGCCGTTTCCCTGCCTTCTGCATTTCCTGATAAAACTCTTTCCCCAAACTGAGCTGCAGGCATATATTTGAAAGTGGGAACTAAAAACACCTGACCTGCTATGAGATATATTCTCCCCATTCTGAAAATACTGTGAGGGTGGCAAGCATTGCCAAAATCTCACAGTTGTGGGTGAGTTTTCTCAATCCATGTATTTTTTTATGTGATTTTTATGTGATTATTTGATAAAACTAGAATACTGACTCCTGTTCATACATGCATCTGTATTGGACTACAGCATGGATTTTAACCTCATTTCTGTCTTGGTTGTTTGGATACTGAAGCTGTGGTTGCTAGACTTCCTCCTTTGCACTCAGCATGCAAAATAAGCTCTACATTTTTTAAAAAGTGTGTATCCCATCACTGGCAGAGGAAGGGGGTGCGGTGGGTGCGGGCCACCCTGGGTGTCATCTCTGAGGGGGGGGGTGACATTGCCCCCCGCCCCCCTGAGCCGCTCGTCACGGGTGGCACCCCCTGGGATGCTCGCCTCACCCTGCCCTGTGGGTGGCTAGCCCCGCCCCAGGTGAACAGCATGCGTGCCTTTCCGGGGGCCAGAGCAGCTAGCTCCGCCTCTGTTTCCCATAATAGATGACTGGAGGTATTAGTCTTCTCACCACAAGCCTTTAATCAAGGGAATGGAGCAGCTCCTTTACAAAGAAAGGAGAGAAAGAAAAGGTTTTCTCCCAATACTGTTACTTGTGGATATCGGATGAAGCTGAATGTTGAAAGATTCACTGGATCCTTCCTGAGTCATCTGCAGCTCTGGCTTAAATATTTTGCACGACAGAACTGTATATCAACAAATGCAAAAGCAAAACATAAGCAGAGCCTGTCAAAGAGACCCTCTCATCCCTTTCAACTGTACAGTTCTATGATTCTCTGATAGGGTTTCCCACATTTCCCTAGGATGAAGAGCATTGTTCTCCAGTGCTCCCTTTGCCAGCATTTGGCAGCTTCCCTCATCTGACATGATGGCTTTCACTTTTAATCTGGCCTGAGGAGAATTTTCCCCTCTGTTTTTTCTGGGTGTTAATGCCACATTTAAAAATTAATCTCCACTGGTCTGCTGGGCTCTTCTTTGGCACCAAAGACAGATGATGTTCATTGACTTTCATTTTCCCTTCATCTCATTTGGGCTTAATTGGGCAATCTGTTATGATTTGACAAAGGCTTTTACGAAACACTGCTTGCTTTTTTTTAACACCCCCCAAAAAGAGTTTTTTCTGCAACATTGACCTTTCTGGGAGCTGTTGCCAGAATAAAACAGGCTTTCTCTCACCCGAGTCAAAGACTCAGTTTGGCCCACACAGCCCATGCGTGTTTGCACACACATACCTCAACAGATTTGTTTTAAAAGGCATAAAAGTCAGCAATATATTATTTGAATACAAAGTTTTATTTTTTTATACTATGTTTATTGATTCCTTGTGTTTTCTTTCAGCCCCCTTTCTCTTACGTTAGGAAGGCAGGCATGGTTAATATGCACTGAGCCAACCATCCACCCTGCAAAAGCAATGCAGCAAAGCAGTAAATTGAGACTTACACTGCAAACCTTGGGTGGAGAAAAGGGAACAAAGAAGTAAATAACTATGTTACTTATAATTCCTTATACTGGGGAAACACTTGCAGTGTGTAACAACTTTTAAAGATTTTTAAAATACATACACTTTTAAATTTTTTTAAAACTTTTAAAGATTTTTAAAATACATACACAAAACTAATGTCTGAAAAATAATTGCTAATTTCCCGATCACCCTATATATGCAACATAACCTTAGGAAAACAGAATAAGTTAGGCAAAAGACAGCCGGGTATTTTAAAGTGATTGTTAAATTCTTCCATGCCCACAAAGTCTTTCCAAACCAATCTGCTATCGTACAAACACATGTATGCCTTCATCATACACTCATGCCTTCATCATACAGGAAGACACCCACCCTCAAGTAATAAATATTATATGCAAGCATTTCACTCCATTCAGAACTTGGAATGCATTTCAAATAACTACGATCGGTTGTTTCATTGAGCTACACACAGGAAAGTAAGGGGGTGAACAATTTCCCTGCCAAATGCAAGCTAGTCAGCCAGGTTGTGATAGGATTGCAATGGAAGGACATTTTCTACTTGAAATAAGACTTGCAAAAAGCATTTCTTCACCTTACCTGGAACCTAGCATGATTACAAAAGTATCATTTCCTGAAATGAGTAATCAAACCAAAATACAATTGAAGGAAGCTTACTCAATAATAAATTTACACATCAAAACTCCTTGAAAGGGTTTGCACAGAGTTACCATCTATACATCCTTTTTTATAAATTCTCCATTAGGGTATAACATGCTGAAAAATTCACTGTTGCTGCACATGGAAGCTCTGCTTTTGACAAGCAATTTATTGCTCATTTTCCCTTTGGTTATATAGTTATAATACTTCTGGGTGTAAGTTTACTCTGCTGCCCAGCTTGTTGGGGTGCCACTCCCCACAGGTCTCTCCTGGTCAGCAAAAGAAGGAATCTCCTGCCAAGTTAAAGAAGCAAAGAGCGGTCAGTAGACCTGATCTTTATTTGTTGCAACAAGGTTCAAACACACAAAGAGTAGGAACCCCTAGCATGGGCTTGCATGTACTTTTAAGACCGCCCTCCCTTCCCATAATACATTTCCAGATATATCACCACCGTGTCACTAAGAAGAAGGGAATCTGCACAGTAACATGAGTCCATCATTCATCCCTGTTATCAGATTCAGTTCACCACCTAAGTATCCACCACCAAAAGAACAATAAAATACCCCTCCACCCAAGATGCTGTTAGTTGTCAGGGACTCCAGTGCTCCCACTCCCTCCCTGTCTGCTTCCTCCCTTCCCCTCCCCAAATGTTTGCCTTCAACACTCTGTGGCCCCTGAATGAGCACGCTCTGTCCTCCTTGGACTGTCTCTTCTCTTCTCTTTCTTTCTTTTTAAAAGTTGCAGGCTAACATATTTCTGCACTGATGATGATGGGGAAGGGAGCAGTTGACAATGGCGCTGGCTCCATTTGTGTCATCCTGCCTTCATAATAATAATAATTTAAGAATAATTTATTTTTTATACCCCTCCCATCTGGCTGGGTTTCCCCTGCCACTCTGCTTATTGGCTGGAGTGTGGCGGAATTTGCAGTTTTTAAGAGAGGATGGGTGGAAACTAGGATCTGGCATGTCTCTGTGTACAATGTATATTTGCCTGCTTTTCCAGTAAATATGTGAGCTGACGAATTCCTGGCAGTGGAACTAAATGCTAACAGCAGAGGGTTAAACCTCGGAAATCTCCTAATGACAATAATGGCTTCTCAAGCCCTAGATGAGTAATAAAAAATAGAAAGCTGCAGTAACTTTAAAGGACAAGGTGTTTTTGCTGGATGAAATGGGTTTTAGCAGGCATGGTGCATTAGCCCCCCCCCCCCGCAGCACAATAGCTCATGGCTGGGATTTGTTCATTAAGAGGCTTTTGGAGCTGGGTTTTGTATGGGAGTAAATCCTTTGCCAAATCCTTGGGTGGGCAGGGGGGTGGGGGTGTTCCAAAGTCACACTTTCTGCCAGAAGAAGTTTCTCTTGCACCCTGTGACTGTGGGAGAGAGACCATGTGGGATAGTGGTTAGTGTTCCTGACTAGGACTTGGGAGCGCAGGGTTCAAATCCCCACTCAGCTATGAAGCTTACTGGATGTGACCTTGTGACTACGCTGCCTCTCAGGCTGGTCTACTTCTCAGGGTTGTTGTGGGAATTACAGGAGGAGGGGGAGAACCCTGCATATGCCAGGGGGGCAGTGAGATATACGGTAAATGCCCTAGTTTTGTAATGCTGGTCAAGCTGGTCGTATGACCATAATTGTGGCTGCAGGAGAGTAGCAAATAAATGAGAAGCACCCAAGCTGCCCTCTTAAGTGGGTATTATAGGTAAGACAATACAGGTAAATCCAGTAGACATTATTATTATTATTATTATTATTATTATTATTATTATTATATTTTAAAAATAATGTTTGGTTTTATTATGTGTCAGCGCTGCCCAAGGTCCCAGCTCACACAAGACCAACGCTGCTTCTTGCTCAAGTTAAAAAGTCTTTATTGAAGTTCAGTCTCATTTCCAGACGCCCAGCGCGCAACGCTACATCTATCCAT
Source organism: Podarcis raffonei (assembly GCF_027172205.1). NCBI lineage: Eukaryota > Metazoa > Chordata > Lepidosauria > Squamata > Lacertidae > Podarcis > Podarcis raffonei. The sequence goes on along the minus strand of NC_070617.1, from coordinate 42,504,223 downwards.
CAGACCGTAGAAGTCCCATCTGAATCTCCTCCCCCCTGACACCAGCTTAAGATTCTAGCCTTACTCCACCTCTTCCTCTGTTCCTTCTTTCTCTGGGTCCTTCTGCTAGTCGGAGTCTCAGCCCTCCGAGATTCCTCTGACGCTGATTCTGCCGACTCTTCCCCCCCCTCTTTCGGGCTTTAGGACCTGGCTCCCAATCCGGGTCCTCTGCTGTCCCGCGCTCCTCCACATTTGAACTTGGCGCGCGCGCGCAGCCTCCCACTTTCCTTCTGACCGTTACACTTGTGTCACTGCTCCCCCTTTCGGGGAGGCTAGCTGGACCTGGCCTTCCCTCCGTCTCCCCACTCCCCGATGGAGGAGAAGCTGGTCCTGACTCACGTGACTCTTCCCCCCCACTGTGCTCTGGTGGGGGAACTGGTCCTACTCCTCCGCTACTCCTTTGGGACTCCCCTCTGGTTCCTTGTTTATGGATCGTCCCCCCTGGGACCCCCCTCGCCCTTACCATAGGCGCCCCCTTCTGGGAATCTTCTGATTCGCTGGAGAAGCTCATGGAATCTCTCGGGTCACTGTCATATTCCCCTACGCTCCCCTCTGATTCCTCTCCTCCGCTCTCTATTTGCTCTCTCCCCTGCTCTTCTGCTCCTGAGCCTCTGACATCCTGGATCTTTATTGTTTTATTTTCTATATAGTTTATTCTTAGGCCCACTGCTTAGAAATGCTAATGACTGAGTGGTATATAAAGGCCTTAAAATATCATTATCATTATTATTATTATTTTAAATAAACTTACTAGTCACTCTTTTTGCTAGTGCAGCCTAAAGTGAATTAAAACAATATGTAAATAATATACATTTAGACCATCATAAAACAAAGCATAGAAAAATCTAAAATAAATTCATATTTTTAAAATGCAGGATTAAAACAACCTACCCACCCAAGGAGGCCACAGATAATTAAAAGCAAAAGGCCTGGTGGAAAACCAATGTTTTTGCCTGGTGCCTAAAGATGCATTGCAAGGGACGCGGGTGGTGCTGTGGGTTAAACCACAGAGCCTAGGACTTGCCGATCAGAAGGTCGGCGGTTTGAATCCCCGAGACGTGGTGAGCTCCCGTCGCTCAGTCCCTGCTCCTGCCAACCTAGCAGTTCGAAAGCACGTCAAAGTGCAAGTAGATAAATAGGTACCGCTCCGGCGGGAAGGTAAACGGCATTTCCATGCGCTGCTCTGGTTCGCCAGAAACGGCTTGTCATGCTGGCCACATGACCCGGAAGCTGTACGCCAGCTTCCTCGGCCAATAAAGCGAGATGAGTGCCGCAACCCCAGAGTCATTTGCGACTGGACCTTTAAAGATGCATTGCACAAGTGGGGAGCCACTTCTGAAAAGGTCCCTGTTAAGTTGTGGGCGAACATATCAGACGACACAGTGATTCTTCAAACAGCTCTTGTTTATTCCGAGGCCAGAACAGAACTGAACTGAAGAGCTCAGTCAGCCTGCTTATATAGAGCTCCAGAACAGCGTAACTGTTGCAACTTTCTAAAACTATCCAATCACTGAACGTCACTTTCGATCCTTCATTTACATACAAACTATCCAATCACTGAACGTCACTTTCGATCCTTCATTTGCATAACTATCTACAGTATCCCCCTGCTGGCCCAGGGTGAGAACTTCAGTACATAACAGTCCCATTCCGTGTTGCCACCTTCTGGACCTCCCATGGAGAGGGCAGAAAGAGGGCGACTCTTATGATGACCACAGATTCCAGAAAGGGTCATATGGGGAGTGGTGGTCCTTGAGGTACTGGGGTCTTGAGCTGCAAATGGCTTTACTTTGAATTAGGCCCAGCGGCTAACTGGTAGCAGTTGAGCCAGGATTTGTGTTATATGCTGAGACTGTCTTGCCCCAGTGAGCAACCTGGCCTCTACACCAGCTACAGTTTCCGAACTGTCTTCAAAGGTAACCCCATATATAACACATTGCAGTAATCTAACCTCGAGGTTGCCAGGGCATAGGAGACAGAAGTTAGGCTATTCCAACTTCTTAGTAAAAGAAACTGAAATGAGATCTCCTCTTGCTGTGGTGTAGCATTCAGAGGTGCCAACTTGAATGAAATATTGGGGGAGGCAGGTAAGCCCCAACACCACATAATCAGTCAATCAATCAATCAATCAATCAATCAATCAATCAATCAATCAAACCTTTATTGCATTAGCATACAGCCATAGCAGGATAAGACAAAAATGCTAGAGAGAAGCAACCTAACAAAATTCAAAACGATATGCACCATGCTATAATCAGTCACATAGCATGGTGCATACACAACATTTGAATGGCAATACCCATCAACTTGGGTGGGTGGCCCCCTCAAATATTTTATTTGGGAGGCACAAGAATCCTCAGCTCATAGGAGTGTTGGCTCCTATGGCAGCATTAATCTAGAAGAGGCTTCACAAATCTTGTTTTGGACTTCAATTCTCATCAGCCCCAGTCACCCCAACCATATGATGCTGCCCTATGGGGCTGATGGGGGCAGGTGCCTTGCAGAAGTTAGAAAAGACAAAGAGGATCCAACTTGGGACAGAGCTTTGCCAGAAAGCCAGCACATTTTGCAGCCTTCATCTCTCTGCTATGCATAGGAAGGGCAGCATTACGTTTGAAAACACATTGTCATTCTTTTTAGTTTAAGACCATCATGATTTCCAAGAGTGTCTCACAATCAGCTCTGCAAATTGCAATAACCAGGAGAATTCAATAAACAGGAGAAAGGGTGTTTCTTTTGGAGGAAGGGGAGAGAAATCCCCCAACTTTGATTTTTTTTTTTAAACCCACAATCTGTATGTTCATCAGAATCAAAATCTCTTTAGAGTTGTGTTTGGTAAGTCTGAGGCATTCATTTTAAACAGGTATCTAACAGATGGCAGGACGCTGCCAACTTAACACTGTTGATCTGTTCATACATTATGCATCTTTTTTGATGGGAATTTCAATTTGTTTGTTCCCAAGTGGGAAAATTCCATTATGCAGATGTAAGAAGCAAAAAAGAAAAGAAAAGAGGAAAGAGCAACAGAGATGGGGGGTGGGACCAAGGGAGCACCTCTCTCTCTCTCTCTCTCTCTCTCTCTGTGTGTGTGTGTGAACAACCTTGCAGAAAGGGGAGGAAGCAAGAAACAGATAAACTATCTGTGTTTATAACCTGAATTAAGGATGAGGAAGGGTGGTACAGCTATAGCTGTTAAACAAAGCTTGGGTTTTGGGGGGTTTTTACAGCTAAAGAGACTTTTTCAGTTGTTGCTGGTGACTAGAAGCTGCTTACATAAGATTAATGGGCCCTGAAGTCTGGTGGCTACTAGTTATTGGATATGCCCCATCAGAACTAAAGAGTCCAAAATTCTGTTTTCAGTAATGGCAAAGCAGATGCCTCTGGAAAGCCCACAAACAAGACATACCAGGCAGGAAAGAACCTTCCCCCATTCTATTTTGTCATCAGTTATCCTTAAAGATACACTGCTTCTGTATCTTGGAGATACAGCATATGACAATCATAGCTAATAACCATCAAGAGGTCTCTCCTCCTCTGTGAACTTGTCTGCCACATTTCTAAGCTTTAGAAGTTGGTGCCCATCCCCATATCATGCAGCAGAGAGTTTTCTAAGTCAGCTCCATGTTGCATGAAGAAGACCTTTATCTGGCCTGCCCTCAATCTCTCTCTCTCTCTCTCTCTCTCTCTCTCTCTCTTTTTTTTAAACACATAAAGTTTACTATCCTTATTTTCAATAACATATTTCCCTGACTTCCCCACACCTCCCCTTCTTATATTCCAATTCAAATTGTTAATTCAACAAGTTCTTGTCCCCAATTTTTGACCTTTTTATATTTAATTCGTTTTTTTTAAAAAACCAATTTTAACTTATAAACATCAGTATTTAAACATCAGTGCTCATTCTTAAAACTTTTTTCTAAAGTCGACCCAAATTCCCTTCCACGAATTCCCCAATTTTCATACTAATAACAAAACAAAATAAAAAAAACAGATTATTATTCTGCACCCTTTGGATTCCCAAACCCCACCCCCCCTTTCCCGGTTTCAATCCCCAACAAATGTCCATCAGTCTTAGTCTACTATCAGCCTGGAGACCTCATGTCCGAGGCTCTTAATTCTCTCTCAATTCCTCTCTGCTGGTTTTTTTGGTAGTCCTTAATATTAAACACCAGATCTCGGAGAAGCTCTGTCCCGATAGGGTCCATATTTCTTCCAGCCAGACCTCCATACTTAAAAGTGCAGCCTGAATCTTGTTTCTTACTCCTTTTAAGTCCAAATGTCCCAAAAGCTCCAACTTTCACCTTAATCAAATTTGTAATCCATAGGTCTTCAGATCTCCACATAAGGAGATCTCTCCATTCTTCAATCTTCAATTCAAAACAGATTTTCATCATCCAGTACTTATTTTCCTTTGTAGCCATCATGTCAGGCCTCTGGCTCTCCTTCGTCATCTGCAACATTACATCTCCTCCTTCCTTTTCCTCAGAAACAACATATATCTCTTTCTCCACACTCTCAAATCTTTCAAGTTTCTCTTCTTGTCCAGCTGCATGGACTTCATGAGTCAAGTCCTTATCAAATTCAATGGATTTGTTTACTGTTAAGTCCAGAGTTGCAACATTTGTAGCCAAAACATCAATTTGGCCTTGTAACTTTCCCAAGAGAAGAAACACTCTGTCCAATTTAGCTTGAATTTTTCCTCCTTCAGCCATTCTTGTAATGTCCCAAAATCCCCTCTAGAGGGATTTTGGTTACTTTATCTTCCTTCCAGTTCAAATCCAAAAATCAAGTTAGTTTGTATCAGTTCTTCCTTGTTTTCAACAAAATATAACCAAATTGTAGCAAATATATCCAGCAGAGATAGCAGAAACAAAGTTCTCTTTTTCCTTCTTGACAGCTAATTTGACAGCTGTCAAACTCTTCTATATCTCCTCAACAGGCTCTCTCGCGGATCACTCCCGGGTCCGGGGGGGTGGCACTTCGGCTCTCAAAATTAGCTCTTATCCTCCAGTGAAATTACTTATACTGCCAAATCGTGAAATTAATGTCTTTTACCCAATAAAGAAGAAGAAATTCTCTCGACCTTAGTTAGCTAGTCCTTGCTTTAGATTATTTATAAGACGGGGAGACGGACTTCCTGTTTGCGCCTTCCCCGATCGTGCCTAATTCAAAAAAATTTTTTTCTTTACAAATCCAATTTCCGTATTACTCACGGGTTGTTACTTTTAGAGTCCAATTGTTCACAAGAAGAAGTCAGCGCTCTCCGACCATGGCATGCGGCTTCACTCCGCAGGAGAAGCAGTCGACTCTCAGCACCGTGCCGCTCACCCCGTACCCCGTTCCGAAGCCTTTAAAAAGGCTCCTTCGTGGGTCGGGGGGCGCAAATGGTGCCCGCCGAGTCACCAAGTTCACAGGCTTCAGCGCCTGTGATTTCTGAGGGTCCCCGCGTCGCCGCAGCGGCAAGACCCGGATCCTGCGGAGCCGATTCCCTCCGGAGCTCGGAGGGAATCTGCCATTAGCCGATGGCGCTAACCCGGAAGTCTTCCTCAATCTCCTGGTCAGCCATTTCATTGTGTGGGACTGTCCAGCCAGAGAGAAGCAGTTTGGCCTTGGGGGTCCTTTCAAGAGGCATCTGGTCATGGGAACAGGATGTTGGACTAGATGAGGCTTTTGTCTGATCCAGCAGGACTGCTTTTAGGTTCTTCTGGAAGGACCAGTCATGCTGAGACTCCCCACCCCCCTTCAGGGCTGGATTCAGCACAAGACGCAGGCCAAACGGGGGGGGGGGTCACCTCACCTGAGGCTCCAAGTTTCCCCTTGAATAACCAGCCACGGTTATTCCCACCCATGTTATTTAATCCCACCTCATTCCCCAGGGTAGGAGAATTTAATTATCATCTGCAAAGTGTTCTGCATAAAAAGACAAGGCTGTTTTCAGCTCCTGCATGGAAAGGGATTCCTGCTTGCCATGAGTCTGCCTAAGCTATAATTCTCCCCCAAGACCCGCCTGTGGATTGATGGTAAATTACAAGGTGTTTCATCAAAATATCACCAAAGGCACAGCAATATCATTGTAGTAATATCACAGCTCTCAGAAAAGCTAAATGCTTCTCTGGCCTGGCTGTTGATGTTTGTGTTGTATTTCACGATGACTTGCGGGGCCCAGAGGGGGTCCTGGTGCTTGATGCCTCTGACGGAGATGGATTACCTGGGACTGATGTGATCAGAAGCCCAGCTGGCTTATCCTGTTCTGAAAAGTTCCAGCTATGTATTTTGAAGATGCTTCTTCTGAGAGCATGTTACACTCAAGACAGAAACTGCTGAGGGATGACGGAAAAGGGAGGCTTGAAGCTTAGAAGCACTCCCTCCCCGCTCCCCAAGCAAGTCTTTCAGACCTCATGGTCTCCTCTGCAAGGTCCAAAATGGAAATCATGAGGCTGGTCTGCCTCACCATTTTCAGCCCGCCCTCAGCTCCCACCCAGCCACCTACTCACCCACCTGCCTACTTCGACCAGTCGGGGGGGGGGGACGACACTCTATTGGCTTGCTCCTCCTTTCTCTCAGTGTTGTGCCATTCAGCAAAGATGAGAGCAGGGGAGCCTTTACCATATGTCCTGCCGGGGTGCAAAGATCTGCCCAGCGCCCCCAAATTTAGTTTAGCCCCCAGATTAACTTTTATTATGCTTATGTCAGACAACACGCTGATGCCTTATCTCTTGTTTACGAAAGGAGGAAAAAGAAAAAACTTTTTTATTTGATCATTTATTTACAATACACTTATACTTGCTGAGTGCTGCTGTTGTGAATGACAAGCGCCGCCACTGGTGTGGTGCGTCTTTTGTAAATGAGTGTACAAAGTTGAAAGTCCATGCACATTTCTCTCAATATATGCATTTTTGTACACAATTTTGCCATAGCCTATGCATTTTTGGAAACAATTCCAACACCCCAGTACAATTATTTTTGTACTGATTCACAAAATTTGGAAAAGAGTGAATTTCAAAGGAGAAACTATTGATTTAGGAAGTGTGGGTGTGATAAATTCACATTTACCAAACAAATATCTCCTCTAACCCTACCTGCCCACCTCTTGGAGCTGCAGAACATTTTTTGGATTGAGTAAACTGAGCAAGCAAAAGCCACTGCACTCTCTACCCCCTCCACCCAAATAAAGACCTTCTTTTTGGAGAGTAGCACAAACAAGAAGTAAGAAAGAAAGGACAGAGGTAGATGGGATCACTGTGGAGCAGTGCAGTGAGTTATATAGCTCACCCTCCCACCCACCCCTTTCCCCAATCTTGTAGTGTAGAGTACTGTTATGCACAGTCTTAAAGCCTTTCTTGCATTGTATCACTAGATTGCAGGCATGAACCCCCCCCATATGCATTTTTTAAAAGCCAAACCAACACCACAAACATTCCCTACACTTAGAAAACTAGGACAAAATGGCCTTCTACTGATTTGCTTATTTTCTACATGCATGGAGCTGCTTTTTTATGTATGTTAAAAAAATTAAAAGTAGTGTAAAAGCTTTTTAAAAAATCATTGTTGGAAGAAAGAAAGCAGCAGGAAGTACAACCACCAAACAATGCTGGAAGAGAGTGAGGATGTTGGAGTCCATTCTCTCTTGTTCTGCCCAGTTTGGCTGCTAGCAGTTGAAGAAACCACAAGCAGCCCCAGCAGCAAATTACCGTATTTTTCGCTCTATAAGACGCACCAGACCACAAGACGCACCTAGTTTTTGGAGGAGGAAAACAAGAAAAAAATATTCTGAATCTCAGAAGCCAGAACAGCAAGAGGGATCGCTGCGCAGTGAAAGCAGCAATCCCTCTTGCTGTTCTGGCTTCTGGGATAGCTGCGCAGCCTGCATTCGCTCCATAAGACGCACACACATTTCCCCTTACTTTTTAGGAGGGAAAAAGTGAGGCTTATAGAGCAAAAAATACGGTAACACTCGCAAAATGCTCCCTTTTGGGGTGGGGTGTGTCTGCAAAGTGCAATTAGAGCTCTTTGGTAAAAAATCATTTGTGAACCCCACTTGTAAATAACTCACATCTTTGCAAACTACATGCAATTTGCATATTTTGGCTAATTAATGAGCCTAGATTTACTGCAAGATTTGCCTGAAATAAAGTCAGGGGTTTGGCATAAGAAGTGGGCTCAGGCTTGCTGTGCAAAAGCAACAGTTTCTCTTTGCCTTCCAACTATTGTCGCTGAGATGGAAAAGGAATGGGATTGCAAGAAAAGCAAGTTTTCCTGCTGTGAGATGCTTGGTACTCTTGTGTCTCTAGCTAGAGCTGTGTTTCGTGGGCTGCATGTGTGTGAAATCAGTGTCGCCAGTCCTCAGAGGAACATAGCTGTAAGCAGGCAGAGTTGTGATGGGCTTCAAAATGTAGAAACACTCTTGGAGTGAAATGTAAATAAATGTTGCTTAAGGGCAGAGGGAGAAAGCTAAGCTAGCTAAATGGTTTCCCCGCCCGGTGGGAGGTGATGCATTGACTGCTTCTCGCTATGCATTTTGCAGCTGGAAGAGAGCACAGCCAGATGTGGAGAGGCTGAGAAGGCACAAAAGATGCTAGCTCTGGAGCTCGAGAACCTGCACCTTGAGCTGGAGACGTTCAGCAGGAACAAGAACTTGGTAGGAGTCCGCAATGAAAGTTGCTGTGGCCCATGGTTATACATAATCTTTATTGATTTTCAAATATTAAAATCCAATGACAGCCACATTTTATCAATATCAAATTACAATTCCCATCCAAATATAGATCATTTTAGTGACTTCCCGTGTGCTGGATTTCGGAGTACAAAGTTCTTATTTCTTCCTGCTTCCAATATCTTGGTTAATCCAATTGCATTCAGTCCTGATCTTAGTCCCTTATCAACAGCTACTGATTTCTTGAGCTCCATTCATGTTGAGATATTTAATAACAAAAATATATATCCTTTTTTAAAAAAAAAATTATCTTTATTAATTTAAAATAAATATATTTATGAAAAACAGATGTACATACAAGTAAACAAACATACATACAATCAAATAAACAAATAACAGAAAAATCAAACAAACCACCACACTATAAGATATAAGAAGATTAATATAATTATCATCATCTATACTCCTGGTATTGAACACAATTATAAAATTTATAGAAAAGAAATTTAAAACTGACTTCCAATCAATCTCACTGTACTTTGTCTATCCATTACTTTATACCGCACAGTTACATATTTCTTATATCATTTCTTTTTACCTCCCTACAAACTTATATTTATACAATACAGGGATCAGTCTAATTCTGCCAATATGTTTCCTTTTATTCCATAGTTTTCTAAATATTCTTTAAAGATTCCCCAATCCTTATAGACTTTTTGTTTTGGTTGGCCTCTTACTCTTCCTGTCACTTTCGCTAGCTGCAGATATTCTACCATTAGGATTTGCCAATCTTCCGTGTTGGGTATTGTTGTGTTTTTCCAATTTCTTGCTACTAAAATTCTGGCCACCGTTATTCCGTACATGAACAATGTTCTTTTCGATTTCCCTATTTCTTTTGGCAAAATGCTTAATAAAAATATTTCTGACCTCTTTTTGAATGTTAATTTAAATAATTTTTAAAGTTCTACATATATTTTTCCAAATAACACAAATATCTGTGCATTTCCACCACATATGCAAATAAGACCCAATTTCTTTATTACATCTCCAACATATAGGTAATCTGTTCTTATACATTTTAGCAAGTTTTTCTGGAGTTTGGTGCCATCTATACATCATCTTCATTGTGTTTTCCCTGAGATTGTAGCAGGCCATGAATTCCCGCCATAATTTTTCCCATTGTTCCATGTAAATATTATAACCCAAATCTTGCGCTCATCTCACCATTACAACTTTCACTTATTATTCCTTTACCTCCCATTGCAATAGGAGGTTGTATACCCTTGAGATATATTTTCCTTTACTTTGTATCAATTCTTTTTCCAAGTTTTGATGTTTCTTTAGCAAGTCCTGCTTTTTTTATCAATGGTTAATCTTTGATTAATGCCATGCCATCGCGAAGGGGCTTGAATAACTCAGAGAAGCTATGAGTTTTCCATGCAGGGCCACCCAAGATGGACAGTTCATAGTGGAGAGTTTTGACCAAACGTGATCTACCTGGAGGAGGAACCGGCAAGCCACTCCAGTATCCCTGCCAAGAAAACTCAATGGACAAAGACAACAGGCATATAAAAGTTATGACGCTGGAAGATGAGCCGCTCAGGTCAGAAGGCGTCCAACATGCTACTGAGGAAAAGCGAAGGACAAGTACAAGTAGATTCAGAGCTGATGAAGCGCCTGGGACAAAGCCAGAAGGTCGCTCAGTTACGGATATGCCTGGAAGTGAAAGGAAAGTCCAATGCTGTAAAGAAAAATATTGCATAGGAACCTGGAATGTAGGAACCATGAACCTTGGTAAGTTGGATGTGGTCAAAAATGTGATGGCAAGAATAAATATTGACATCCTGGGCATTAGTTAACTAAAATGGACAGGAATGGGCGAATTCAGCTTGGATGACCATCATATCTACTACTGTGGGCAAGAATCCCGTAAAAGAAATGGAGTGGCCTTCGTAGTCAACAAAAGAGTGGCGAAAACTGTACTGGGATGCAATCTCAAAAATAATAGAATGATCTTGATACGCATCCAAGGCAGACCTTTTAACATCACAGTAATCCAAGTTTATGCACCAACTACTGGTGCTGAAGAAACTGAAATTGACCAATTCTATGAAGACTTACAACACCTTATAGAAATGACACCAAAGAAGGATGTTCTTCTCATTATAGAGGATTGGAATGCTAAAGTAGGGAATCAAGAGATAAAAGGAACAACTGGCAAGTTTGGCCTTGGAGTTCAAAACGAAGCAGGGCAAAGGCTAACAGAGTTCTGCCAAGAGAACAAGCTGGTCATCACAAACACACTTTTCCAACAACACAAGAGACGACTCTACACATGGACATCACCAGATGGGCAGCATCAAAATCAGATTGATTATATTCTCTGCAGCCAAAGATAGAGAAGCTCTATACACTCAGCAAAAGCAAGACCTGGAGCTGACTGTGGTCCAGATCATCAGCTTCTTATAGCAAAATTCAAGCTTAAACTGAAGAAAGTAGGAAAAACTACTGGGCTAGTAAAATACAATCTAAATCTAATCCCTTATGAATACACAGTGGAAGTGAGGAACAGGTTTAAGGAGTTAGATTTGGTGGACAGAATGCCTGAAGAACTATGGATGGAGGCTCGTAACATTATACAGGAGGCAGCAATGAAAACCATCCCAATGAAAAGCAAGAAAGCAAAGTGGCTGTCCAGCGAGGCGTTACAAATAGCGGGGGAGAGAAGGCAAGCAAAATGCGAGGGAGATAGTGAAAGATACAGGAAATTGAATGCAGATTTCCAAAGAATAGCAAGGAGAGACAAGAAGGCCTTCTTAAACGAGCAATGCAAAGAAATAGAGGAAAACAATAGAAAGGGAAAAACCAGAGATCTGTTCAAGAAAATTGGAGATACGAAAGGAACATTTCGTACAAAGATTACCATAATAAAGGACAAAAGTGGTAAGGACCTAACAGAAGCAGAAGACATCAAGAAGAGGTGGCAAGAATACACAGGAATTATACCAGAAAGATATGGATGGCTCGTATACCCCAGGTAGTGTGGTTGCTGACCTTGAGCCAGACATCCTGGAGGGTGAAGTCAAATGGGCCTTAGAAAGCACTGCTAATAACAAGGCTAATAGAAGTGATGATATTCCAGCTGAACTATTTAAAATTTTTAAAGATGAGGCTGTTAAGGTGCTACACTCAATATGCCAGCAAATCTGGAAAACTCAGCAGTGGCCAGAGGATTGAAGAAGATCAGTCCACATCCCAATTCATAGAAGGGCAGTGCCAAAGAAGTGTAGTTGAATGCTCCAGCTACTGCACATTTGCACTCATTTCACATGCTAGCAAGGTTATGCTTAAAATTTTACAAGGAAGGCTTAAGCAGTATGTGGACTGAGAACTCCCAGAAGTGCAAGCTGGATTTCGAAGGGGCAGAGGAACCAGAGACCAAATTGCAAACATGCGCTGGATTATGGAGAAAGCTAGAGAGTTCCAGAAAGACATCTACTTCTGCTTCATTGACTATGCAAAAGCCTTTGACTGTGTAGGCCACAGCAAACTATGGCAAGTTCTTAAAGAAATGGGAGTGCCTGATCACAACATCTGTCTCCTGAGAAATCTCTATGTGGGACAAGAAGCTACAGTTAGAACTGGGTATGGAACAACTGATTGGTTCAAAATTGGGAAAGGAGTACGATAAGGCTGTATATTGTCTGCCTGCTTATTTAACTTATATGCAGAATTCATCATGCGAAAGGTTGGGCTGGATGAATCCCTAGCCAGAATTAAGATTGCCGGAAGAAATATCAACAACCTCAGATATGCAGATGACACAACCTTGATGGCAGAAAGTGAGGAGGAATTAAAGGACCTCTTAATGAGGGTGAAGGAGGAGAGCGCAAAATATGGTCTGAAGCTCAACATCAAAAAAACAAAGATCATGGCCACTGGGCCCATCATCTCCTGGCAAATAGAAGGGGAAGAAATGGAGGCAGTGAGAGATTTTACTTTCTTGGGCTCCATGATCACTGCAGATGGTGACAGCAGCCACGAAATTAAAAGACTCCTCCTTCTGGGGAGGAAAGCAATGACAAACCTCGACAACATCTTAAAAAGCAGAGACATCACCTTGCCAACAAAGGTCCGATTAGTTAAAGCAATGGTTTTCCCAGTAGTGATGTATGGAAGTGAGAGCTGGACCATAAAGAAGGCTGGTCGCCGAAGAATTGATGCTTTTGAATTATGGTGCTGGAGGAGACTCTTGAGAGTCCCAAAGACTGCAAGAAGAACAAACCTCTCCATTCTGAAGGAAATGAGCCCTGAGTGCTCACTGGAAGGACAGACCGTGAAGCTGAGGCTCCAATACTTTTGCCACCTCATGAGAAGAGAAGACTCCCTGGAAAAAACCCTGATGTTGGGAAAGATGGAGGGCACAAGGAGAAGGGGATGACAGAGGACGAGATGGTGGGACAGTGTTCTCAAAGCTACCAGCATGAGTTTGACCAAACTGCGGGAGGCAGTGGAAGACAGGAGTGCCTGGCATGCTCTGGTCCATGGGGTCATAAAGGGTCGGACACGACTAAACAACTAAACAACAACAACAACAATCTTTGATGTATTTGAAAATATTGCAGCCAGTCTGTTAGGTGCACTTTAGTTTCTTCATATTTTTTTCAGTATTACCGATTATTATTAGGACAACAGGTTGAACCTATACTGAAAAATTTCCACAAAAAGAGTTCTGTTTCCTGTAAATTCCCTTTGTGATAGGTTTTCCCCCTCATTTGTTTCTTCATTGTTCTAATCCTGTCTTACATGGCATCTCTGCTCCCACTTTTCCAATCTTTCTTTCTACTGTTGAAATTCAATCTACGTCATTACGCCATCTTTTTTGTTTATGTAAGGGAGTAATCTGGCGTCCCGCCATAGCTCCAGGCAATTTTCCAGTTCTTCCTCTCCTCTAATTCTTATCTCTAATGATCTGGCATCCCGCCCAGAGATGGAGCAAGGTCGGTGCGGTCCGCCCCGGGTGTCATCCTGGGTGTGTGACAAAATCCTGGCCATGCCAGATCTCAACCCCCCCCTGGCCGCGCCAGAGCGCAACCCCCCAGCCTGGCCGCTGAGCCGGATCACACCCCCTGGCTGGGCCGCTGTGGTGAATTGCACCCCCCGGCTGGGCGTGATTGTCCCACCCCCTGGGTCGGGAGTTGCGCGGGGTGGCGCACCTTTACCCTGCACTCCTGGCTGGAGGAGGCAGGCAGGCAGGGGAGAGGATAGGAAGGAGGCAGGCGAGCAAACAACGGAGGGGGGCAGGAATGGGTGCCGCGCTCCCCGTCCTGTCTCTCCCTATGGGTGGCTTGCACTATCCCAGGTGCCGGAGAGACATCCTCCGCCACTGGTCCCATCAGAGCTACTGCACATCAAAGACCATAGTCCAAATTACCGTCCAATGGAAATTAGATGCTTTAAATCATTTCAGTGTTCTCACACAGTTCTATTTTCATGTTTATCCATAGATATAATTCTGTTCTCTTTTTCTCTTTTTGCTTTTTTAAAATTTATTATAAATTATTTTTTATTCATTTTGCAATACAAAATATAAAAACACATAACACAATTTTTCACAGATACATTTTTTGGAGTTCCCGCCACTCTTCTGCAAATCCTCCATTTTAGTCCTTCTTCCGCATTTCTTAATCTAATATTGCCTTTTATTAAAAACCTCCTCCCTCTGATTCCCTTTTTTACAATATTTCTAATATTATTTTCACAGAGCCTCTTGCAAACGTTAATTGTTCATCACAAATACTTTTCAAATAGTCTACAAATTTACTCCAGTCTTCAGTGAATCTGTGGTCTCGTAGGCCTCGGATCCTTCCTGTTAATTTATCAAGTTCTGCGTATTCCATTAACTTCATTCTCCATTCTTCCATTGACGGTAATTCTTCTTGTTTCCATTTTTGGGCTAGCAGTATTCTTGCCACTGTTACTGCGTATAAAAAAAGCTTATGATCTTTTCTGTTTATTTCATTTCCTACCATTCCTAACAAAAATGCCTCTGGTTTCTTAACAAATGTATATTTCAACATTTTTTTCAATTCATTATATATCATTTCCCAGAAGCCTTTCACCTTCTTACATTCCCACCACATATGATAAAAAGTCCCTTCCTTTTCTTTACATTTCCAACATTTATTTTCTCTTTTTGCTTTTTATCAGTTGTTATCGTTTAGGGGGAGGTTTGCCAAGTCATTTATATAGCAAATATAGTATTAATTTAAAAAATGGGTAAAGGCTCCCCTCCCCCCTGACATACCATATTTTTCAACGAATGAAATTTTTCCGGTTTGAAATGTTGCAACCCAGTAGCTGATTCTCTTGGCAGTTTGTAATCTTGTCCCCTTCATCCTGTACACGTCTGTAAATTAAAGCTAATTTCATCCTAATATACAGAAGAACCTCTGCTCTTAATGGCTGTGCCTGGGGGTTACCGATACGTGAAGCGCTTTTCCACTCAGCATCTCCTGCCTCTCGAGTTCCATACCAGAGTGAGAGTCAGTTATCAAGATGATCTGTGAGTGAAGCTCACTCCTCACGGGCCCTGGGGGGAGCTTGTAAGAACAATTACTCCCAAATCATCCTTGTTTTCCTCCACAAATGGTCTCCACTAGCGTGGGAGCTGCATCCATTTAAGGCAGGAAGTACCGGAAGTTGTTGCTGTGGCCCAAGGATTCAGTTATAAGCTTTTCAGGGGCAGACCCAAACAAAACAAGCATGGCACCCTCATGCACCAGCATGGGGCAAAGGCCACTTGGAATTACTCTTGTGTGGACCGAGTTGAAATGAAGGAGAGTTGTGCAATGGCATGATAGCCATCAATCGGAGAGTGTCTCTGAACATGTGCAGAGTCCCCTCACCTCTGGATAAGCAACCATTCCTCTGTATCTAGGGTTGCAGGGCATAGGCCAGGCCCTGAGAGAAAGGACAAGGTGGTACCCTTCCCATTTCCATGCCTGAGTCCAACTAGATTGGCAGCTGAGTCTTACTTCAAGAGTAAGTAACCATACCTCAAATGTTGAAGGAAAACACACCACCTTCTGAGGAAGTCCGATCTACTGTTGAACAGCTCTTACTATCAGAAAGTTCTGCCTAATTTTTGGTCAAAATATCCATTCTTGTCATTTGAATCCATTGGTTTGGGTCCTCTTCTCTGGAGCAGCAGAAAACCTTAGAATCTTAGTGTCAGGGGCTCAGGAGCAGAAGCACAGGGGAGAGAGGAAATGGAGAGCGAAGGGGAAGAATCTGAGGGCAGCGTAGGGGAGTATGACAGTGACCTGAGAGATTCCATGAGCTTCTCCAGCGAATCAGAAGATTCCCAGAAGGGGGCGCCGATGGTCAGGGCAAGGGGGGTCCCAGGGGGGACGCACCAGAAACAAGGGGCCAGCCGGGACTCCCAAAGCAGCAGCGGGAGATCAGGACCAGCTTCCCCACCAGAGCGTAGTGGGGGGGAAGAGTCTCATGTGTCAGGACCAGCGTCTCCTCCAGCGGGGAGAGAAGATGAGTCAGGGCTGACCACGCCTCTATCGGAGAGTGGGGGAACGGAGGGGAGGTCAGTTCCAGCTAGCCTCCCCGAAGGGGGAAGCAGTGACAGGAGCAGTGTAACGGTCAGCAGGAAGGTTGCCGGCTGGGCGCGCGCGCCAAGTTCGAATGTACAGGCGCGCGGGACAGCAGAAAACCCGGATTGGGAACCAGGTCCTAAAGCCCGCCGGAGGCAGGGGGAAGACTCAGGGGACTCAGCGTCAGAAGAGTCTAGGAAGGGCGAGACCCCGACAGACAGGCGGAACCAGAGGAGGAAAGAGCAAAGGAAGAGGTGGAGCAAGGCTAGAGTCTTAAACTGGTGTCTGGGGGGAGGAGATTCAGACGGAGCTTCAGCGGTCTAGAGTTTGAGACGTAGAGCTGCACGCTGCGGCTGTGAAAGCGAAACTGAACTTCAATAAAGACTTTCGTACATAACAACGAACCGGCGTTGGTCCTTTGTGAGCTGGGACCTCGGGCAGCTCTGACACTTAGAATTATAGAGTTGGAACAGACCCTGTGGCTTATCCCCCTGCAATGCATGACAGACAACCATCCAACCACTGCTTAAAAACCTCCAATGAAGGAATGGGAGGCCATTCCGCTGTTGAACAGCTCTTGCCATCAGAATGTTCTTCTGTCACAATCTTCTTAGTTGTAACTTGATGTCATTGGTTCGGGTTCTGTCCTCCAACGCAAGAGAAAACAAGCTTGTTACCTCTTCCATCCCTTTTGATACCTGAACACAGCTAGCATATCTCCTCTCAGCCTTCTCTTTACCAGGCTAGACATACCCAGCGCCTTCAAGCGTTCCTCATAAGGCTTGGTTTCCAGACCCTTGATCATCTTGGTTGGCACATGTTCCAGTTTGTCAATGTCCTTCTTAAATTGTGGTGCCCAGAATTGGGCAGTCTTCCAGGTGTGATCTGGCCAAGGCAGAATACAGCAGTACTATTACTTCCCTTCATCTTTGCATTATACTTCTGTTGATGCAGCATAGAACCACATTGGCTTTTTTTTTTTTTTTTGCTGCTGCTGCCTCACACTATTGCACCCAGGTTTTTTATTTTTCTGTTCTGCTGCAGGTTGATGAGCAATTATACCAGCTCCAGCATGAGAAAGCTGATCTCCTCAAGCGCATTGATGAAGACCAGGAGGATCTGAATGAACTGATGGCCAAGCACAAGGCCTTAATTGCTCAGGTAAAGTGGGGGGGGGTGGAGAGGGAGGCCCACCCTTCAGAGTGGCCTTGCCTTATTTGGGGTGCTTGGACCAGGAGCCCTGGTTGAGCCCTGGTGGCACAATTTAGCTTTCCAGTTTTGTAAGGCTTGGAGCCCTGACTGGCTTCATTCCCTCCACCTTCTTTTGCTAGTCAGCACCCACAGAATCATAAAACTGTAGAGTTGGGTGGGACCCTGAGGGTCATCCAGTTCAACCCCCAGCAATGCAGGAATCTGAAGTAAAGCATCTGTGGCAGATGACCACCCAACTTCTGATTAAACATCTCCAAGGAAGGAGAATCCACCACCTCCTGAGGGAGTCCGTTCCACTGTTGAACAGCTCTTACTGTCAGTCTGTTAGCTGTTATTCCATTTCTATCCCATCAGTTTCTCCAAACTGCTCAAGGTGGCACACAGTTTTCCTCTTTCCTAACTGTGAGGTAGGTTAGGCTGAGAAGCAAGGCCCAAGGCCACCCAGTGAGATTCATGGCTAAGTGCGGATTTGAATCTCAGCCTCCCAGGTCCTAGTCTGACGCTCTGGCTACTGTGCCACTAATTCAACAGCCAGCTGATTCAACCAAAATGGTTCCAGTAGCCTCTTTTCCCTTAGGGAGCTCCTCCCTTTCCAGTGATACCATCTCAGCACCTCCTGTAAAGGTTTGCAAGGTTTGCAGGATCCAGAAGGCAATTCCCAGCATGCACACACCTATATGACTTAGGTGCTCCAGTCTTCAAAGGAGCCCCTGCCTTGTTTGACTCTCTTCCTTTTTGCAGTCTGCAACAGATATCACCCAGATCCGAGAGCTGCAGACCCAGTTGGAGGAGATGAAGAAGGAAAAGCATGGCCTGCAAGAAAAAGTGAGTCCTCCCCCCCTTTCCAGTACAAATGCAGAACTTAACTCTTCTAATGCTGAAGAATCTCAGAGTGAGGACATCCTGAGAGCCCTGACGCTGGATCAGAGGAATACCCTTCCTGGCCCAGCATCTGGAAGCAGCAATTCTCTCCTGTTGTTTATGCTGAGTGACTGGTCTTCTGAGGCATGTGTTTGCCACTGCATGTTGACGCTCTAGATAGCTCTGGTGGCTAATATCCACTGATAGACTTCTCCTGAGTACATTTGCCTAATTTTCCTGTTCTGCTGAGGAAGTTGTAGCCAGAGCCAACACTTGAACTGGAAGGACATCCAATGAAGCTGAATGTTGAAAGATTCAGAACAGATAAAACAAGAAATTACTTCTTCATGCAGCACATGAGAGCCAGTGTGGTGTAGTGGTTAAGAGCGGCAGTCTTGTAATCTGGGGAACCAGGTTCGCATCTCCACTCCTCCACATGAAGCTGCTGGGTGACCTTGGGCCAGTCACACTTCTTTGAAGTCTCTCAGCCCCACTTACGTCAGAGGCAGCAGGAGGGGAGAGGGCTCTTGTGCTCAGGTCCTGTTTTAGGGTTTCCCACTGAGGCATCTGACTGTGAGAACAGGAGGCTGGATGGGCCATTGCCCTGAACCAGCAGGCTCTTCTTGTGTTCATTCCCAAAGCTTCTTTGAGGAAGGTGTGGCAAATCAGGACCCTGGACAGCATCAGGTGGGCTCAGTTCACGGAAGGGCAAGCCATCATTTGAGCTCAGAACCAGAGTTATGGAGGTGCCTGGCAGGGCCTTCTTCCATCTCCAAGGCTGGTGGGAGAGCCACATGCTCAGGCCAGAGCCCTGTGGAATGGGGTGCTGAGGGATCTACCCCAAGTGGGTGACTTGCGAGCCATCTGGATCAGAGTCTGCCTTGTGGCAATGCTAGAGACATGGCTCTGATTATCTTTTCTGTAAGAACTTAAGGAGAAACCCCACTGGATCAGTGATCAATGGCCCCTCTATCCCAGCCTCCAGCTTCTCACAGAGGTGAAACGGACTTCTGGGAGTCCCAACAGCAGAAAGTGAAGGTGACAGTCCCCTGTTGGCTGGCCCTCAGCATCACATGCCTTTTTTGTCTGTGCCCCCCGCAAGAAGTCTGAGGGCAGCAACCCGAGAACTGGCCTTTTTGTGGTGGCTCCCTGCTTGTGGAATGCTCTCCCCAGGGAAGCTCGCTTGGCACCTTCATTATACATCTTTAGGCACCAGGAGAAAACATTCCTCTTCAACCAGGCCTTTGGCTAACTGAACAATCTATGGCCTTTTGAACTGTGTGTGTGTGGGGGGGTTATTGTTCATGTTTGTTACTATGCTTTGTATTTTTGTGTTTTCATATTGTAAACTGCCCTGTGATCCTTGGGTGAAGGGCAATACAGAAATTTAATACATCACCATCATCATTTAATACTAAGAGGTACAGTGCCTCTGTAGGTGGAGGTTCTGCTTTAGCTGTTGCAGACAATATGTCTAATCCCATTGTGAAATCTTCTACCCAAAAAGCCATCCCCGTTGTGGCAGAGTTGCTGGTGATCCACGAAGTATTTATTTTTGTCAGTGCTGACTCCTATGGTCAGTGAGTCATACTACATTGACTTTTGGGTGCTTGAGGGAAGTTGTGTTAATTGGATTGCAAGGTGCCAGGACTTGTGGAAAGAAATGGGCAAAGCGTGAGGGTTAGCATCAAACCTGGCTGAATTCTTCTTCAAATGTGTAAGTTGAGCAATTCCACCTGCGCCCAATGGGTTGCTGTTGATTACGGCCTTGCTGTGCTTTATCACAGCAAGTATTCTTCCTATTGATTTCACTGTTGTAGCTTTTAACTGTGCACTGCTTGTGAGAGGCCCCTGGCCTGAATATAAACAGGATATAAATTGTGGAAATTAAATAAAATGGCAGGAATTGAGTTAAATGATCTCTTGTCTGGAAACAGCTGCAGGTGTCCCAGGCCCGGGTTGTCTATTTGGAGCAATCAATGGTGGAGAGGTCCATCGTCAGCCGCCAGGAGGCCCTGATTTGTGACCTGGAGAACAAGATGGAGTTCCAGAGTGTGCAGATCAAGCGCTTTGAGGTTTGGATGGCCTTGCCCTTGGCAGACTGGGGAGGATGTTGATCAAGACCCCCCAGAGAACAAACCACAGGGCCATAGCCCAGGGGCAGAGCCACTGCCTTGCATGCCGGCTCGGTCCCAGGCTCAGTCCCCAAGGGAGGGCTCAGAGAGACCCCTGCCTGAAACCCGGGAGAGCCATTGCTGCCAGTCAGTGCAAACAACACTGAGCTAGATGCACCATTGGTTCATTGGCAACTCCTCATTTGCACAGGGGTTACGTTCTGAACCTGCGTGCATGTCAGGGAAATTGCATAAAATGAGGAGTCGTCTGTCTGTTCCATAAAAGCCCCGCTGATGGGTGAGGAAGAAGCTTCCCCATTAATCAGCTGAACCTGTCAACAAGACCCGCTGCCCCTCTGGCTCACATGAGGCACAGGGGGCTTTCTGGCTAACAGCTGGCATGCAGGAAAGTGCAGCTTTTCTGTGTGTCAGCTGCTGTTAGCTGGGAGTCTCAGCAGAGCCCCGCTGCACCTCCAGCTCACAAGGAGACCCACCCCGGAGCCCAAAGAAAATGTCCCTTTTGGGCTCTGGGGAGGGTCTCCTTACCAGCTGGAGGCAAAGCAGAGCTTTGCTGAGGCTCATCAGGTCTCCCCACACATTTCCAAGTTTCTGGAGCCTCACATCCATGTGGTCACGCATAAATTGAACACAGGTACATTGGGGGGGGGAATGCCTGTCAGGCAGCTTTGCATGTTCCTAAACACTATGCTATGGGACGTGGGTGGCACGGTGGTCTAAACCACTGAGCCTCTTGGGCTTGCCAATCAGAAGGTCGGCGGTTTGAATCCCCGCGACAGGGTGAGCTCCCGTTTCTTGGTCCCTGCTACTGCCAACGTTGCAGTTGGAAAGCACACAAGTGCAAGTAGATAAATAGGTATCACTCTGGCGGGAAGGTAAACGCCGTTTCTGTGCACTGCTCTGGTTTTGCCAGAAGTGGCTTAGTCATGCTGACCACATGACCCAGAAAAACTGTCTGCGGACAAACACCGGCTACCTTGGCCCAGAGTCTTCTGTGACTGGACTTAACTGTCAGGGGTCCTTTACCTTTTTTTAAACACTATGCTACAGCCTTTAACTTATTTAATTTTCATTCCAACCACCCAGAGAATCCTGGGAACTATTTTCTATAAGAAGAGCAATTGTGGCATTAATGGTTTTAGCGTCTGAATAGGAATGGGAGACATGGGTTCAAATCCCTCTTGGACCATGAAGCTCATAAGGTGACCTTGGGCCAGTCACTGACTCTCAGCCTAACTGTCCCCCCCCCCGGCATATTGAGAGGCTAAAAGGAAGAAGGCTCTCCCGTCAGATGTCAAGGAAATAAAAAAAATCTGACTTTTAGAAGACATCTGAAGGGAAGTTTTTAATGTTTGATGTTTTGTTGTGGTTTTATTGGAAGCCACCCAGAGTGGCTGGGGCAACCCAGTCAGATGGGCAGCATCTATCTACCTACCTATCTATCCATCCATCCATCCATCCATCCATCCATCCATCCATCCATACTATGTGTGATTGCAAGCAACAAAGCCTGCTGTCTAACCAAATACACAAGCCATACTTGGTAAACTCTCTGCCTAACAATAGATGCCCTGTACTTACAGGCATATCTCTGCATCCATGAGGAATGAAACCTTCCTTTTAAGGTTCTTGGGGAGTGCAAGTCCATGGCACAATTTTCACTTGTGCATCGCATCCTGCTGGTGTTGTATCTGTCATTGTAGAAGGCAGAAAAGAAAAGAAAGAAGGGTGGTTGGACTAGATGACTGTTGGGGTCACTTTCTACTCTCCAGTTCTGTGATTCTGTGACGGGTTTCTGTTCGACTCCCCCTCACTGCCCCCTAACTCTTCTCTCTCCCCAGATGCTGGTTCTCCGTCTTCGGGACAGTGTGATCAAGATGGGAGAGGAGCTGGAGAAGGCGAAGGAAGGGGAGGCACGGGAAAGAGAGAAGACCTGCTACTACCAGATGAGGATGGAAGAGATGAAAGCAGACCTCAGTGAGCTGGCCCAGAGGGAGCTGGAGGCCAATCACAGGCGGGTGGAACTGGTAAGAGGGCCACGAATGGGGGTGGCGGGAGGGAGAATGGATTTATTTATTTTCAGTTGGCTCTTCATTGAATGTTTCCAATCCCAGAACAGGGAACAAAGCAGTAAAAAAGAGGGGGAAATATGCCAAAATTACTTATACAAACTCGCAAGATATGAATGCATATAAAAGCAGACTTGCCACGGCCAAATTCAATGATATTTGGAATGCATTTTTAGAAATACTGTAATAGGTTAAGATCTGGTAAAGTACAATAACAACCTTGTAAAGCATACAGTTTTGGGTTCCCCCCTCCCCCCTTTATTTTCCCTTCTACATGGGTTCTGTTTCTCTTTCTCTTTTTCTCTCTTTTGTTTACGTCTCACAATGTTTATTGCACATATATTTATGTACTTTTTGAACTTTCAATAAAGATGTTAAAAACAAAAGAAAAATAATATGCCAAAATTACGGAATCTTATAAACAGGACCAATAAACAACTAAACAAATGCATCATCGGGTAAACAAGAGAAATTAAAGCAGGATGTGTAGGATGTGTATAGAGTCTACGAGACAAACGTGAAATCACACACACACACACACACACACACACACACTGCATTGGGAAGGATAGAAAAGAACTGGGAGAAAATAAACAAGTGGAAAGCCTGGATTAAGGATAAACAAGAGATAAACTGAATCAAAATGCCACCAAAATACTCTTTGTAAAACTTTCAGAGAGCTAGCAAGGAGTGACAAAGAAGACACTGGGAGAAAGGTTTTAAAGAATTAGCTTTCCTCCATGATTGGACGTGAAAACTGCCAGCATACTCCAGCACCTCCCTTTCCATTTCCCATTATGGTGCCGATTACATTATTTCTGTAATTTTTGAGATGGGCTACTTGGCTTAGATTAGATTCCCAAGAGCTTCTGCTTGGATCGCTTCAGAGAGGCCCCCACTGAGACACACTTGGGTTTAGCATGTTATCTGCATCCAACCTCATGCCTAGAGACCCTGCTTTTCTGTGTACCCTGTGTACGCTAGTGGTGGTGATAAGACTATGGAGTCACCTCGAAGGTCATGCTAGGATACAGGGCTCAGTCATGGTCAACAGGACTGGTGGGACAGAAAGCCAGGCTACTAATGGTAGGCAGAGCCAAGAGGAGGGTGCTGGCCTGTGCACACGGCGAGACTTATGCTTAGGTCAAAGGAGGTATCTAAGCCTGTAGAGAAGATCCAGGACACACAAAAAAGTCCTTCTTCATGCAGCACATTGTTAAAATGTGAAACTCCCTCCCAGAGGAGGCAGCAATGGCCGGCTGTAAAAGAGGACTGGACACTTTCCTGGCGGAGTAGAAGGCTACAATGGCTTTCAGCCACTATGGCTGCTCTGCCTCCATGGACAGAGCTGCGATGCTTCTAAAGAGCAGTTCCTGGAAAGCGCAGGAGAGGGAAATCCACAGCCGACAGATGCTTGGCCACTGTGAGAACTGGATGCTGGACTGGGTGGGCCATTAGTCAGCAGGCTCTTCTTACGCTCTTAGAGAAGGCATTAAAACAAAAAATTAACTAGAGAGCAAATGAAAGCTGGATTTATTTATTTATTTATTTTAAAATAAATGAAATGCAAAATGCCCTCCTATCCCTTGTGTAATTTATTTTAGGCCTTTTAGTTCTGCGGCTCTGAATGCTGGCACCACAGAGTCCCTTCTGACAGCAGACATCCTTCCTAATTACAGAAGTTGTTATCACAAAGCCTTCCCCAGGCAGTCTTGCACTTCTCTGCCTTGGCGCTTGCAAAACTGTTCATGCTTTGCACGCCTTAATAGTTTCCCAGCTTTGGTTGTGAGTTTGATGGAAGAAGGAGCTTAGTAATAATTTCATGACTCCCGAAAAGGTCTGATCCCCTCTGACTACAAGCTATGACAGCAAGGTGGAAATTGAGAGATTTGGGCATTCTTTTCCTGCAAAAAAGGTGGGAGGAAACCACCCCACAAGATTCAGCTGGGAAATTTTCACTGAGGATACCTTGATAAAACTCTGTGGTTCTTTGTGGGGGAAAGTTATCTTACCCTACTTAGTAAATTCTGAGTTTTGTGGGAAATAAAAAGTATGGCGGCTTTCTATCAGCCCAACAGCAGTTTATCAGCACTTAAGATCAGCTAATACTAATTACAGCCATTGCCTTTGCTTGATGGATTTGCAAGAGATTTCACCTGAGAGGTTTCCTGGAGGTTTTGTCACTTCAAAACTGGCAAGCAGCCCTGATGAATATTACTTAATATATTAACAGAGCGGTGCTAGTGTACAGTAAATTGCAGAAATAGAATCCACACTAATCTCAAAAAACTTTAATTAGTTTATAGCAGGCATGTCCAAAGTCTGTTTCGGGGGCCTAATCTAGCCTTCGGGTCGATTTAAGACGGTCTCTGGGGTAAAATCCTAAAAAAAGCTCAGCAACTTAAATCCAAAAAAAAAAGCTCAAGAAGTTGTAAATCCTTAAAAAAAGCTCAAGAACTTTGGTCGGCCCTCACTCGTGTTCACGTCATCAAATCTGACCCTCTTTGAAAAAAGTTTGGGCACCCCTGGTTTATAGTGTAGTAAAGGGGGCAGGTGGGGAAGCTTGACAGTGCAGATGGGAATGATAAATAAGCAAGCCATGAAAGAAGCCATTTTGGCTAGCTGTTCATGCGAATATTTTATTATTGAGCCAGCCTCAATTGAGGCAGGAGCTCACTTGGTTTGGACTTCTCTGCCTTCTGCCTGGCCCTTGTGGTCTCTGCCTTCCCCTAGAGCTCCGTCTGGGGCACAGCTCCTCAGAAGGACATGGGCTCATGGGACAGAATTGCTTTGGGAATCTATGCACAGATCAGAGAAGTAAATAGGGATGCAAAATCACAGTGAGAAATTGACTGGTTGTATCAAAGCTCCTCAGGTCAAGGGCTGCTGGGATAGAAGCAGTTCAGGTCACTTGATGCGATGCCTGCGTATGCAAGGGGATGGCTGGGGAGAGGCCAAGGCGGCTGGTCTCTTGGCAGAGCCTGATGGAATAGCCCTACTCTCTGCAGCTTAATGGAATAGCCACAGACATTTCCTACTGAGCATTTGGGAAGTAGGAGGAAGAGAAACTCCCAGGACTGGTTGGATGCACTTCCCAGAAAGGTGCCACTTCCCAGACAGAAGGGTCCTTGCCTCCTCTCTCAGCTCCTCTCCCCCAGGACAGTGGAGGGGCCCCTGACTGGGCCAGCTGTATTCTCATCCCCACATTTAAATGAAAGGCTGGCATTTATGAGGTGTGGAGCCCTTGATGGAGCTTGGACTGCATTTGTCAAAGCTGAGCCAATTGATCCAGTTCTTCTTTATTTCCTTCCTTGGGTGAAAAAATCACCAGCAAAGCCTCTTTGTTAATCAGAACTCTTTATTAATCTTTTTCAGGTAATAATTGCTGGGTGCTTTGGGCTTCTGTTCCTTGATTTTGGTTAGTCTTTAACTTTGCTGACTGATGGGATTGCAGAAATGCCTGAACGCCTTTTGATTTTAGGGTATTTTGCCAATAGACATCTGGGCTGGAGGAAAATATTGCAAGATACATATTTACTAAAAGTGATCTTGGAGATATTTATTTTGAAAAATGTGCCACCAGCATTAAGGGGGGAGGGACCAATCCTGGTGGTGAACAGCATAAAATCTACAGTAAAACTACATTCATAAAACAAAGGGTGGATTCCAACATTGCACTATTATAAATGTTCTGCCTGTTCAAGAGTATGAGCTTGTCAGATGGAACAGCCTCCCCTCGACACACATGCTCTTCTGGGGGTCAAACTCAGAGAGTGGAGGGAGGAGAGGAGGGAAAGCCCCATTGCATAAGGCCCTGAATCCCACCCAAAATACCCTCAGGGTCACTGAACCCATCTGCAGAGGTGAAGGGAGACCCAGAGGATTGAACTCAGGGAGGCACCATCACCTGCACTGGCATGAACAGACTCAGCAAAGCCCCCCCATAGAAGCACTTCCTTGCGAGCTCTTTCTCCTTGCTCACACAGAATCATAACACTGGAAGGGATGCCAAGGGTCATCTAGGGCCCTGCAATGCAGGAATCTCAACTAATGCATCCACGACAGATGAGCATCTAATCTCTGCTTAAAAACCTCCAAGAAAGAGAGTCCAGAACCACCCAAGAGAGTCCGTTCCACAGCCGAACAGCTCTTACTGTCAGAAAGTTCTCCCTGATGCTTAGTTGGAATCTCCTTTCCTGTAACTTGAAGCCATTGCTCGAGTCATGCCCTCCAGAGCAGGAGAAAACAAGCTTGTGATAGCCCTTGATATATTTGAAGATGGCGATCATATCTCCTCTCGGTACCATTTTTTCCAGGCTAAACATACCCAGCTTCTTCAACCATTTCTCATAAGGCTTGGTTTCCAGACTCTTGACCATCTTGGTTGCCCTCCTCTGCAAACATCTCAGCTTGTCAACATCCTTCCTAAATTGTGGTGCCCAGAATTGGATACAATATTGCAGGTGTGGTCTGATCAAGGCAGAATACAGTGGTACAATTACTTCCTTTGATCTGGACACTATACTTCTCTGGTGCAGCCTAGAATAGTATTAGCTTTTTTTTTTTTTTTTTTTTTTTGCTGCAGCAGCACACTTTTGACAAATTAGCTTATGGTTCACCAAGATCCCTAGATCCTTTTCACATGTACTGCCAGTAAGCCATGTGTCCCCCATCATATTTGTGCATCAGGCTCTTCCTGCCTCAGTGCAAAACCTTACATTTGTCCCTGCTGAAATTGATTTTGTTCGTTTGGGCCCAGGTCTCCAATTTGTTAAGGTCTTTTTGAATCCCGATTCTATTTTCTACATCATTGGCTCTTTAAAAGTGGAGCTCGGGTGTGTGTCAGGTGTTTGGACAACATATTTGCTTAGATCTAGCCCAGAGAATGCTCCAACTATTGCACTCACAATTGCACTCATTTCACACGCTAGCAATGTGATGCTCAAAATTCTACAAGGCAGGCTTAAGCAGTATGTGGACCGAGAACTCCCAGAAGTGCAAGCTGGATTTCGAAGGGCAGAAGAACCAGAGACCAAATTGCAAACATGTGCTGGATTATGGAGAAATATCAACAACCTCAGATATGCAGATGACACAACCTTGATGGCAGAAAGTGAGGGGGAATTAAAGAACCTTTTAATGAGGGTGAAAGAGGAGAGTGCAAAATATGGTCTGAAGCTCAGCATCAAAAAAACTAAGATCATGGCCACTGGTCCCATCACCTCCTGGCAAATAGAAGGGGAAGAAATGGAGGCAGTGACAGATTTTACCTTCTTGGGCTCCATTATCACTGCAGATGGTGACAGCAGTCACGAAATTAAAAGACCAGAGGCGTAGGAAGGTCAGGTGCTACCCAGTGCGGAAAATTTCTTGTCACCCCCCCATTGATTTTTTTTATTGATTTTTTTTGCCTGCAAAAATGGTTTTACGTTATTTCATAATTTCTTACAAAGGAATGTGGATTCGGAGCCTCTGATAACAAGTAGGCGACAGATACCTAAATCTACAGGATGAATTGTGTTTTGGCTTGTGTTATTTTATTTAATAAAACTTATTTTAAAAAACCTGCAAAGTGGTTTACCAAAACAAAAGAAAAAAACACACCACAGCAGTAAAATCAAGAAAAATTAACAATCCTACTTTAAAACATACAAAAGCTAAAATATTAAGATTAAAATTAGTTCAACTTCCTAAGCATCTAGGTTTGCTTGCCTAAAGAAGAATGCTTTTAGCAGGTGCCCAAAAAGAGTCTAGCAAAGGCACATGCTTTGTTGAAATTTCAGCCTTCACGACATAGGAGAACAGCCAAGAAAACAGCTATTTTCGTGGAGGAGGGTCAAGATATTAACTGATATGCATGGAATTTCATATGTAGCTATATAATCCTTAGTGTAGTAAGATAAGACCTTTGGAGCAGGCATTTTTTAAAAAAAGTTTTTTGTGAACTGCCCTAGTAGGGCAGTAATTGTTCCTTGATAATTTTTCACCCCCTCCCCTCCATGATGGCACCTGGGGCGACCTGCCTCCCCCTCCCTTTCCTAGTCCCCTGTAAAAGACGCCTGCTTCTTGGGAGAAAAGCGATGACAAACCTAGACAGCATCTTAAAAAGCAGAGACATCACCTTGCCGACAAAAATCTGTATAGTTAAAGCTATGGTTTTCCCAGTACAGTGGTACCTCGGATTAAGAACTTAATTCATTCTGGTGGTCTGTTCTTAACCTGAAACTGTTCTTAACCTGAGGTACCACTGTACCGATGCTGCACGGTTCCTCTTTTTTTTATATAAATATTTTTATTGGTTTTAAAATACAAAATTATAAAACATACCACACAGTTTATCACAAATACATTCTTATTGGATTTCCATCAGCACCTCTGATAATCCTCCGTCTTAATCACTTCTTATGCATTTCCTAACTTAATATTGCCTTTACATCTCTTAACTAATCGTCTCTCCTCCATTTTTACAATATTTCTAATTAGATAGATTAGATATATCTTTATTGTCATTGTCCCATGTAGGACAATGAAATTGCAAAACTACATAAAACTACATTAAAACTACATAAAACTACATTAAAACTACATAAAACTACCACAAAACTACATAAAACTACATAAAAACTACACAAAACATTCAAAAATCCCTAAAAACTCTAAAGCCCTATTTTAAAATACACTATACTGTAGAAACCCCTTATGCTGCATTTAGAACCAGAATTGCATTTGCATAGAAACTGTTAATAGAAACTAATAATAATATTATTCCTCACAGAACCTCTTGCAAACCTACAAACGTCATCTGTTCATCACAAATACTTTTCAAATAATCCATAAATTTACTCCAGTCTTTGGTAAATTTCTGGTCCCACCGGTTTCGGATCCTTCCCGTTAGTTTGTCAAGTTCCGCATAGTCCATTAATTTCATCCTCCATTATTCCATCGTTGGTAATTCTTCTTGCCTCCATTTTTGGGCCAATAGTATTCTTGCTGCTGTTACTGCATATAGATAAAGCTTACATTCCTTTCTATTTATTTCATTTCCAACAATACCCAAGAGAAATGCTTCTGGTGATTCCTGTTCTCATTCTGAAGCAAAGTTCTTAACCAAAGGTACTATTTCTGGGTTAGCGGAGTCTGTAACCTGAAGTGTCTGTAACCTGAAGCATCTGTAACCCGAGGTACCACTATAGTGATGTATGGAAGTGAGAGCTGGACCATAAAGAAGGCTGGTCGCCGAAGAATTGATGCTTTTGAATTATGGTGCTGGAGGAGACTCTTGAGAGTCCCATGGACTGCAAGAAGATCAAACCTATCCATTCTTAAGGAAATCAGCCCTGAGTGCTCACTGGAAGGACAGGTCCTGAAGCTGAGGCGCCAATACTTTGGCCACCTCATGAGAAGAGAAGACTCCCTGGAAAAGACCCTGATGTTGGGAAAGATGGAGGGCACAAGGAGAAGGGGACGACGGAGGACGAGATGGTTGGACAGTGTTCTCGAAGCTACCAACATGAGTTTGACCAAACTGCGGGAGGCAGTGGAAGACAGGAGTGCCTGGAGTGCTCTGGTTCATGGGGTCACGAAGAGTCGGACACGACTAAACGACTAAACAACAACAACAAGCCATGTATACCAAAACTCTGCTTGTGGACATTTGAACCATGTATCCTGACTTCTTAAAATAAAGCTTTCATGTTTCCTTGAGTTGGGAGCCCATGCCCATCCTGGAGGGGGCCAGGAGACAATGTTTCCTCTTAAGTTAACACTCTCTGGCAGTGGCAGAGCATAAAAAGCAACTGCCCAGGGTGGGCAGGGTGGTCCCCCGAGGGGGCAGAGCACAGAGGAAGCCCTCTGCATCTTGCCTTGCAAAGCAGCGTGTGCAGTGCACTCGCATGCCACAGCCCAGCAGAGGAGAAGGACTGCAACTGCTGCCAACTCTCCTCCTCTTCGCCCTGCAGGTTAGACCTGACCCAGCGACGGAGCTGCAGTTGGGAGCAAGGAAGCTGCCTAGCCAGCTCCCTCGCATGTGCAGCCCAGCAGAGAAGAGTTGCTGCAATGCTGCCAACGACTATCCCACACTTTGCCCCGGGTCAGGCTTGACCCGGGAGTGGATCTGCTGAGGCTGGGTGTGAGAAAGCTGCCTCGGCCATTCCCTTGCACACCAGAGCCAGGCTCCAATGATTGAGCCTGTCATGGGGGCACCCAGGACCGGGGGGGGGGTCAGCACCTCCCACACTACACCACTGCTCTCTGGTTGTTTTTCTGCACAGGAAATCTCTGGATCAGAAAGGACAAATGTTGGCTTAGAATGTCAGTGTTTTTTAAATGAGCCACCCTACTTTCCAAGCAAGGCTTCAGTGTTAGAATCCCAGATGAAAAAAGGAGCAGGATGTAGCCAATTCTTCTTTCGTGATGTCGGTTTCCTGTGAGATTGTGCCAAAATCTTCCTGTATAAAAGCCCATTTCAATCATCATTCAATTTCTTGTAAATACCCAAGTTCTGTCATCAATAATCCTGATGCGGTTTTGAGCCAAATACTCAAGGTATGCTTAAAATATCAAGGGGGGAGCCAGAAATGTGGTACATTATACATCTTCAAAAGAGTGCAATTATGTTGAACACCCCCTTTATCTTTTAAAGCAGCATCTCTCGCTCACATACCATATAACCTTGTGTGACTCCCATCTTAGCGATGGCATTAAAATATCTTTTATACCCAAAATAACTGCTTTGACACTTAAAACTTCCCGGGTTTTCAAACAGACAGAGTAATAATCATCATCACTTGATGTCTCCTGAATGCAAAGCAGGGAGCTCTATGGCAGGCAACTCTTAACAATAACTCCCTGTTTCAAAACCAAAATCCTATTCCCACCTAGGCCCTTAGAAAAAACTCAGTCTTTCCTTTGTCCCAAGGCCAGTCAGAGAGCTGAAGAAGTATCTGGGGCATGTTGGTCAGGATGAGTGTAAATATTTCAGCTACTGTCAAGAGTACCATATTGAAACCTACCAATCGAACTCCACACACACATGCTGCCCCCTTTGTCCTGCAGTCAGCTTGTCTGAAGCTGGCAGGGCAGGGCAGAGAGCCAGGAATCAGGAGCTGGGAGCCAGGAGGGGAGGGCAGCCAGAAAGGCAGCCAGGAGGGCAGGACCAGAGAGCAGTCAGGATCAGAGCGCCAGCCAGGAGTCAAGAGCAAGGCTAGAAATGCAAGCCAGGCAACCTCAAGGGAGGTTCACCTGGATGTCATAGAATCACAGAATTGTTGAGTTGGAACATATACTGAGGGTCACCTAGTCCAGCTCCCCGAAATGTCATAAGTTCCTAGGAGACATCGTGAAAGTGCTGGCCGGCTCAGCATGAGGAGGGGGCCGTTGGAGGACCTATTCATTGACAACCCCAGGGAGGTTGGTGTTATTATTGTCACTGTCCAGCATGGTGAAATTCTGTAACTTATGTTGTCATTAGATTATTGCATCCCATTCATTTCAATGCAAGGAAACACAAAGCAAATGGTGGGGGCATAATCAATTATGCATTGTTTCTGGACTGAAATAAACAACAGCAGATATCAGTTGTATTCACTGAACTGATTTTTGTTCCAGACACAGGGCAAATAAACACCTCTGGCAATTTCTGCTCCCGTTTCCATCAGAATTCTCTGACATCATGAGCTAGGTGATTTGGCCAGGCCAAATCCACAACAGATTTTTATTTTTTAAAATTCTAAACTGCACTTCATCCAGACAGACCCCAGGGCTGTGTACACAAAGAACAATGGAGTAAAACCTGTTATCCAGCATAAAGCTGCAGAAATTGGAGCAAGCTGCAGACAGATGCAGCCCCCTGAAAATGCCTGGTGAAGGAAGGGGGCTCACAGACCCAGTTTCACAGGACTTTCCATTCACCATCCAAGTGCACCTATTTGGCTTCAAACTTTGCCTCTCAGTGATCCTAGTTCTTGACCCACACAAGGGATGTTAGGCCCAGGAGCAAATTAAAAGGGTGTGTTCCTGGGGTCTTTCTGGCTTTGCAGGATGCATAGCAGCCCTGGAGGCCAAGTTCTGTTTAAAACAAACATACAATCAAAGCCCAGCAGAAAAGACCCAGAACTTGGGGGTCCCAGGCCACCTGCTACCAACATGGCTTCTGCACTTGAGCTGAAACCTTTTGTTCTGCCTCACTCCAGAATGATTGCTCTGGGTCAGCCATGGCAGTGCCTTACACCTCAGTGGACCCATCCATTTTTCCACCCCCAGAGCTTCTAAATCCCTGTGACAGTTTGAAAATCTTTCAGCTTTCAAGTTCCACCAGAAGGCAATAACTCAACTGCCATGCATCCCTCCTCCCAGATAAAAAAAGATGTGTGAGCACCATGCAAAGAAGGGGGGGCATATGCTGACATAGAGAGGCATCTGCTGTGGGGGAACTTGCATTGTTTGTTAATAATAATTTATAAAATCCAGATTGAGAAAACTGCTCGTGGGTCTTTTAAAAATACATTTTGAGCGCAGTCATGAGCGAAGGAGGCAGCAACATTTCCCAGATCTTGCCAAATAATTCCTGCTCATCGTTGTTGGCAGGCAGACACTCTTGGTTGTCAGGAAGAGAGAAAGAAAAGGGGTAGGGGGACTGAAAGAACAGAGCCAGGCAGTTGGGATGAATTGATCTTCATCTTTGGGAGAGGAAGGAAAATTATTTTAATATATGTTGTCATCCAAATGTTAGAGGGGCTGAGTTTGTTCTGAATCAATAGGTTGTTTGCCTTCCTGATTCTCATTTACAAATTGCCAGTTACAGCCACTGTTACCTGTCCGACATTGCATTTTTTCTCCCCGGGAGATGCAATCTTTCAGCGCCTGCCTCTGTTGCTATAAAAGTGGGTCATGCATTCCACAAAGGTGTCAGTTATAAAAAACATTTTTAACGCTTGCCTAGCCATTCTTCAGGTTGCTCTTTTAGACTTCCAGTAAGGGAGTGACACAAGATAGAAACTCCAGCCCAATCCCAGTGTCTTAACGTTCCAGGTTCCATATGTCAGCATCATAGAATCATAGAATTGTAGAGTTGGAAGGGACCCTGAGGGTCATCTAGTCCAACCTCCTGCAGTGCAGGAATATCAACTAATGGACAGATGGCCATCCAAACTCTGATTAAAAACCTCCAAGGAAGGAGAGTCCACTTCTTGCCAAGGGAGACCGTTCCACTGTCAAACAGCTCTTACTGCCAGAAAGTTCTTTCTGATGTTTAGTCAAAATTTCCTTTCTTGTAATTTGAAGCCATGGGTTGGAGTCCTACCCTCCAGAGCAGGAGAAAACAAGCTTGTTCCTTCTTCCATGGGACAGCCCTTGAGGTATTTGAAGACGGCTATCCTATCTCCTCTCAGGGTCCTCTCTTCCAGGCTAAGAATACCCAGCTCAGTGGCCAACTAGATGCCTCTGGGAAGCCCACAAGCCTGTGCAATAGTCAAGCTGGTGGGAGTTGCAGTCCTAAAAGTCTCCTCTTCTGCCTTAGGACCGTGTGTGTGTGTGCGCGCGCGCATGTGCACATAATTTATGTTATGGCGGTCAGCATATTGGATTGCAGTATATTGGATTGCAGTGCTGACTGTGCTTTGGGACAATAATCCAAGCAACAATGAAGAACATAAGAGCCAATGGCTCATCTAGTCCAGCATCATCCAGTTCTCACAGGGCCAGCCAGGTGCCCCTGCAAAACCCGTGAGCTGGACCCGAGCACACACACTCTCCCTACCTGTAGCTTCCAGCAACTGGTTTTTTGGAAGCATTGCTGCCTCTAGCTGTGGAGGCAGAGTATAGTCATCATGGGTGGCAGCCACCAATCGCTTCCGAGTCCTTCAAGCACACTGCCTGGCCCTCCAATGTCAGCATGCCATGTGCACATGCCCCACGACTTGCGTGCATGTTGTGAGCACACCCTGCAGTGTGCGTGCATGGCCACTGGGGAATTTTGAGGGGGCCTGTCCCTGCTCCTTGAAATCCATCCTCCATGAATTTATCTTACCCTCTTTTAAAGCCATCCCAGTTGGAGGCCATCCCTGCCTCCTGGCGGAGCAAGTTCCATAGTTCAGTGATGCGTTGCATGGAGAAGTTCTTTTTTCCTTTTTTTACCTGTCCTGACAGGGAGCGTTCCATTAGAGAAGATTCCCACTTCAGCAAGTGAAGGGAACCATGCGAAGCAAACAGATCAAGGGCCTTCAAGGGTGAACCCCAGAAGGCCAAGCCTGCCCATCCTAGGAGCCTTTTGCAGCCGGCGTCTGCCTCCTGTCTGTTCAGCATACATCACTCCTTCCCTACAGGAAAAGTGGATGCAATATCAGAGAAATGTTAGGAGTTTAACCGAGGCCAATGTCTCATCTGCCCAGCAGGCAGCTCACCTTTCTCTGCTCCAGCCACCCTCCTCAGCACAGCCGAGTCTCATCAGATCAAGGCATTTAGGGAGGTGGAAAGAGCCACCCATGCGAATTTGCCTTCTAGTGCACTTTCAGTCAATTTCCTGCTGCTGTAATTCCTTCCTTCCAGCCTCCTGCCTGGCCGAACACTTACCTGATTTGACCCTCACTTTTAACTGTCCTTTAAAAAAAAAAGAAATAATGATAGTAGAGATATCTTCATTTACCATAGTTTTCAGGAATAACAAAGAAACAATAAAACGAAGATCAATGAATGTATGAAGCAAATTATTGTAGTTGGAATAAAATGGACAGAACGTTCAGGACACTTTGCAGACTGTAATAAAATAGATTCTGCAAAGGGACATTTCAGAAGTCATATAGAGTCATAGAACTGTAGAGTTGGAAGGGACCACAAGGGTCATCTAGTCCAACCCCCTGCAATGCAGGTATTTCAACTAAAGTATCTTAACTAAAGATGGCCATCCAACCTCTGCCCAAGAACTTCCAAGGAAGGTGAGTCCACCACCTTCTGATGGAATCCATTCCCCTGCAAAACAGCTCTTACTGCCAGAAAGTTCTTTGTGAGTCAGATTCTTGTAACTTTTCTTGTACCTTGAAGACATGTGTTGTTGAGGGCTGTGCAGTGCACTATTTTTATTTATAAATCATAGGAACAGAAACCATACAGCATCCAGATGGCCTCATTTCATAACCCTTGTGATGGGTTACATACTCAAGCAAGACAATGTCCCACATCCTCTCAAACCACCCAGCCCTAGAGGGACCTCATGCAGACTTCCAATGTTTGGCAATTTTGAGTCTGGCTGCAGCAGAGCTAGCAACCCTTTGTGAGCAAGGGAAAGTCGCTTTCAACAGCCTGGCAGGAGAGCTAATTCGGTCCAGGGTTAGAGATTGTTTTGTTATTGCATAGAGGTCCTTGGGTAGATACCTATTCTTGGATGCCTCACGTTTTTATCTTTCCAGTGTTTTGCTACTATAACCCTTGCTGCTGACGTTGCATACATAAATAGCCTAGTTTTGTTTTTGGGAATGCCTCAGGTTGCCACCTTCCTCTCTTCCTTCAAATCCATTTTCAAAACACACCTTTTTCTGGATGCTTTCAGAGCAAAGCCCAGGTCACAAAGCACAGCGTAAGGCAGCTATCCCTGTTCCTTTTAAAGTTAGCCCTTTATGCCAGACCATGAAAATGGAACCTTGTTTCGCACTTAGCTCAGTGGCAAAGCATCTGTTTTGGATACAGGAGGTTGCAGGTGCAATCCCCAAGCTCTCCAGGTGGGGCTGGGAAGGCACCTGGCCTGGAATCCTGGACAGCTGCTGCCAGTCAGTGCAGACAATACAGGGCAGAGCCTGACTTGGTGTGAGGCAGCTTTCTTTGCAGTGCTGGCATTGGGGAAAGTGGTTCCCTCCACATGTGGTTGAGCTGCAGCTCCCATCATTTCTGGCCATTGACTATGCTGGCTAGGGCTGATGGGAGTTGTGGTCCAAGAGGAGGCCTGCAGGTTCTCCATCCCTGGTTTAATGAGTGACCTGGGTTGTCACTCTAACCACTGCACTACATTGTCTTTTTTCAAACCACCTTCCACTTTCTAGAATAAAGCACAATACCTTAACAGAAATGCATTGAGCAAATGATTTGCTGAGCTGACCTGTTCAGGACTGCCTTGCTTGCGTGTTGCTTCCTGGGCCACCACTAACCCTCCCCCCCACCCTGTGCTCATGTTTCTCCAGGAGAAGCAAGTGGACGAGCTCTCTGCAGTGAGGCAGACGTTGCAGGCAGACCTGGAGACCTCCATCCGCCGCATTGCGGACTTGCAGGTGGCTCTGGAAGAAGTGCAGTCAAGTGACGACAGTGATAGGGAGAGGTGAGTGTGCTGGCAGGACTGGGTCTCCACCTCTCAAGCCAGCCTGCTGCTTCCCCCGCGCCCTTCCTCTTCAGACTCCGGGCTCCTGGCAGGGCTGCCTGCGGGTGCTTTCGACTGGCACCATTCAAGAGGCCTGGTTGTCTGTGTGAAAAAAATCAAAACTTGTGAAATCAAATTTTTTTTTTTTAAAAAAAAGGGCCTGGGGGTGGAGCCCCCAGTGCAGTGTGTGAAGAAAAGCCAGAAGGCACAGCCCCAGAGAGCCTTCCCAGGTCAAGGGGTGGGGTGGAGCAGAGCTGGCTGGAGTTGGGGCTTTGGAGCTGGGTGCTCTGGGTGGGTGCGCTTTCACATCACAGTGCCCCTGTGAAGTAGTGCGGCTAGGAAATGGTGGCTGTGGCACATACTGTCTGGCCAGCTGTGTGTGGAAAGGCCCAAAACTCAGCAGGAGGCTATCTGCTTGGCCTGCAGAAGGCTCCCGGTCCAATCCCCGATGAAGAGCCTTGCAGGGACTGGACTAGGTGACCCTGGGCGTTCCCTTCCAGCTGTACGATTATGTGATGCCTGAAAACCTGGAGAACCGTTGTCAGTCAATGCAGACAGCACTGATCTGTCTCAGCAGAAGGCAGATTCTTATGGTGTGTTGTGTGCAGATACACATCCATACAGCTTCCATCTTTTAGGACAGGGGTTTCCTTTTAGAGCTTCCCCGCTGCCTGATCTAACTTGAGCATGGAACAAACCACACTCCATGAAATGATGCATTGCATGGAGAGAGTGGAAGAAGAGGTTTTTCCCCTGGTCACACTGGAACTCATGGATGTTATTGTTGTTGTTGTCCTGCCTTTTTCCCTGACAGACTCAAGTCAGCTTACAGATAAAATAGGAACAGCTAAAAACAAAGGCAGTGTGTGTGGGGATCACTTAAAAACAATTAAACATTAATAGAATTTAAGCTATACACACACACACACACATACAGAGTTATCCAGTGTAGCTAAATATTGGTAGAGTCCCTCATGCTGTGCATAGCTAAACTATGGAACTCTCTGCCACAGGAGGCAGTGATGGCCATCAAGTTAAATGGCTTTAAGAGAGGATTGGACTAATTCATGGCGAAGGGGGCTGCCAATGGCCATGCTCTGCATCTACAGTTGAAGGCAGTGATGCTGCTGCAAAGCAGTTTCTAGACACCACAGGAAAGGAGAGGGCTTCCTATAATGGGCTGGCCCCTGACAGAACAGGATGCTGGACTAGATGAACCATTGGCCTGATCCAGGAGGCTTTTCTTGTGGCTTTTTGAGTGTAGGACCAGGCAAGTTCTCTCAGTGAGGTTTCCCCTCCTAATTTGTCAAAGGCCAGAGCAGAGCAGCTCCTTGAGTCTCTGCTGAAAACCTTTCATCTTTGTGGCAGCATCACGTGATGGACTCACTTTGCAGAGGGATGACTCAGTGCATGAGGTGGAGAGAAACCAGTCTGGAGCCAGTGCATTTCCACGCTTCCTCCTGGTGGATGGGAACTTGACCTTTAGTGTTTGACTCTGGGGTGAGGGTATTGAGCAGGAAAGGGAACTGGTCCCAGGAGCTGAAAACAACAAAAGAACCTTAAAAAAGCAAAACAAAAGCGGTGAGAGCAACTTGGCCTCAATCTGATGCCTCCTGGGGTTCCACTGTGCATAATCAGGAGCCGTGAGGTTGAGACATGTGCTGCATCGAGTCCACATGAAGCTGCTCCTGCCCCCTGAAGGTCATAGATGTGCAAAGTTAGATGAGACTATGAAACTCACTGCCACAAGACATGTTCCTGGCCTTTGGCTAAGGTAGTTTTAAAAAAGGGTTAGAGTAATCCATGGCAGGTAGAATGAAGATGGGTCAATTCTCATGTTAATGTGAACCTGCCTGATTCCTGGTCTCTGAAACTGTGTGTGAACCAAAATGAAGCCATCTTTCTGTGTGAACTGACCTGTACAAACAGGCCATAAGGCATTGCTGGGAATCTCAGGGAGAAAGAAGAGGCTTGTGATGATCTCATTGCAACCTGTAGTGGGCGGGTGAGATGATGCTGAAATCTAAACTGTCCCAGCCATGCTCATAGCAAGAACTTTCTACAAACCACCCAGACAAACAGAGGATTCAGTGCTCAGAGGCAAGCTAAACCAGAGGGCTAATTCCTTCACTGATACACCATCATACACTGATACACTGATACACAGGTTGAGCTGCGGAATACACCAATTTTGGGGGGATGCAGAAAGATTATTGAGGGAAGCCTGAAGGAGGGGGCAATGCCCCTCACCTTGTAGCTAAGACACTTTTTGTAGAATTTAAATTACAGTGGTACCTCGGGTTACATACGCTTCAGGTTACATACGCTTCAGGTTACAGACTCCGCTAACCCAGAAATAGTACCTCGGGTTAAGAACTTTGCTTCAGGATGAGAACAGAAATCATGCAATAGCGGTGCAGCAGCAGTGGGAGGCCCCATTAGCTAAAGTGGTGCTTCAGGTTAAGAACAGTTTCAGGTTTAGTACGGACCTCCAGAACGAATTAAGTACTTAACCCGAGGTACCACTGTATCTGAATTTTGTGCAGTTTCCCCACAAGGTACTATGTATAAGATGCATATATTTATTAAAATATCACACAAATATGCACTATTGTGAGCTTTGTTTGAAGAAATGTGTGTATTGGGAGAAGTGCAAAGTAAAATGCCAACAAATTTTCATGAGGCCTTAAAAAAAGGCAGATGGAATGTGGAAACATGGCAAAGTGACCTTAATATTGGAAAAAAAGTGAAACGAAGACTGAACTTGACAGATTTGTCACGCACCCCAGGGAGGGCTGTCCAGTTGTTATTAGCAACTCCTGCAACTAAGCTGGTGCCAAATGTCTTGCTCTGCATTCCTTTGGACCACATCAGCAAGACTGAGAGGAGGTCTTGTCATTTGGGCAGCTCAGGACCTCCAGACACCCTACCTGGGCTTGTGCCCCAGGGAGGTCACCGGTGCTAACACAGCAGTTTGATTTCAACCCCAGAGGCTCAGTCCATTGTCTCTCAAGTCAGACAGATATAACAACAGTATATCAGCTCCTTTGCAAGGTAAGAGAATACTTTGGCAAACACGAGCCCAGAGCCAAGCCAAGCTGAGCCTTGCAAGTGGCCGGCTGAGGAGCTCTCCTCAGCCGGCGAGAATTTATGGATGGAGGCCACTGGGTAAGTGATTTAGCTTGCAGCTGCCATGATTAACAGACTTCTATTCAGAAGCGTATACCTTGGCATGGTTTCTGAGCAGCTAGGCTTCAAAGGAAAAGCATTTTGTTTTGTGTGTCTCCCCCTCTCACTCCCAATTTGGTTGTGGTTTTTAAAGATTAAAGATAAATTTATTGTCATTGTCCATATATACACAGTATACACAACAACGAAAATCAAACACCTCTCTCTCCTCACCTTTTCCCTCTCTCTCCCTCTCTCATTCGCAGTTGGGTGCTTTCTTCTCTGTCAAATAAAATGCATAAAACGAATGACATGAAGTGAAGGCAAACATGACAGCAGGGGCCACTAACAATGTAAACTTTCTGTGAGCAGCCAAACTATTCCAACCCTGCCCAGGAGCAGCCAGCAAATTCCTCTCACGTAGGCCTGCCTTGCTCAAAGTTGGGCTCTGCTTCCCCTGCACGCTTGGAGGGATGCTGAGCCATCCTCCAGGAGCCCAACCCGGAACATCTTTGCTATCTCAGCTTTTCCAGGGGTTGGTGGAGTTACAGCACCAGAGGGGCTCCTCCCAATGTTGCTGGACTGCCGTTCCCATCGTCTGTGGCTGTTGGCCATGTTCACTGAAGCTGATGGGAGTTGTAGTTCAGCAACATCTGGAGCCTCAAGGTTCTCTGCCTGTGGGTGATAGCAGGTTGCAGGGAAAGGACACCACAAAGGGATCACATGCTCCATTTCCCATGCTCTGCTGGCCTCTGTAAAATAACTTTCCACCATTCCCTGGTGCTAATGGAAAACAGTTCACTAACTGAAATGCATCTATCTTTTGGAATGCACATCATACTGAAAATAGTATACAAATCTTCATTATATAAGGGAGATTGCTTGCAAAATGTGTATGTTAGGAGAATTCTATACTAAAATGCTGGTGAATTTTGCACTTTGGACTGTGTAAATGTGGCAAACTGAAATTAATATTAGGAAAATGAGAAGCTGAGGGAAACTGAAATTGACACATTCACTCATCTGTAGCTGTGTCTTTCTTTCATCACAAATTAGGGATGCATATATATGGTGTCGTGTTTAGAGTGTCGGACGAGGACCGTCTATTGCAGGGGTAGGCAACCTAAGGCCCAGGGGCCGGATGCGGCCCAATCACCATCTCAATCCGGCCCACGGATGGTCTTGGAATCAGCATGTTTTTACATGAGTAGAATTTGTCCTTTTATTTAAAATGCATCTCTGAGTTATTTCTGGGGCATAGGAATTCGTTCATATTTTTTTTCCAAAATATAGTCCGGCCCCCCATAAGGTCTGAGGGACAGTGGACCGGCCCACGGCTGAAAACGGTTGCTGACTCCTGGTCTATTGCAACCCTAATCCTGGGGTTGGTTAGCAAAGCAAAAAGTGTTACTGTTGTAAAGTTCTGTGGAAAGGTCTAGGAGAGCCAATGTTAGACTAGGACCTGGGAGACCCAGGTTCAAATCCCCTCTCGGCCGTGAAGCTCACTGGGTGACCTTGGGCCCATCACGGCCTCTCTCAGCCTAACCTACCTCACGGGGTGGTTGTGAGGATGAAATGAGGGTATGCCACCTTGAGCTCCTTGGAGGAAAGGTGGGATGTTTGCGTGTGTATGTGTGTGTGTATTTGCGTGTTTGTGTGCAAATAAAGGTACCACAGGGATCCTTTGCTTTATGATAAGATTTTCCTAAATAAAAACAATCACTTAGACTCCCCCACAGGTTTTTTAAAAAGTGAAGGTTCTTTGCTCCCACCCTTTCCTTAAATCCTTAGATCCTTCTGAACATTTCCTCCAGCAAAAGGGCTGTTTCAGGGGAGTCTGCTGCAGAAGGGATGGACAGATATTAGTCCTCACTGGGAAGAGTGACTGATCCCTGTCTTTCTCTCCTCTCTCCCTTGTAGTGTTCAGACTGCTCGAGAATCGCTCAGCTCAAGAGGAGACACGTAAGTGAACTCCAACGGGAAATGCCTGATTCAAGCTTACGTGGGACTAGAGGATAAAACACATTGATTAACAACTGCAAAAAGTACACTCATTGAACAGCAGCCAAAATATGGGGGGTGAGAGAGATGGCCCATGTCCTTCCATTTGTTTCCAATCAATTTTTCAGATTTATCCCCTTTTACGTTTGCTGAGCCCACATTGATCTTCCCAAATGCTATGCCTCTTAACATACAGCAGATATTAACAGCTTCTTCAATCTCTGCCCTCCTGCCTCTGCAAATAAATGGGAGTTTCTATTGTCTCAATAGGTTCAGTAGTGGGATAGTCTTCAGGTTTTTAGAACCAGCTTGATTTTTCAATGGGTCATAAAGAAGGAGGAGATACCTCAAAAGTTCATGAGAAGTTGAGCTGATGGACTATGCTGAAATGGCAAAGCTGATTGGTAAACTCAGAAACCAAGAGGACAAAAACTTTTAAAAGAATTGGAAAAAATTATAACATATCTAGGAGACCACTGCAAGCAAATGGAAACAACTAGCAGGATTTTAATCTACTTATAATGTAACAGATACTATCAATAATTTGGATTGAAATAAAATATAGAGTATGGAATAATATGCAGTTGTAAATGCTGATAATGTTAACGGAAACTGTTAACAGAGAAATGTGAGAGCTCCCTTGGACAAAAAAAAAGGACACCAGCCAGGAATACTAGAGCAAAACAGCAGCCAGTAGGCTTGGTCTTTATTGAAGACTGTGGCGCCAGGACTCCCACCTGCCACCAGGTGGAACAAGATGGAAGCCCTGAACAAAAGAGCCCCCAAACTTTTATTAGCTGCTAATCCCCATGTTACCCCCCCAAACTACATCACTCATACATCATGGTTATATCATGAAAGGGGAGGTCTGGTGGCAGTAATTTGAGCATCCTGGACCCTACCCCATGGTTCTCCTTGCCCTCCACCAAACACCCATCAATGTAACAAAAGAGATATTTACATTTCCCTGTTTCCCAGCCAAGTTAATCACACCCTTTTGTCTTCATCTGGGTTTGTTATTTCTGGAATGGCTACCTGTCTGGCACTCAGGTATCAGGATGCCAGGAATTATCACTCAGGCAGAGGGGCTGCTGAGTAGCTGAGCTCACATGTCTATAGGAATTTCTGAAGTTTTCCCAGTGAGCCAGTACATAGATACATTTATCAGTGAATTGTTACATTTGGTATCATGCAGCAGAGGCCCTTTGAAACTGTGATGGGGTGTTTTGTGGGGACAATTCACAAAAGTCACAAAAGCAATTGTGCTGGTTTTGGTAGTGGGCCGCATGTGCATGATATCTGCTGGAGGGGTAACCCCCCCCCAACCTATATATAAATTCCTGCAACAATAATAGGACCCATGGAGGGGGTGGGGGGAAGTTGTGAGATTCAGGGTAATCTCTATATATGGATATGCATTTGGATTGTTATAATTGTCCATGTAGAAGAGAAAACAAAGTTGGGATATATGTGGTGCAGTTGAGCATTCAGCGTAGGCAGATGCCTTAGGCAGAGTCAGGCTATTGGCCTGTGTATCTCAGTGTTGCCTACATGGACTGGCAGCAGCTCTCGAGGGTTTCAGGCAGGAGATGCCTTTGGGAATGGAAGCAGAGACTTTCTGCATGCAGGACAGGGACTCTCCATTGAGCTATCCCCCCCCCCCCATTCCCAACAATGCAGATTTTACATCTACAAAGTGATTGGTGCAAGAACCACTTTTCTGTCCTATCTGTAAAAAGCCCTGTCTGTAAAAAGGCCCCCATAATTTGGCTTGGTTCAGACATAACATCTCCACTTTGCACTTGAAGGGAAGAGATTTCAAGCTTCACTTTCTGGTTTATAGCAAACTATACTTTGTTGTTATAGCCAGGGTGGAAGGGATGTGTCTCCAGCCCACAGCCTGCCCAAGTTCATCTACAGTTGCAATAAAAATTATTCCACCCCCATTGCAAATCAGGTTTATTATCAAAATTTACAGAATTTCAGCAGTTGGCAGTGAGCAAATCAAACAAAAGCAATTGAAATAGCTCAACACAACAGGACCGCTGTAGTCACCCCCAACGACACCTTCTCAAGATGGAGGGTGAGGGAACAGCTGCAGTCGCCTGTGGTTCCTGCGCAATGTTTGCCATCTTGCCAAAGGTTGCAGGCAGCTTTACCTGCAGCAATTGCATGTTGATTGCCCTCTTAAAAGACAAAGTCCAGCAACTGGAGGAACGTGTAGCTACGCTCCAAAGAATTAGAGAGCTGGAGCTCTTCTTGGAAGCAACAGAGCACACCGTCTCCACCAAGGAGGAGACAGGGGACTCCCCTGAGAAGGAGGCTAGTTCACCAACACAGGAGCCAGATATATGGAGAAACGTGACTCAAAGAAGTAGGAGGCCCAGGGTTCGCTCTGATTGTTTAGAAATACGCAATCGCTTTGAGGTCCTTTCCCCTAGCATGGAAGACGAAGAGCAGACTCCATTTGAGGATCTCTCCCTCATTACAGTCGATCAGGTATATGAAGACGAGCAGCAAAGGCAGTCTTCAGGGAATGTGCAGGCGACCTTGGAACGGACAGCTCACGGAAGAACCCCGACCAGACCTAAGAGGAGGCGTGTAGTGGTGATAGGGGATTCCCTACTGAGGGGAACAGAAGCAGTGATCTGTGGGCCTGACAAGATGTCTCGGGAAGTGTGCTGTCTCCCCGGGGCTAAGATCCAAGATGTAACTGAACGACTGCAAGGAATCATAAAACCCACTGACAAATACCCCTTCCTCTTGGTTCATGTGGGAACCAATGACACTGCAAGCAATAGCCTCCAGAAGATCAAAAGAGATTACGAGGCTCTGGGCAGGAAAT
The DNA here is from genome assembly GCF_027172205.1 of Podarcis raffonei. Taxonomy (NCBI): domain Eukaryota; kingdom Metazoa; phylum Chordata; class Lepidosauria; order Squamata; family Lacertidae; genus Podarcis; species Podarcis raffonei. The sequence goes on along the minus strand of NC_070617.1, from coordinate 42,459,298 downwards.
TGAAGCAATTAAATGCACAAATTGTCATCTCATCTGTCCTCCCAGTTGAACGACGTGGCCCAGGGAGAGAGGGAAAAATAGTGGAAGTGAACAACTGGCTTCGCAAATGGTGTAAACAGGAACGGTTTGGATTCTTAGATCACGGAATGCAGTTTCTTGAAGATGGACTTCTGGCAAGCGATGGGCTGCACCTCACAACGGTTGGTAGGAATGTTTTTGCAAAAAATCTCAGAAACCTCATCAGGAGGGCTTTAAACTGACTAATGTGGGGGAGGGAGACAGTGCTCCTGAAGGTAGGAGTCTATCAATTGATGAAGATGATCATCCAAATGTCATAGACCGAATGGAGCAAACAGCACGCAGACCTAGTGGTGGGAGGAAAAAATCCTTAAATAAGAGACACGGGGGAATGATTAATGGACTTCAATGTCTGTACACTAATGCGCAAAGTATGGGAAATAAACAAGATGAGCTTGAGCTCTTGGTACAGCAAACTAAATATGACATAATAGGCATCACTGAAACCTGGTGGGATAAGTCCCACGATTGGAATGTAATAATGGAGGGATACAATCTATTTCAGAGAAACAGACCAGACAAGAAAGGAGGAGGAGTGGCGTTATATGTCAGGGATGTGTATACCTGTGAAGAGATCCAAGATTTAGAACCTCAAAGCCAAAGTGAGAGCATTTGGGTCAAAATTAAGGGAGAGAAGAATAACAGTGACCTCATTGTGGGAGTTTACTATAGATCCCCAAGCCAAACGGAGGACATAGATGATGCCTTCCTGGAACAGATGGCCAAGCATGCAAAAGGAAGGGAGATAGTAGTAATGGGGGACTTCAATTACCCGGATATTTGTTGGATGTCAAACTCAGCCAAGAGCATAAGGTCAAACAGATTCCTCACTGGCCTTGCAGACAACTTCATTGTCCAGAAAGTGGGAGAAGCTACAAGAGGAACAGCCATTTTAGATCTGGTCCTAACCAATGTTGATGACCTGGTTAGTGGGGTAGAAGTGGAAGGATCATTAGGCGCGAGTGATCATGCTCTTCTGAAGTTTACTATACAGCGGAAAGGAGCAGCCAAGCATACTAGGACTCAATTTCTCGACTTTAAGAAAGCCGACTTCATAAAACTTAGGGAAGGGCTGGGTGAGATCCCATGGACAGTAATACTAAAAGGAAAGGGAGTTCATGATGGCTGGGAGTTTGTTAAGAGGGAGATAGTAAAAGCACAACTTCAGGCAATACCAATGAGACGGAAACATGGAAGGTGCCTAAAGAAGCCAGGGTGGCTATCTAAAGAACTTTTAACTGAGTTAAGATTAAAAAAGGATGTGTACAAAAAATGGAAAAGGGGGGAAACCACCAAAGAGGAATTCAAACAAATAGCCAGCACGTGTAGACACAAAGTCAGAAAAGCTAAAGCACAGAATGAACTCAGGCTTGCTAGAGAGGTTAAAAGCAACAAAAAAGGCTTTTATGGGTATGTTCGTAGCAAAAGGAAGAACAAAGAAACAGTGGGGTCACTCAGAGGAGAAGATGGTGAAATGCAAACAGGGGACACAGAAAGGGCTGAACTCCTCAATGCCTTCTTTGCCTCAGTCTTCTCCGATAAAGAAAACAATGCCCGACCTGAAGAATTTGGAGCAAATGATTCAGCAGAGGAAACACAGCCCAGAATAACTAAGGAGATAGTACAAGAATACTTGGCTAGTCTAGATGTATTCAAGTCTCCAGGGCCAGATGAACTGCATCCAAGAGTATTAAAAGAACTGGCAGATGTGATTTCAGAACCACTGGCAGTCATCTTTGAGAATTCCTGGAGAACAGGCAAAGTCCCAGCAGACTGGAGGAGGGCAAATGTTGTCCCTATTTTCAAAAAGGGGAAAAGAGAGGACCCAAATAATTACCGCCCAGTCAGTCTGACATCAATACCACGGAAGATTCTGGAGCAGATCATTAAGCAAACAGTCTGTGAGCACCTGGAAAGGAATGCTGTGATCACCAATAGTCAGCATGGATTTCTGAAAAATAAGTCATGTCAGACTAACCTGATCTCGTTTTTTGACAGAATTACAAGCCTGGTAGATGAAGGGAACGCAGTGGATGTAGCCTACCTTGATTTCAGCAAGGCATTTGACAAGGTGCCCCATGATATTCTTGTAAAGAAGCTGGTAAAATGCGGTCTTGACTATGCTACCACTCAGTGGATTTGTAACTGGCTGACTGACCGAACCCAAAGGGTGCTCATCAATGGTTCCTCTTCATCCTGGAGAAGAGTGACTAGTGGGGTGCCACAGGGTTCTGTCTTGGGCCCGGTCTTATTCAACATCTTTATCAACGACTTGGATGATGGACTCAAGGGCATCCTGATCAAATTTGCAGATGACACCAAACTGGGAGGGGTGGCTAACACCCCAGAGGACAGGAACACACTTCAAAACGACCTTGACAGATTAGAGAACTGGGCCAAAACAAACAAGATGAATTTTAACAGGGAGAAATGTAAAGTATTGCACTTGGGCAAAAAAAATGAGAGGCACAAATACAAGATGGGTGACACCTGGCTTGAGAGCACTACATGTGAAAAGGATCTAGGAGTCTTGGTTGACCACAAACTTGACATGAGCCAACAGTGTGACGCGGCAGCTAAAAAAGCCAATGCAATTCTGGGCTGCATCAATAGGAGTATAGCATCTAGATCAAGGGAAGTAATAGTGCCACTGTATTCTGCTCTGGTCAGACCTCACCTGGAGTACTGTGTCCAGTTCTGGGCACCACAGTTCAAGAAGGACATTGACAAACTGGAACGTGTCCAGAGGAGGGCAACCAAAATGGTCAAAGGCCTGGAAACGATGCCTTATGAGGAACGGCTAAGGGAGCTGGGCATGTTTAGCCTGGAGAAGAGGAGGTTAAGGGGTGATATGATAGCCATGTTCAAATATATAAAAGGATGTCACATAGAGGAGGGAGAAAGGTTGTTTTCTGCTGCTCCAGAGAAGCGGACACGGAGCAATGGATCCAAACTACAAGAAAGAAGATTCCACCTAAACATTAGGAAGAACTTCCTGACAGTAAGAGCTGTTCGACAGTGGAATTTGCTGCCAAGGAGTGTGGTGGAGTCTCCTTCTTTGGAGGTCTTTAAGCAGAGGCTTGACAACCATATGTCAGGAGTGCTCTGATGGTGTTTCCTGCTTGGCAGGGGGTTGGACTCGATGGCCCTTGTGGTCTCTTCCAACTCTATGATTCTATGATTCTATGATTCTATGATTCTATGATTCTATGAACAGATGCTTCAAATGGTTTCCCCAAATTCAGCTGAAAATGCAACTTTAACTGGTTTCTCCACTCTCACTATTCATCAACCCCCTGAATAGAATCCCTCACAACAGCACAAATACAACAGGTGTTGTCTCAGGCACACCTGATGCAACTAATCAAGGGCTTGAGACAACATAAACAATAATTGCATTACCTATCAATAATCATATATGGAAAAATCATATGAATATGTTATGCAAGACCACAAATGTTCAAAGCAAATGCACTTGCAAAGCACAGGAGCTGATTGTGCATAATTGTTGTGCCCGTGGAAATAAATATTTGCAGTTTTCTTAAACAGCTTCTTGATTCTTAGATTCTTTCAAATTTGTTATGAACTTCCATTTGTGCCATCTCACCCTTCCTCCAGGCAATTCAGGGTGGCGTGCATGCACTGCCCCACAACCCATGGTGGCTACAGCTGATGGGAGTTGTAGTCAAAAAACACCCAGAGGGCATCGGGTGGGCAAAGGCCTCTCTCCTTGCCCATTTAGCCTCACAACAACCCTTCTGTGTTCTTCCGCTTACAGCGAGAGTCAGCTGAGTCTGGGGTCAACCATGAGCTTGAACTTGGAACCTGAAGAAAGCGTCAAATCGTGGTCCAGTTTGGCATCGGCATGGTCCTCTCCATCCAGGCAAACCGTGGACAGCCGTGGTACCCAGAGCCTGAGGTGAGACTCATTCTTAAGTGTATGAAAAGGGGTGTCTTCTGAGCAATGCAACAGGTTTGTAGAAACTAGGGCTGTGCATGTCCACCTCCATTCCCTGGATCCAATTCAGATCAGCCCCAACTTGAGACAATCCAGACCTGACCTGCCTCCTCCGACTGGAGCATGATCTGGAAAATGGAGGCCATGTGAGCTTGCTGCATTTTGAGACGTTACCTTCCCTTCCCCCAAACACACTAATTAGGGAGATTCTAGCCCTGAATTGTAATCTAGATCTGTCAGTGAGCAAACCCCAGCTCCCCTCCTCCCCTTGGTGTTCACCTTATATAGTACTGTAATTAAAAGTTGCAACACTTTATGTGTGATCTTTTTAACTTGAGAGAGATTATTATTTTTTAGTTGCTGAGGAGTCAGTCCCCTGGTGTGCTGAGCAGGGCAACGGGGGCTGTGTAAATTCTGGCAATGCTATCCAGCCCCTCCCTCTGATACAAAGGGTGGACCTTCTCTCTGTGGGTTGGACCTGGCAACCATCCCTTCCACCCTGGCTAGCATAGAGGGGAGGGGTAGAGCCTCCAAAATCAGGGCCAATGTGCTGCTGGATCCCAGATCCTGGGAGCTGCTGCTGTGCTCTGGCCCTGCCTCTGTCTGACCCATTGTGTGAACTCAATTGTATTTCATCTGATCCATCTACTGCAGTTATTAAGTTTGCAGATGATACTACCATAATGGGTCTAATTACAGGTGGAGATGAATCAGTGTATGGGGGGAGGTTCAAAAAGTATCTACATGGTGCCTAAAGAATAACTTGCACCTAAATATTAGCAAAACAAAGGAGATGGTGTTGGACTTTCAGAGGAAGAGAGGGGAACTAGCCCCGTTGTATATCCGGGGGAGGGGGGGTTGTGTGGAGAGAGTCCATTTAAATTCCTGGGAGTTTACCTTAGTGAAGACATCACTTGGAAAAACAATATAACTCAGGTTGTTAGGAAGGCCCAACAGAGACTCCAATTCCTCAGGGTCTTGCGAAAGAACAATGTTAAACAACAACTGATGACCTCCTTCTACTGGTCCACAATAGAAAGTGTCCTCTCATATTGTATCACAGTGTGGTACGTTGGCTTGACAGCCACGGACAGAAAGTCTTTACAGAGGGTGATGAACACAGCACATGGGCTGTCCCCTGAGCCCGCTAGATGATATCGCAAGGGATAGATGCCTTAGGAGAGCGAGAAAAATTCTCAGGGATGATTCACACCCTGGCCAGCACCTTTTTAATCTTCTACCCTCTGGCAGGATATATAGAAATATAATCAGTCGTACCAACAAGCTAAAAAACAGTTTTTATCCGTGGGCTGTTAGGCTGCTGAACGGAAAATAAAATAGTGCAATTGACTTTTGGGGTTGGTGCGTTGTGCAACAAGCACACAGAGTGCAATGAGATTGAGTGTTTGCTGGGGGGCAGGTTTGGTTCATTTCATTGTACACAGGTTGTATATTGACAATAAAGGTATTATTATTATTATTATTATTATTATTATTATTATTATTATTAATTAGCCTTTGGCCTGATCCAGCCAAGGGATCCTTCCATTCTTAGCACATACTACCTCAGGCTGACTTGGAAGGCTGCTCAGCAGCCAGTAGCTGCAGCTTTGAACGAAGTCTGTCTTGAGCTGACTTCATTTGCTTATTTTCTCCATGGATCATCTTCCTAATCCTTGCCATTCTGGAAGAGAAGCAAACCATATATAAAATCTCTCTCTCTCTCTCTCTCTCTCTCTCTCTCTCTCTCTCTCTCTCTCTCTCTCTCTCTCTCTCTCTCCCCTGCAAATGTCAAATATTTAGAGGTCTCTTCAACTTTAATTTTTCAAAGACCAGTTCCAAGCAATGGCATTTACTCACAACGTGGGTCGCTTGCTGATATTCAGCTCTAATAAAGGTCTGCAGGTCCTTTCAGGGAACAAACATAGAATCATAGAATCATAGAGTTGGAAGAGACCACAAGGGCCATCGAGTCCAACCCCCTGCCAAGCAGGAAACACCATCAGAGCACTCCTGACATATGGTTGTCAAGCCTCTGCTTAAAGACCTCCAAAGAAGGAGACTCCACCACACTCCTTGGCAGCAAATTCCACTGTCGAACAGCTCTTACTGTCAGGAAGTTCTTCCTAATGTTTAGGTGGAATCTTCTTTCTTGTAGTTTGGATCCATTGCTCCGTGTCCGCTTCTCTGGAGCAGCAGAAAACAACCTTTCTCCCTCCTCTATGTGACATCCTTTTATATATTTGAATATGGCTATCATATCACCCCTTAACCTCCTCTTCTCCAGGCTATACATGCCCAGCTCCCTTAGCCATTCCTCATAAGGCATCTTTTCCAGGCCTTTGACCATTTTGGTTGCTCTCCTCTGGACACATTCCAGTTTGTCAGTGTCCTTCTTGAACTGTGGTGCCCAGAACTGGACACAGTACTCCAGGTGAGGTCTGACCAGAGCAGAATACAGTGGCACTATTACTTCCCTTGATCTAGATGCTATACTCCTATTGATGCAGCCCAGAATTGAATTGGCTTTTTTAGCTGCCGCGTCACACTGTTGGCTCTTGAATGTACGCAGGCGATTCTCCTCTGGGGATTTCTTCTCTCTGTATCAAAGGCTCCAAAGAAGGAGAGTAACTTAGCAAAACCCCCAGTCCCCCAAAGCAGCAGCCCCTCAAATGCCATTTTTTAAACAGCACTGCTAATATGAGGTGGGGCGGAGATTGAGATTTTAACAGAGGAGTTGTTGCAGTAAGGCTGCGCTTAACCACTGGCTGTTCTTGTGCTCCAGCTCATCCCCCTCCCAGATTATCTCTCCCTGCCCTCAGATTCCTAGGTGGGTATTTTCAGGACTAAACATGCCTTTGGAACGTAAGTGGTGGCGGCGGCAGGAAATGAGCTTGAATGGAGGAAAGAATTGCAGTTTAAAAACAATCAGCACCAGGTGAAAAGATGAATCCCACCTCTGCTCAACATGCACCTCTCTGTGAAAAACGGTCTTCATTTTTAAAGAATTGACCATTGGGAAAATGTTGCCACAAAGATCTAGCCACGCATCTAAGCAGTGGCGTTGCATGAGCTTATGGTGCCCAGGGCAGGTGCATGCACTCCGGAGGGTGCGCATGCATGCGCCGTGTGTGTGTGCATGGAGGGTGAAGGAGGCCACCATGGCACTCCAGCCCTCGCCACTGACATCGCTGGAACGATCCCGCACAGCACTGGAGCCAAGCAGGGCCACACTGTGCCACCTGCCTTGCCTGCATAGGGGGGAGCCTGGCCAGCCAATGTGGCACTTGGCGGGCATGAACCAGCTGCCCCCACGCCAGTGCCCCCAGCACAGCCCGGCCCAAAACTCCTCTCCGTGTGCGTTAGTTTCTCTGATGCCAGGAGAGGAGTGCTAGGCTCTGCTGGGGGTGCCTGCATGGGGGTGTGTGTGCCTGCTTTGTTGTTGTTTAGTCGTTTAGTCGTTTCCGACTCTTCGTGACCACATGGACAAGAGCACGCAAGGCACTCCTGTCTTCCACTGCCTCCCGCAGTTTGGTCAAACTCATGCTGGTAGCTTCAAGAACACCGTCCCACCATCTCGTCCTCTGCCGTCATCTTCTCCTTGTGCCCTCCATCTTTCCCAACATCAGGGTCTTTTCCAGGGAGTCTTCTCTTCTCATGAGGTGGCCAAAGTATTGAAGCCTCAGCTTCAGGATCTGTCCTTCCAGTGAGCACTCAGGGCTCATTTCCTTCAGAATGGAGAGGTTTGATCTTCTTGCAGTCCATGGGACTCTCAAGAGTCTCCTCCAGCACCATAATTCAAAAGCATCAATTCTTCGGCGATCAGCCTTCTTTATGGTCCAGCTCTCACTTCCATACATCACTACCGGGAAAACTATGGCTTTTACAATACGGACCTTTGTTGGCAAGGTGATGTCTCTGCTTTTTAAGATGCTGTCTAGGTTTGCCATCACCTTTCACCCAAGGAGCTGTCGTCTTTTAATTTCGTGACTGCTGTCACCATCTGCAGTGATCATGGAGCCCAAGAAAGTAAAATTTCTCACTGCCTCCATTTCTTCCCCTTCTATTTGCCAGGAAGTGATGGGACCAGTGGCCATGATCTTTGTTTTTTTGATGTTGAGCTTCAGACCATGTTTTGCGTTCTCCTCTTTCACCCTCATTAAAAGGTTCTATAATTCCTCCTCACTTTCTGCCATCAAGGTTGTGTCATCTGCATATCTGAGGTTGTTGATATTTCTTCCAGCCCAGCCTTTCGCATGATGAATTCTGCATACAAGTTAAATAATCAGAGAGACAATATACAGCCTTGTCGTACTCCTTTCCCAATTTTGAACCAATCAGTTGTTCCATATCCAGTTCTAACTGTAGCTTCTTGTCCCACATAGAGATTTCTCAGGAGACAGATGAGGTGATCAGGCACTCCCATTTCTTTAAGAACTTGCCATAGTTTGCTGTGGCCTACACAGTCAAAGGCTTTTGCATAGTAAATGAAGCAGAAGTAGATGTCTTTCTGGAACTCTCTAGCTTTCTCCATAATCCAGTGCATGTTTGCAATTTGGTTCCTCTGCCCCTTCGAAATCCAGCTTGCACTTCTGGGAGTTCTCGGTCCACATACTGCTTGAGCCTACCTTGTAGACTTTTAAGCATAACCTTGCTAGCGTGTGAAATGAGAGCAATTGTGCGGTAGTTGGAGCATTCTTTGGCACTGCCCTTCTTTGGGATTGGGATGTAGACTGATCTTCTTCAATCCTCTGGCCACTGCTGAGTTTTCCAAATTTGCTGGCATATTGAGTGTAGCACCTTGACAGCATCATCGTTTAAAATTTTAAATAGTTCAGCTGGAATATCATCACTTCCACTGGCCTTGTTATTAGCAGTGCTTTCTAAGGCCCATTTGACTTCACTCTCCAGGATGTCTGGCTCAAGGTCAGCAACCACACTATCTGGGGTGTACGAGACATCCATTTCTTTTTGGTATAGTTCCTCTGTGTATTCTTGCCACCTCTTCTTGATGTCTTCTGCTTCTGTTAGGTCCTTTCCACTTTTGTCTTTTATTATGGTAATCTTTGTACAAAATGTTCCTTTCATATCTCCAATTTTCTTGAACAGATCTCTGGTTTTTCCCATTCTATTGTTTTCCTCTATTTCTTTACATTGCTCATTTAAGAAGGCCTTCTTGTCTCTCCTTGCTATTTTTTGGAAATCTGCATTCAGTTTCCTGTATCTTTCACTATCTCCCTCACATTTTGCTTGCCTTCTCTCCCCCGCTATTTGTAAGGCCTTGTTGGACAGCCACTTTGCTTTCTTGCATTTCCTTTTCATTGGGATGGTTTTAGTTGCTGCTTCCTGTATAATGTTACGAGCCTCCATCCATAGTTCTTCAGGCACTCTGTCCACCAAATCTAAATCCTTAAACCTGTTCCTCACTTCCACTGTGTATTCATAAGGGATTAGATTTAGATTGTATCTTACTGGCCCAGTGGTTTTTCCTACTTTCTTCAGTTTAAGCTTCAATTTTGCTATAAGAGGCTGATGATCTGAGCCACAGTCAGCTCCAGGTCTTGTTTTTGCTGACTGTATAGAGCTTCTCCATCTTTGGCTGCAGAGAATATAATCAATCTGATTTCGATGCTGCCCATCTGGTGATGTCCATGTGTAGAGTCGTCTCTTGTGTTGTTGGAAAAGCGTGTTTGTGATGACCAGCTTGTTCTCTTGACAGAACTCTGTTAGCCTTTGCCCTGCTTCGTTTTGAATTCCAAGGTCAAACTTGCCAATTGTTCCTTTTATCTCTTGACTCCCTACTTTAGCATTCCAATCCCCTATAATGAGAAGAACATTTCTATAAGGTGTTGTAAGTCTTCATAGAATTGGTCAATTTCAGTTTCTTCAGCACCAGTGGTTGGTGCATAAACTTGGATTACTGTGATGTTAAAAGGTGTGCCTTGATTCATATCGAGATCATTCTATCATTTTTGAGATTGCATCCCAGTACAGCTTTCGCCACTCTTTTGTTGACTATGAGGGCCACTCCATTTCTTTTACGGGATTCTTGCCCACAGTAGTAGATATGATGGTCATCCGAACTGAATTCGCCCATTCCCGTCCATTTTAGTTCACTGATGCCCAGGATGTCAATATTTATTCTTGCCATCTCATTTTTGACCACATCCAACTTACCCAGGTTCATGGTTCTTACATTCCAGGTTCCTATGCAATATTTTTCTTTACAGCATTGGACTTTCCTTTCACTTCCAGGCATATCCGCAACTGAGCGTCCTTTCAGCTTTGGCCCAGCCGCTTCATCAGCTCTGAATCTACTTGTACTTGTCCTCCGCTCTTCCTCAGTAGCATGTTGGACGCCTTCCGACCTGAGGGGCTCATCTTCCAGCGTCATAACTTTTATATGCCTGTTGTCCATGGAGTTTTCTTGGCAGGGATACTGGAGTGGCTTGCCTGTTCCTGCTCCAGGTGGATCACGTTTGGTCAAAACTCTCCACTATGACCTGTCCATCTTGGGTGGCCCTGCACGGCATAGCTCATAGCTTCTCTGAGTTATTCAAGCCCCTTCGCCACGGCAAGGCAGTGATCCATGAAGGGGGTGCCTGCTTTGCAGCCCCTCAAAAATCTCTGCTCAGGGCCACAGCCCCATTGGCTCCCCATGCCATGCCCCTGGCTAAAAGGCCACCTGAGGGCCTAGCAGTAAATGATGTTTCCGCTACGACCATGGCATGAGAGCACATAAGAGTCCTGCAAGGGGGCCACCTAGTCAAACATCCTAGGTGGCCACAAACCAAGCCCACAAACCAAATGCAAATCCAAGCCCACAAACCAAATGCAGCAGGACGCACCTCGCTGGTAGCCACTGCCTATGGTACTGGAAGTGGCACACAGCCATCATGACGAGTTGCCATTGATAGGCTCCATGTGTTTACCCAGTGCCCTTCAAAAGCCATCCATGCTGGTGGCGCTCATGACATCTTCCGTTACCAAACCCTACAGTTTAGCTATGTGCTGCAAGAAGAAATACATTGATTCAGGACACACTAAAGAAAGTGTGCCTGTCCAGAATCAGCTTTGTTGGATGTTCCCGAGTTTTCGTGTTCTGAGTGAGGGAGAAAAATGTCTCCCTAGTCACTTTGCCCGTGCCCTGCATAATTTTATACCCCTCAATCATGTCCCCCCTGCCTTTATTCACATTTTTTTTTCCTGCAGCAGCGACAGAAAGAAAAATCCTGCACCAGCCACAGAGTGATGGGGTGTATGTGTTGGGGAACAGGGGGGGAAGGGGCTTTAGCATCCCTGTGCTGAGGGTCCCCTGAAGTCTGGCACTAAGCCTGGTGTGTGGGAGACTTCCGGGTTGCGCCTCCGGCAATGGCGGAGCTCCTCCGATTGGGAGGAACTTGCTCCGTGGAAGGCAGGGTCTGACTGCCACGGCGAAGGCGGAGACCCTCTGAAATCACAAGCGGGAGAAGCTTGTGAACTTGGAATTTGGTTGGCACCTTCTGCGCCTCCCCTACTCGCGGGGAAACCCTGTTTTGGGGATCCAGAGCGATGTGGGGTAAGTGGTGCAGTGCTTCGAATTGACTGCTTCTTTCACGGAGTGAAGCCGCATTGCTGTTGCCGGAGAGCGCTGACTTTTTCCTGTGGACAATTGGATTTTAAACAACTAGCCGTGAGTAGAACGGAAAATTGGATCTTTAAATACCTTAATTTGGCATCAAAACGGGGGAAGGTCTTAAACAGGAAGTCCGCCTTCCCCTTTTGTAAATAGATTGAAGCAAAGACGTTATAAGCTAAAGTCTTTGAAAGCTTTTGGCAAAGGATTAAATTTTCATCGGTTAAAACTACAAAACCCCCCTTGGAAGCAGGAGAAGAGGGGGGAAATTTTGGACTTAGCGAGCCTGCAGGAGAGAGTGAAAAACCAAATTACCACTGCTCCGAACCTGGAAAAGGGCTGCCAGAAAGAGTGAAGTTTTGGGAGAGTCCATTGACTGCGAACAGAACATTTTTGACAGCTAGTTATACAAGAGAAAGATACTGTTTCCATTGTCCTCTTCTGCGTTTAAAAAGGAGGAAAAGTAACTGGAAATTGAAACTATTTTTATGGCTTGAATTGTGTTCGAAAGGATTGATACAAGTGGAGACTGTTTCCCTCTAGAGGGAGTCTTTGAAACTGTCACAGGAGTGCAACTGGGGAATCACCAGCTGCAAGATAAGTAATTGTGAGAACCAGAGACTGACCTTGGACCATTCAAAATGTTGACAGGAGAAGCCATTGTGACGGTATTATGTAAGATAAGCTACTCACTGGAACAGCTTCATAAGAAGACGGATGACATGTCTTTTAAAATTGACAACTTGGATCAAAAAGTGACTGATTAGAGTCAAAAAGTGAGCACCAACACAGAAATAATTCAGGACTTGCTACAAGAATCTACTTTGGCAGGACAGATTGTGGAGGAGAAAGAGAAAGCTGTGGTTGTTGAGCCTAAAGTAATACACGCGGGATCCTCAGCATTACAGAAGCAAATTGAGGATTACAAGTTGAGGCCTTCTATGATTGAATCTAGAAAAAGCCAGGTTTTGAGGATTGGATCCCGGCTTGGACGGAAGAAGGAAAGTTGGAAAGATCCCTCTATGCAGGGATTAATTGACCTTTGGGACATGGACTTGGGTCTGGAGGAGATTGGAGTTCTGGGGGCCTTTGGATTTGGAGGAACTTTGAAACATGTCATGAAACATCTTATAGACCTCAGCTTCAACTATGGAAATTTGGCTGACCTGTCTGGAAGGAATAAAAGCATTGTTAGGTTGGAGTCTTCCCGAGATCTGCTCTTTGGCATTAAAGAATATGAAGAAGACCTGCAGAAGGGACCTGGAAAAGAGTTAAGAGCCTCGGACATAAGATCTCCAGGTTGATGGACTATATGGAATTGATGGAAAGGACTGGCAGAATCCAAAACCAGGGAGAGGAGATGGTGGAAGAAGATTAGAGAATTTAAAGTTTATATATAGAAATACTGTAAAATTAATGAATGATAGAAAAATGGTGGAAAGAAATTTTATGGCCTTAGCAGAAATATTATAAGGAGTTAAGCATATATAAGTATTTTAGTTTTAATGATAAAAAATATGTTAAGATATTTATAATATGACAGAAAATAGAGAAAGATGGAAAGGATTTGCTGAAACAATTAATAGAAGTGGAACACAAAAAGGGAGGTGAGAGGAAGTCGAGGAAACAAGGGAATGAAAGATAGAGTATGGAAAAGGTGTGATGTATGTTTTTAAATGGTTATTGTTTTGTTTTGTTTTGTTTTGTTTAGGGTTAAGGTGGGTTAGGGTTTTGTTTAGTTTAGTTTAATGTGTTAAGGTTGTGTTTTGTATTGCTTATATATTGTATTGTATTGTTTCTGTTCTATTTTTTGTTTTTTCTATCGTGTCTTTTTTCTTTTTCTTTTCTTTTTCTGTAATCTTCAAAAGTAATAAATATTATTTTTTAAAAAAACTAAGCCTGGTGTGGGGTTTACGAGAGGGAGCAGTTGTCCTAAAACAGCATCAAGCAGAGTAGTGCTGATGATTGATTGATTGATTGATTGCTTTTGTTTCTCTCCAGCAAACATAATTTTGGCTGTGTGTGTGTTTGCGCATGCATTCATTGGCAGGGAGGGGCAGTGGAAGGAGCAGGGAATCAATTTCAAGCATTTCTGCTAGATTTATCCAAGTAACAATGCCCCTTTATTAGTTCCCTGGTACGTGCTGTGCCATGAAATTCTGCAGAGTTCTGGGTAGTTTTGCAAAGTTTGCATAACACAGAGCATATTAGAGCATTCAGAAAATATCGTTGTCAGCTAAAGAACTTGCATGTGCTCCTTTCGAGGGCTTATGCCGCCTTCCAACCTGTAGCGTAGTTTGTCAACTTCAGGGGAGGGGAGCCACCAGCTGGCAACTGTGGACTTTTGCTACTCATATGAAGCTAGCACAGTTTATCTGCCTGGGGAAGAAGAGAGTGGTCCTGGCAAAATACTTTGACAAGCAGGGAGAGCAACCTGACCATTAAGCAAAGTGAGGCAGTCAGTTTGGAGATCTCATGAAATCCACAGTTATCTTTGGGGAAGGATGATGGCTTAGTGGTAAAACACATACTCTGCATGCAAAACATCTCATTAGTTAGAACTGTGGAACTCCCTCCTGCAGGAGGCAGTGATGGCCATCAAGTTAAATGGCTTTAAGGACAAATTCATGGAGGAGACATCCATGCAGCCATACTTCTGAATACCAGGGAGAGGGTTGTTCTCATGCTTAGGTCCTGCTTGTGCATTTCCCACAAGCATCTGGTTGGCCCCCGTGAGAACAGGATGCTGGACTAGATGGCCATTGGCCTGATCCAGCAGGCTCTTCTTAAGTTCTTACATTTGTATCTTCAGACAAGGTGAGGAAAGATCCCTACTTCAGACCCTGCATAGCCACTGCCTTTTGCAGTTAGACAGTCTTGAGCTGGACAGAGCAGGGGTCTGACTTTGTATCAGGCACCTTCCCATATTCCTTTTCAAATGAAGATAAACGCTAGAAGATTCAAGAGAGTCCAAAGGTCTTCTTCACACCACACATAGTTAAACTCTGGAATTTGGTACAGAAGTTGGGATGGACACCAGCTTGGCTGGTTTTAAAAGGCTTCTCCGTCAGAACATCATGGGGTGATTTGTGCTCATGAAGGAAATTAACCCCTTCCTTTATGTCTGGCTCCTACAACATCTTGTTCCCAGAGACATGAAAGAAGAAAGAGCCAAATTCAAGCACGGAGAGTCTGACATGAAGAGGTCACCATCACGATTGCTGCTGTTGTGTCATTAGTTTTAATGAACTGCAGCAGACCTTTAAAGAACACACAGTGCAGTTGGCCCTGGTCCCAATAAAGACAAAACCATAGGAGTTTGTACAGAGCATTGCAAGAGGCTGGATCTCGACCCGTGGGAAAGTCAAAGTGGTGATGTGTGCAGGAGTTAAGGTCACACAGCATCCAGCCGAGGAAGGTGGCTGCTGCTAGACTGACATGAGTCAAATATTAGATGAAAGATGCCACATCAAAACACCCTACTTCAAGTGAGATAATGTGCCTTGATGTGTTCTCCAGAGATAATTTAAAGAGATAATGTAATGTATTTGAGAATTTGTACCATATACTCTGTCTGTTGCTGCCAGAGAAGAGTGAGGGCTGCATGGCTGTACGGCTGTACTTTTTGATGGGGAGGCAAAAATGTGAGCTTCCCCAGAGGAGAGTGAAACAAGATGAAGGGAGGCTGGCTGGCTGGCGGCCCTCCGAGGACCAGGGTACATATGCCCAAGTCTCAAGGCCTTGGACCTCAAATTTGTCTAAGTTCCCTCTCACACCCCAAGAAGCTCAAGGCAGCATGCATGGCCCACCCTCCTGCACCGTGTCATCTTGACAACAACCCTGCACAAGACATTAGGCCTCCCATTTTATGGACTTGTGAGTTTCCCTCATGGTCACATTCTGTGGGTCTATTTCCACATTTATCTGCGGGATGTGCTGGCTTCTGTGCATCGTTAGCCCCCACCCTGGCTGGATCACATCTTCCCTTCCCCATGCTGATGCCCTCCAAGTACCCTCTGGTGCCACCACAGGTAGAGTATTGGGGACAGCTCTGGTCACCTTGACGCAAAAAGGATATTATGGAGTTGGAAAAGGTTCAGAAAAGGCTGACCAAAATGATCAAAGGAATGGAGTGACTCCCCTATGAGGAAAGGCTGGAGCATTTGGGCTTTTCAGTTCAGAGCAAAGGCATGTAGAAAGTGGCATGTAGAAAATGGAAAGAGAAATCTTTTTCTCCTCTCATAACACATGGACATCTGTCTCAAGACAGAGAAAAGGGACTACTTAATGCAGCACATAATTAATCTATGGAACTTGGTCCTATAAGAGGCCAACTTTGATGGCTTTAAATGAGGACCGGCAAAATTCATAGAGGAGATTACGCATTAAGCAAAATAAGAAAGTGCTTAGGGCATCAAGGGAAGGGGGCACCACAGAAATTTTCTATTGCCAGAATTTTAACGTTAATGGTCACAAATTGCTCAGCTGGGTGTTCATCTTCTCAGTTGAAGTATATTAAAGACACCAACAGAACAACTATGCAACAAGGCAGGGTGCCTTATCACTACTAAGTATAGAAGCAGATGCACTACATAAGATTAGTTTTGAGGATCTGATCAAAGATTTTGCAATTAGAAAAGTGGGAGAAAAAATTCAAATATAAATAAAGTGGAAGTATACAAAAACAAAACATTATTTTCCATTTTACTGTAGGTTTTGTTTCATTTCAAAAAAATAAAATTTGTTTATACTTTGAGTTAGATATACTGTATACGGTGGCACCAAAATATTTTACATGCTTAGGGCCTCTAAAGGTCTTGATCCATCCCTGCTCTGCCTCCACAGTCAGAGGCAGTAATGCTGGAGGGGAGAGGACTGCTTTTGTGCTCAGCTCCCACTTGTGGGCTTCCCATGGGCATCTGGCTAGCCACTGTGAGAACAGGATGCTGAACGACATGGACCATTGGCCTCATCCAGCAGGCCCGTCTTGTGTTCTTAAGTTTTTAACCTGGTGTCCTCCAGATCTTCTTGAACTCCAACTCCCATCAGTCCCAATCAGCATGGCCAATACTCAAGGGTGGTGGGACCTGGGCCTCCCCAAATGGACTCCAGGTGTGAGACAGCTGCCATTTAAGGCTCCTTCTCTGGAGCCTGAACATTCTGAGTCTAGCTGAGCCAGTCCAAGTTCATTGTCTTCTCACTAGGTGGCAGCATCAGGCATGCCATCCACATGCTACCAACCTGCCTTACAGGGTCGTTGTAAGGACTACTGAACCTAAGAAGCACTTTGTGCAATAAAGGAGAACACTGTTGGGAAGTGGGTGCTGGTGATATGAATGACTGCACTCCTGGTTATCAAGTTGTTATTTCAGTGACATGATAGGGAGGTGCCACATAGGACCAGTGTGGTCTACTCTGACTGGCAACAGCACTTCCGGACCTCAGCACTATAAATGTGTTCCCAATAATGCTGTTGGGGATTGAACCTGGGACATTCCAGATGCACAGCTGTGCTCTGACACTGAGTGCCAGCTCCTCCCTTAACTTGGTTCCATTTCCCAGCTCTCCTTAAGCAGGGCTTGTCTAAGGCAAGGATAAGCAAACATCCATGTTGCATTACCTAAGACTTACCCATCCCTCTTGAGAACTACAGTGCTCATGACCCACCAGTGGACACTGTGAATTTACAAAGTAGATGTGCTTATTTAGGATCCAGTAAGGCTAATCCGTCTCCTTTAATGATCCTGACAGTGCACTCATGCTTAACAACTTTTTCTCCATAGAAAACAAGTCTTTTGCACACACACACCCAATTCCTCCCTTTTAAATTCAAGCTAGATCTAATGGGAGAATGCAAAAACATCCTTAAGCCAATCAGAATTTTTGTAGTGAGCAATCTGCACCAAAGCAAATGACATACAACAGTAATTAACGAAGATTACACAGCAATTAGGGTGATTACGCTTATGCTAGTCGAAATAATTTATGCAATAATATCTGTACTTAAATTGAAGCACAGTGCATGTCCAGAGACAAAAGGAGATGAGCCATGATTCTGCATGGGGTGGGGACAGGATGTAATGACAATGTGCAGAAAGAGAGGGGGGAGAGGAAGTGTCACTCGGTTGAGCAGAGAAACATTTCCCCCTTCAATATAACATAGCTCCAATAGAAAGCAGCTCTGGAGGCCTCAAGGATGCATTTATTTGAAATCAGCATAAACTCCCCTTGCCTCTGAAGTCCCTGGCTCTGTGCCCCTCTCCTTATCTCTGCCCGTTTCCACTCTCATTTCTCCCCTTCCTTTCTTTACTACTCCCTGGCCTAGGCTTCCTTCAGGGGGCAGATTTCTCCATTCCCCACTTCTTACTTTCTGAGGACAAGAGCAGCATAGCCATCAGCAACTAGAAGGATAGAGCTCCCTCCCAGAGGAACCAGGGGTGGCCACCAGCTTGGATGACTTTAAAAGAGGATTGGGCTGTTTTGTGGAGGGTCAGACTACTGGCCATGTTGGCCAAGCTCTGCCTCCATAGTTGGAGGCAGAAATGCTTCTCAGTCCCAATGGGTGGAAACCCTGGGAGAAGGGAGTGGACTTGTGCTAGATTCCTGCATGTCTGTTTCCTGTGGGCATTTGGGTGGCCTCTGAGAACAGGATGCTGGACTCGATGGGCCACTGGTCTGATCCTGCAGGCTCTTCTTAAGTGACCTTTTACATGCCGCCACCTGCCAGCCCACCCAACCTTCTGTGTCACAATGGCAGTTCAGCCAGCTACCCCAGGGTCTCCATCAACCCCTCTCACGACATCCTGTGAGGCAAAAGTGGGGAACCTTTCCTGGCCAGTGGGCCAGATAGTCATCTCCCCTTCCCTTGGTGGAACAAACTTGACATCAGGGTAGCCTCAGATGATACTGTGCTTCAAAGCGCAGAGCTGGGCTGATTGAAAGCCCTTTGGAGACAGCTTTGTGCCTTGATCAAGGAGGGTGAATCCATTTCAATTCAGTGGAAACCATGTCTCCCTCTCCACATTGCTCCTTAAATCTTCAATTTCAGAGGTTTAAAGGAGCAGCAGAAGGCAGCTTCCAAAGGGATTTGCAAGCACACTGACACCTCTCCCCCCTTCCCCTCCCCTGCTGCTCCTTTAAACCTTTGAAAGCAAGTATCCCACAGAGGAGCTGCAGAAAGAATGTAGTTGGTCAAAGGAGCACTGGACTCAAAAAGGTTGAAAATCTCTGGTCTACACTGACTGGCAGGAGCTCTCCAGGGTTTCAGACAGAGCCTCTCCTACCCCTACCTGGAGATGCCAAGGATTGAATCTAGGACCATCTACATGCAAGGCAGATACTCTGCCACTGAGCTACGGTCCTTCCTTGACAGGGGTTAGGGAAGCCTGTTATAAGGGGAGAGCTTCAAACCACAGGTGGTCCACAAACTAATTCACCAGGAAGAGAAGCTGTTTCTGCAAAGAAGAGCTGCCAAGCTCTAGTGTCTCCCCCCTTTCGCCACAGTGCCTCCCTCCCTCCCTCCCTCCCTCTTCTGCCTCCCTATCAGATGAATCCACTAGCTGGCATCTACCTGGCAGCCCTCCTGTGCTACCTTGTTATGAGGGAGCTCTGCAGGGTGGAGAGAAATGCAGTGAGCTCCATTTCATTGTTGCATCACAGTTTCACCCCAGCCACCCACGGATTTCAGGTGGAAGGATTGGATGGGCTCTGCAGGCATAATTCATTCCTTCTCTCCCATGGAGGCTTTTCAAAAGGGTATCCAGATACCACTGCTGAATACACAGCTTCACCATTCCAGCTTTTCGGAGCAGCACAACACTGCCTTCTCCCCTTCGGGGGCTTCCTACACCATCTGCCCAGCCACTCCTTGTCACTCTTAGCAACTACTTGGAGATATTTCCAAGCACAGACCCTAGGAAGGCAGCTACTGAGGCACAGATTGGGGCAAACTGAAGTTTTAAGGGTGTATGGGGGGGACTCCTGTCTGACCTGGAATCTTGTGCTTGCAAGAGAAGTGGGGAGCTTAAAGCCAGCCAGGAACCTGGACCAGGAAAGGAACTGTCCAAGGGAGCTGTCCATGGTAGCCCTAACTCAGCCCACTGAAATGTTGGGTAGGCAACCTGGGGTCCTCCAGATGTTTCTGGTCTCCAACTTACATCATTCCTGACTATTGGTCTATGCTGGTTGGGGCTGGTTGAAATTGGAGCCAACTACAGCTAAACAACCAGCTGAACAAACCTATCCATCTTCTGGCAGGCCTTGTGGCTTCACCTTACCTTGTCCTTACCTGAGCACTGGAGGGGCCATGATCAGAGGCAGCGATTCTTCTGATTATCAGTTGCTGGAATCCACAGGAGGGAAGAGTGCTGCTCTTGTGCTCAGGTCCTGCCTGTGGGTCAGCCCCTGTGAGAACGGGATACTGAGCTAGATGAGCCATTGACCTGATCCACCAGGGTTCTTCTTGTGTTCTGTCTCGCCTTAAGGTGTGGGGCCCAAGGAATGGATGCTGCATGATGTTAGGCATGTAGCCCACTTTCTAATGGTGGCTTCTGTCTGGGTTCACCACTCTCTTCGTTGGGTCCCAGAGGTGATCAAGGGAAGCAGGCTCTTGTCACAAGGGGTACAGATGGCTGCTGTGCTCAAGGGTGTGTGTGTGTGTGTGTGTGTGTGTGTGTGTGTGTGTGTGTGTGTGTATGTATGTACCTCTCATAGTTTGTTTGTGTTGGTCTGAAGCAAACAGCCTGCCTTTGAGAGGTTTTTGAGATTACTTGTGAGCAGCAAAGAAGAGCATCTTTCTCTTTGCTTAGTGAAGTCTCCAGCTAGCTCTGAGAATACTATCATTGACAAGCTGAGTGGGGAGGAATAGACCCACTCATCCTCCTGTTCTGCCTTGGATCTGATGAGGCCTGAAATGGTTACTAAGGCAACAGAGGTGTAAAGGAGTCTGCAACGCATGCTTTGATGGGCAGAAGATGCACTGCACACACGTGCCTTGCCCAGGCTCCAGAGCATGTGGAGTCCTTACATGACTGAACCTCTTGTCTGCAGCAAGATGGAAGTGGCCTGGACACCTCTTGCAGAAACTCAGTGCCTATGATCACAACTGCTGGCACAGAAGGCAGGCGTTCTTCTTATGAGCGTTCCAAAAGTATTTCTCATTCTAGGCTGTTGCAAGGATCATGCCTGAGATGAGAGAAGTCCGTAGGAGGCCTTATACCCATTTCCACACTGAGGAGACTATTTATTTGGTGCTGGCTTTCAGCTAATCCTCTTCAACGGCTCTTTATAATAGCATCACTGAGTCTGCTTAGCATTTGATGCTGGGCATGCTTTATGCATATCTGAGATGCAGCAGAAGTCATTCTCTAACTGCACCCCATAGATGCCCTCCTCCCAGGTTGCTCCACATATACCCTGACAAGCATGGTGGGATTTTTGAGCAAGGGGGTCTCTGGAGCATGCTCCAAATGCAGATATGACACCTGCACATCCAAGGATTGCAGCTCATCCATTTCTGCATGATAAAGAACTGCATGGCTTTTTAAGCCCACATCTGAAGGAGGAGGAGGAGGAGGAGGAGGAGGAGGAAGTTTTCACCCACCAAGTAATTTCAGCTTAATAACTGCTTTTGCAGTAACTTCCACTGCATGACAATGGGCTTCCCTGGTTTATGTGTTGCATGTGCGAAGATGGAAATAAATCTAGGCTTTCTTGTCTACAAGACATGAGCAGTGTGTGCAGATGGTCAAAGAGCTGGTGGAGCCTGGCAGGAAGAACTAACCATGAAGCCCCAACACAACCACAAAACCCATGGGGGGGCCTTTGCCCATTTGCCCTTCCTCAGCCCAGGGGTGAGATCTTTCTTCCCCCACCCACAACCGTGACCCTTAATCTGTTCCAGCATTCCCCAGCCTGGTGCCCTGCAGATGTGTTGGACTGCAACTCTCATCTGAGGGTGTTGTAGTCCAAAACATACACTGAGCAGCAAGGGGACAAGGGTAGATCTGATTCTGGATGTGCACAGACTGGGGGTGGTGGGACTTCAAGCTGAAAAGCAGCTTCCAGGGCTTTCAATCCTTGGCATGAGATCTTGGTTGTATGAAGCTATAGAGGCGGAGGGATTTCTACAGTGCCATGGTCATTTTGGGGAGATCAAACCTAGCAATTTGGAGATTTGCTTCCCAGAACTACTTTGTATTTTTTTAAAAAATGTAACGTTTAAACCTTTCTGCTCAGCACTGGTCTTCATATTCCAAGGATGCTACTGCTTCTGCCTCCCACTCAAACAGAAATTATGTAGCACTGCTTGGTAACTGACCAAATTTGGGTGTGCAGTGCCATCACTGAGGGCTAGTGAGGGCATTTTAAGCAAAGGTGGTTCATTTGACACTCCTGGTGAAAATCGAAGGCATCGTTTGGCACTTTGAGAAAAAAATGTTCATGAAAATCAGAGCATAGGTTTGGTTCAGCCACATTCACTTCTAGACAGTGAGCTCAGAACTTTCGTACATTTAACTTATGTACATTCAGTTTTATGTATGTGGCAAAAAATAAGAAAAATTAAAAAGAAGGCAGAAAAGGAGCAGGATTCTGGGAAATATGACTTTGGCAATCCCACCTGCCATTGAACCCAATGGGTTTTGACTATACATGACGTTGGCTTTAGTCATGATCCCTGGAAGCTGCTGGCCTGCTGTACTGTACATTTCTCCACTAGCGCAGAAAAGACTAGCCACCCACTCAAAACGTGTGCTGTGGGTTAGTTTAAAGAAAGGCAAGTTATGCCTTTCCTCCCTGAAGGATAGAGAAGGTACCTAGCATAGTGTCTGAACAAACAAAGAACAGGAAAGGAACGACAGGCTGATTTCGTGATATGACAGGACATTTCTTGAAATGGCCAGGTGGGTATGTCCTGATTTGGCCCAGACTGCTCCAGAAATGCATCTTGCACAGTCATTAGGGTGGGGGTGGGGAGAGAGCATGCATCACTAGAGATGGGAGTGCAGGGGATTTGTTCAGCTCATATTTTAATTAGCAATTTTTTAAAATAACACTAAAAATATAGCCCTCCTTAGAAATTTGCACTTCTCCCAGTTTGACAGTGCAGTTCTCTAACCAAAAATTGTGCAAAAATGTGTGGATTAGGGGAAAGTGTGCCTGAAAATGCATGTATTCATGAAGGTAACTTTTTATTTTGTTTATGAGGGAATTACATGTGGAAATGTGTGTGTTCAAGGAAATGGCTTACAAAAATGTGTGTATTAGGGAAATGTGCATATTCAGCATTGGGTGGGTAGCTGTGAGGGACCCACAGCTCTGGCTTTCTCAGAAGGTGTGGAGTTGGAGCAGGTACACCAGACAAGCTCATTCAGAGAAATTGCAGGGGGAAGGTATTGGGGTCACATTTTGGCTTATAGCCTCTCCCACCCCCTTACAACTTGGGTGAGTCCAGGGGACCCTGCTGGCTTTGGGCACAGTCAAACTCTGTGCATTTTACCCAGCCCTGGTAAAGACTGGGTTCGTTTTCATCGTTGGGTGTTTCTTGCCACTATGGTGCCCAAGAAATGCCTCTTGTTTGCTGTGCATCCAGAGGGGAATTTCCCCATCTGTTTGCTTAGCCAGATCTGTTTCCGTGTGTGTGTGTGTCTTTGTGTTGTCTCAAGAGGTTTCCGCATGTAAATTTCCTTCCAGGTCAACCCTGCTGGGTCTCAATGTGCCCAGCATTGTCTGTGAGATTGCAGGGTGGCATAAGGTTGCTATGGCAACTACATCTCTTCTCCTTAGCTAGAAGTGTTGATTACTGTCAAGGCTAAATCTTGAACAACTGTATTTCTGGATCGAGGCTCCTCTCCAAAGTAGCAAAGTGCTTGTTCTGGGGAATGGGGGAATGGTTTCAGAGCATCTCCCATATTAAAAAGATGACACAAAGGAGAGGATAGGCCAGCCCACTTTCCTGCAAACACAGAAGACTGATTCTTTTATGGGGGGGGCATGTTTTGAATTTAGCAAGAGGCAAAAGACAGCAAAAATGTCCTTGTCAACAAAGGCCTTGGCCCAAACCTCTCTCAATGTGCAGAATTTGCAGGAGGAAATCCTCATCTCCTTACGTAGCTCAGCTGACCATAGGAGCCAATTCCTAGGGGCCATGGGGGCTTTGGCACCAACAATAAAATATTTGAGGGGGCTGGGTCCCCACAAAGTTGATGGGCATTCCCATTCAAATGGTGTGTGTGCACTGCGTCATGTGGTTGATTATGCAGGGTGGGGCTTACCTCCCCCCCCAATATTTTATTCAAGTTGGCACCCCTGCAGCTGACTGAACCTCCCCAATCGCCTCTGCCTTGCCTAAAGGTGTACTGTCTCCAGAACTTTTGAAGCAATGGTGTGGGGGGGGATACATTTTATCCTTTGTTTGGGGGGAAATGGAAATTGTCCTAAACATTGAAAAAATGCAATACTTTGTAAGAGTACTCCTTACCTATTGAAAGTCACATTGTGACTCCCCTGAGTGAGTGCCTGAGGGCCCTGCTCTTGCCACTTACCATCTGGCCTGGGGCGGGCCTGGGGCCTCATAAGGACTGCGTGCGGCTTGCTGCCTGCTGCCCAGGAGGACTCCCCTGTGTGAGTGCCTGAGGGCCCTGCTCCTTCCTGCCACTTACCATCTGGCCTGGGGCGGGGCCTGGGGCCTCATAAGGACTGCGTGCGGCTTGCTGCCTGCTGCCCAGGAGGACTCCCCTGTGTGAGTGCCTGAGGGCCCTGCTCCTTCCTGCCACTTACCATCTGGCCTGGGGCGGGGCCTGAAGCCTCATAAGGACTGCGTGCGGCTTGCTGCCTGCTGCCCAGGAGGACTCCCCTGTGTGAGTGCCTGAGGGCCCTGCTCCTTCCTGCCACTTACCATCTGGCCTGGGGCGGGGCCTGGGGCCTCATAAGGACTGCGTGCTGCTTGCTGCCTGCTGCCCAGGAGGACTCCCCTGTGTGAGTGCCTGAGGGCCCTGCTCCTTCCTGCCACTTACCATCTGGCCTGGGGCGGGGCCTGGGGCCTCATAAGGACTGCGTGCTGCTTGCTGCCTGCTGCCCAGGAGGACTCCCCTGTGTGAGTGCCTGAGGGCCCTGCTCTTGCCACTTACCATCTGGCCTGGGGCGGGGCCTGGGGCCTCATAAGGACTGCGTGCGGCTTGCTGCCTGCTGCCCAGGAGGACTCCCCTGTGTGAGTGCCTGAGGGCCCTGCTCCTTCCTGCCACTTACCATCTGGCCTGGGGCGGGGCCTGGGGCCTCATAAGGACTGCGTGCGGCTTGCTGCCTGCTGCCCAGGAGGACTCCCCTGTGTGAGTGCCTGAGGGCCCTGCTCCTTCCTGCCACTTACCATCTGGCCTGGGGCGGGGCCTGGGGCCTCATAAGGACTGCGTGCGGCTTGCTGCCTGCTGCCCAGGAGGACTCCCCTGAGTGAGTGCCTGAGGGCCCTGCTCCTTCCTGCCACTTACCATCTGGCCTGGGGCGGGCCTGGGGCCTCATAAGGACTGCGTGCGGCTTGCTGCCTGCTGCCCAGGAGGACTCCCCTGTGTGAGTGCCTGAGGGCCCTGCTCCTTCCTGCCACTTACCATCTGGCCGGGGGCGGGGCCTGGGGCCTCATAAGGACTGCGTGGTGCTTGCTGCCTGCTGCCCAGGAGGACTCCCCTGAGTGAGTGCCTGAGGGCCCTGCTCCTTCCTGCCACTTACCATCTGGCCGGGGGCAGGGCCTGGGGCCTCATAAGGACTGCGTGGTGCTTGCTGCCTGCTGCCCAGGAGGACTCCCCTGTGTGAGTGCCTGAGGGCCCTGCTCTTGCCACTTACCATCTGGCCTGGGGCGGGGCCTGGGGCCTCATAAGGACTGCGTGCGGCTTGCTGCCTGCTGCCCAGGAGGACTCCCCTGAGTGAGTGCCTGAGGGCCCTGCTCCTTCCTGCCACTTACCATCTGGCCGGGGGCAGGGCCTGGGGCCTCATAAGGACTGCGTGCGGCTTGCTGCCTGCTGCCCAGGAAGACTCCCCTGAGTGAGTGCCTGAGGGCCCTGCTCTTGCCACTTACCATCTGGCCTGGGGCGGGCCTGGGGCCTCATAAGGACTGCGTGCTGCTTGCTGCCTGCTGCCCAGGAGGACTCCCCTGTGTGAGTGCCTGAGGGCCCTGCTCTTGCCACTTACCACCTGGCCCAGGGCAGGGCCTGACAGGCCTCACGAGGACAGTTGTTACTGCCGGGGGGCACAGAGTGTTTTTAAAATGTTTTTAAAAATTTTCTTTTGGATTTTTTGTATGTGGGGGGTGGGGGTGGGATGGATGTTTGGTTGGGCTTGGGGAATTATTATTTTTTATTTATTTTGATGTTTTTGTAATTTTTACATTATTAATTTTTTTGTTTGTATTGTTTTATTGGTTTTTTGTTTGTTTGTTTGTTTAAGGTGTTATTTTGTTCTTAGGGGGAGGGGTCAGGGCTGCCGGGGAGTGGGCCCCAGCCCACAAAATGGCTGGGGCATGTTCCACAGGGGGGGATGCACTGGGGCAACCGATCTCAGTGATCACGGGTAGGAGGAGGAGTTACGCTAAGACTAGACCACGTCATTACAGAGAGGGCAGGTTTAGTCGTTGTCTGAGGACTATTCCTGCCTCCGGGTCTGGTCCTGACCGGATGGATACTAGAATCAGCAAGGGATACCCACATGACCTGAAGGTGCTGATGTGCAATGCCAGGTCAATGATTCATAAGACCACTGCCATCCATGACTTGATCATGGATGGAGGACTTGACCTGGCATGTGTAACAGAGACTTGGTTGGATGAAGCAGATGGGCCTGTCCTTGCCGCTGCTTGTCCACCAGGTTTCTCTTACGCACAGCAACCCAGGTCATGTGGGCGGGGAGGGGGGGTTGCAGTGATTTTTAGGAAGTCATTAGTTTGCACCAGGCGTCCTATTGGGAAGACCCAGTTTTCCGAGTGCATGTTCTGGAAGTTGGGCAATAGGGGCAGTACAGGATTCCTTTTGGTGTACCGACCTCCCCGCTGCACCAAGGATTCCCTGCCCGAGCTGCTTCAGGTCGTGGCGGATGTTCTCCTGGAGACACCTAGCTTGGTCGTCCTAGGGGATTTTAACATCCATGCCGACACGACCTTACAAGGGGCCGCTCGGGACTTCGTGGAAAGCATGGCCTCCATGGGGCTGTCCCTGAATAAGTCTGGCCCAACCCATAGCCGTGGACATGCCTTGGACCTGGTGTTTACCTCTATGGATGTTGGTGATCTGACACTAAGTAAAAGCGAAACGAAAGAAGTGCCATGGTCAGATCACTTCCTGGTGCAACTGGACTTCTCTGCGACCCATCCCCTCTGCAGGGAGGTGGGACCAATTCGGATGGTCCACCCCCGCCACTTAATGGATCCAAATGGTTTCCAGAGAGTGGTAGGGGATGCTTTATCCCATGTTGATGGCCTTTCAGCTGATTCCCTGGTGGCCCGCTGGAATGCGGAGTTAACCAGGGCTATTGACTGTTTGGCTCCGAAGCGCCCTCTCCGATTGCATGGAGCCCGGACAGCCCCGTGGTTTTCCACGGATCTGAGGGCAATGAAACAATCGTTGAGACGGCTAGAGCGCCGGTGGCGGATAACTCATTCCGAATCTGACCGGACACAGGTTAGAGCTCAACGTCGAGCCTACCAAGTGGCGATAGCGACGGCGAAGAAGAATTTCTTCACCGCCTCTATTGCATCTGCAGAAAATAGCAGCAGGAGACTTTTTCAGGTGGTTCACAATTTAGCGGAACCACCTGCAACATCGGGGCCCAGTATGGGCCACATGTTCTCCTGCAATGATTTTGCAAAGTTTTTTGCAGATAAAATCGCTCAGATTCGGGAAGAAGTAGACTCCACCGTGGGAGCAGGGCCGGGGCGGGAGAGTGCTAGAGTTCTGTCTAGTCAAGTTGAGTGGGATCAATTCCAATCTGTTACCTCCGAGGATGTGGACAGGCTGCTTGGACGAGTGAGACCAACCACCTGTCTCCTGGATCCTTGCCCATCCTGGCTTATAAAAGCTAGCCGGGAAGGACTGGGCGATGGGCTTCGTGGGGTGGTGAATGCTTCCCTCCGTGAGGGAGCCTTCCCAGACCCGCTGAAAGAGGCGGTTATTAAACCGCTTCTTAAAAAACCATCTTTAGATGCGGCCACGATGGCCAACTATCGCCCAGTCTCAAATCTTCCATTCTTGGGCAAGGTGATTGAGCGAGCGGTTGCCGAACAACTCCAGGCACGCCTGGAAGAAGCGGACCATTTGGATCCCTTCCAGTCGGGATTCAGGCCTCATCATGGGACTGAAACTGCCTTGGTCGCACTGGTTGATGATCTCCGGCGGGCTAGAGACAAAGGTGAGAGCTGTTTCCTAGTTCTGCTGGATCTCTCAGCGGCGTTTGATACCATCGACCATAACATCCTTCTGGACCGTCTTGAGGGGCTGGGAGCTGGGGGCACTGTCATACAGTGGTTCCGCTCCTTCCTCCTGGGCCGTGTTCAGAAAGTGGTGGTGGGGGGTGAGTGTTCAGACCCCTGGGCTCTCACTTGTGGGGTGCCTCAGGGTTCTGTCCTCTCCCCCATGCTTTTCAACATTTACATGCAGCCGCTGGGAGAGATCATCAGGAGGTTTGGGCTGGGTGTTCATCAGTATGCGGATGATACCCAGCTCTACCTCTCTTTTAAATCAGAACCAGTGAGGGCGGTGAAGGTCCTGTGTGAGTGTCTGGAGGCGGTTGGAGGATGGATGGCGGCTAACAGATTGAGGTTGAATCCTGACAAGACAGAAGTACTGTTTTTGGGGGACAGGAGGCGGGCAGGTGTGGAGGATTCCCTGGTCCTGAATGGGGTAACTGTGCCCCTGAAGGACCAGGTGCGCAGCCTGGGAGTCATTTTGGACTCACAGCTGTCCATGGAGGCACAGGTCAAATCTGTGTCCAGGGCAGCTGTTTACCAGCTCCATCTGGTACGTAGGCTGAGACCCTATCTGCCTGCGGACTGTCTCGCCAGAGTGGTGCATGCTCTGGTTATCTCCCGCTTGGATTACTGCAATGCGCTCTACGTGGGGCTACCTTTGAAGGTGACTCGGAAACTACAACTAATCCAGAATGCAGCAGCTAGACTGGTGACTGGGGGCGGCCGCCGAGACCATATAACACCGGTCTTGAAAGACCTACATTGGCTCCCAGTACGTTTCCGAGCACAATTCAAAGTGTTGGTGCTGACCTTTAAAGCCCTAAACGGCCTCGGTCCAGTATACCTGAAGGAGCGTCTCCACCCCCATCATTCTGCCCGGACGCTGAGGTCTAGCGCCGAGGGCCTTCTGGCGGTTCCCTCATTGCGAGAAGCAAAGCTACAGGGAACCAGGCAGAGGGCCTTCTCGGTAGTGGCGCCCGCCCTGTGGAACGCCCTTCCAGCAGATGTCAAAGCGATAAACAACTACCTGACATTCAGAAGACATCTTAAGGCAGCCCTGTTCAGGGAAGTTTTTAACGTGTGATATTTTACTGTATTTTTGGTTTTTATGGAAGCCGCCCAGAGTGGCTGGGGAGGCCCAGCCAGATGGGCGGGGTATAAATAATAAATTATTATTATTATTATTATTATTATTATTATTATTATTATTACTTGTTATATTTTCCCTGTTTAGGGAAGCTTTTAATATTTCATGAATTAGTACATTTTAATGTTTTGTTGGAAGCTGCCCAGAGTGACTGGGGAAACCCAGCCAGATGGGCGGGGTATTAATAATATTTTATTTTATTTTATTCAACATTCTAAATATTTCATAATATCTAATATTTCAAAATCCCACCCAAACAACAGTTTTTCAAAGGGGAAGCCCAAAAAACATGGGGGGGTGAGAAAGTGGTTTTCCCCCTGAATTTTCATACCCACCCCCACAGGGGGCCTTGACCTCTCTAGCCTGGCCTCATGTGGGAGAGAGATTCCCTGGGTATCCAGAGTGTCATGTATGTGCGGTGTGGACCTTTGGGCACATCAAGTATCAGGAAATGCTCCCTGTAAGATTCCAAGCCAGTCAGCACCCTAAATACCTCCAGCATACCATTGAATGCTGAGAAGATTTCCACACACCCCAACCATACTTAGAATCATAGAATTGTAGAGTTGCAGAGACCTGGGGGTCATCTAGTCTAATCACCTGCAATGCAATAATCCTGTCCACAGCCATGGGCATAGCCAGGATTTATTGGGGAGGCAGGCTTTATGTTAGCGGGGGGCAGCACTGAGTCATCTGTGATGCAATTGGTCAGATAGGTATTTGCCCCCCTGGCTACATCCATGTCCACAGCTGTCCCTGGGTGGGCTCAAACCACCAGCATTCTGGTTAGCAGCCAGACAGACTGAAACCATTTGAGAAGGGACAGATAAGTCAGCTTGTTTTAGTTTCTCTCAATATTTCCAATCTGAAGTTCAGTTTGTCATATTTTTGCATCAGGTTGCATAAAAAAGAAAAAGATGGCCAGAAAGAGAAAAATTTCCATACAAATAAAATAACAAAGAAGCACTAAAATCAGATGCAACATAAGACTCATCAAGAGAAGATGAAGCAGTTACACAATTTTTCATAAATCTGAGGGGTTCACATACAGAATTGGCAAGTGGAAGGAAGGAATTGCTTCCTAATTACTAGCAGTCTGTTGCAATTTTTAAAAAAAGTCCTCTTGAAATTTGTTGTATGTTGTATGTTGTATGCAATTTTAACTAATACATGTATACATGCAAGCAGGTTATCCTAATACAATTCATTTTTTATGTAACTTCCACTAATATATCATAGAATCATAGAGTTGGAAGAGACCACAAGGGCCATCGAGTCCAACCCCCTGCCAAGCAGGAAACACCATCAGAGCACTCCTGACATATGGTTGTCAAGCCTCTGCTTAAAGACCTCCAAAGAAGGAGACTCCACCACACTCCTTGGCAGCAAATTCCACTGTCGAACAGCTCTTACTGTCAGGAAGTTCTTCCTAATGTTTAGGTGGAATCTTCTTTCTTGTAGTTTGGATCCATTGCTCCGTGTCCGCTTCTCTGGAGCAGCAGAAAACAACCTTTCTCCCTCCTCTATGTGACATCCTTTTATATATTTGAACATGGCTATCATATCACCCCTTAGCCTCCTCTTCTCCAGGCTAAACATGCCCAGCTCCCTTAGCCGTTCCTCATAAGGTATCGTTTCCAGGCCTTTGACCATTTTGGTTGCCCTCCTCTGGACACATTCCAGTTTGTCAGTGTCCTTCTTGAACTGTGGTGCCCAGAACTGGACACAGTACTCCAGGTGAGGTCTGACCAGAGCAGAATACAGTGGCACTATTACTTCCCTTGATCTAGATGCTATACTCCTATTGATGCAGCCCAGAATTGCATTGGCTTTTTTAGCTGCCGCGTCACACTGTTGGCTCATGTCAAGTTTGTGGTCAACCAAGACTCCTAGATCCTTTTCACATGTACTGCTCTCAAGCCAGGTGTCACCCATCTTGTATTTGTGCCTCTCATTTTTTTTGCCCAAGTACAATACTTTACATTTCTCCCTGTTAAAATTCATCTTGTTTGTTTTGGCCCAGTTCTCTAATCTGTCAAGGTCGTTTTGAAGTGTGATCCTGTCCTCTGGGGTGTTAGCCACCCCTCCCAGTTTGGTGTCATCTGCAAATTTGATCAGGATGCCCTTGAGTCCATCATCCAAGTCGTTGATAAAGATATCCAGTTTTATACACATTTGTGTACAAGCTACGTATAGGGGGCAGGAGAATTGCATCTGAAAATTCAGAGAGTTGGGAATTTTGAAGCCTAGTCATGTTTTGGTTCACATACTGCTTCAGGAAGTAGCAAGTCAGCAAGTCAGCAAACCAAACCCAATATCTTCCCCATCTCTGCCCACAAATGTCTGTCATCTTCTTCCTTGAGTTCTACAGGATGCTCCTGTTTCCATTCACTTTCTGAGGCTTCTCTGAGTTGGTCACTGACTTGGTCACAAACCCCTTGACAGATGGTCAGTGTTTTACCTTCTTGTTGGTTTTGTGAGGCACGGGGGCCGCTGCCTGCAAGGCCCTTTCCGCCTGGCCTGGGAGGCGAGGCCCAGACTCACCAGCCCTACTGAAGAAGCTCCTCATGAGGCCGGAGGAACATTGCCCAGCTATTGTTTTATTGATTTATTGATTTAATATGCTGTACACCGCTTTGAGGTTTTTTTAAAAAATATAAAGCGGTAAAGAATTTTTTTTTTAAAAAAAAGTTGCTTAGCTGGGTGTGTTTTTTTAGAATACAATATTCCTTGAGACTTGAAAAGGAGGCACATTTTTAATAAATAAAATGCCCACAGGGGATGGGAGGCTTTTTCTCCAACTCTGGCACTCTTTTTCATAGCTATTCTAATTGAAGATTAAGATTAAGGCAGGATATAAATATGTCAAATAAATAATTCAGCCATTTGTGATTAGCTTAATGATGTTAGAAATTACTTTCTACAACACAAGGAACAAACTGCAGACACCGAGAGCCATTTCCAATGTAAATATTAAATTTAAATATTAAGCTTCCTCTGAGAATTCTGTACATGCACTTGGATTGTGAGGATTCAAAGCACTGAAAGCATTCAGAGGTAGGATAGCCTCACCAAATGTAGCACTCAGCTATCAACCACGGTGCCGTTTGTTCAATGGTTTTTCATGTTCATCTCGGGTTCCCTCCCGTCTGGGCTGCAGCCACTATCAGAGAGTAAAGCCCGCTGGCAGCACTGCAGCGCTGTTGTGTTGCAGTTGGACAAAGGAAGGGGTGGGAGAGGCTCCTTTCAGCATATCCCCTTCAACCAGCCGAAGGGTCTCTGCCAGAGGCCAGTGGAGGGTGTAGTCACAGGGAAAAGTAGGTGGATCAGTGCATGTAACACGGAGCTCTGTGCAGCGACACACCTTCTGTCCACACAAAAGCTGGAGGGTTTTGTGAAGACCCCACTCACACCTCTCTCCTTCCAGACAAGCAAGTTCAAGGACACATCCCAGTGAGTCAAAGGTTCTGGAGGTGGATGCACCGCACAGCTGGGGAGGAGGCATGTGCCCTGCACAGTGGGCACCACTAAGCAAGAGTCCTGGAGGCTGGATAGACAGGCTGCGAAGGCTGAGGCTCCCCACTCCTGGGGCAGGCATGCCATTCTCAGATTGGACGAGGGGCAGCCATCAGGAGTGTGGCGGAATTTGGAGAGATTGGAGAGATAGTAGCCAGAATTGACAGGACAGTCTTAGCCTCAGCCATCTCACTTCTAGCATCAGAAATAAATGGGTTTTCAGACAGTGTGTGTGAGAGAAATTTTCAGTTGCTGGATAAAAGGAGGTATTGCCAAATCTTTTTTAAAAGTTTATCTCAAAGTAAAATTCTATTATATGACCAAGTGATACAAAAGGGGTAGTGTTCATTACTTGCATATCTCAAGGTATTTTGACGGACACCAACTTGGACAACCATAGAATCATAGAATAACAGAACTGTAGAGTTGGAAGGGACCCCCAAGGGCCATCTAGTCCAAGCCCCTGTAATGCAGGAATCACAGCTAAAGAATCCCTGACAGGTGGCCATCCAACCTTTGCCTAGAAACCTCCGAGAAAGGAGAGTCCACCACCTTCCAAGGGAGTCTGTCGAACAACCCCTACCATCAGAAAGTTCATCCTCATGTTTAGTTGGAATTTCTTTCCTTGTAATGTGAATCCATTGGTTCAGGTTGTTTATAAAGACTCTGAACAACAGGCCCAGGGCAGGACTTGCTACTTTTTTCCAGGATAATGAGGAACCGCTACTAGTGAGTACTCTTTGGGTTCGGTCAGTCAACCAGGAACAAATCCACCCAACAGCTGCCTCATCCACCCTGCATTTTGCTAGCTTCTCCACAAGAATATCATGGGGGACTTTGTCAAAAGCCTTCAGGAAATCGAGATACAAGGTGCTGGACTAGATGAGGCGCTTTTGGCCTGATCCTGCTGCCGGGCTGTTCTGATGCTCAGCAGCTACATTCAAAGTCTTACAAGAGGAACAGATATCAATGGGCTGCTGAGATCTTTCAAAAAGGTTGTCAGAAGGGGGTGGAGTATTTATGTAAAAAGTATAGAAAATATTAATAGCTACAATGAATATGTGAAACAAAGCTGGGAAAGGGAAGGTATGAACAAAACGACAGAAAAAGATTGGCTTATAATAACACACAAAACACAAAATAACTGGCTGTTGTTGCCTTCAGGAGAGTTGTTATTTTTTTGTACCTGAAGTGTCCAATTCAAAAGAGGAAGGGGAACATTTGCTGGGGGCATGCATCACTTATGAGTATCCCCAAATAATGAGTTCTATCAGGGTGATATACTGAGTCGATTGCACTGCTGCTGTTGAGGATGATCAGGACTTCCTGATGCCCAACCTTCTGAGTCTCTCTGTTGCCTCAGTTTCCCTTTAAAGTTATTGGTTTCCCCTTTTCTTTCTTGAGAAACCAAACCAAACTGACAGTGTTCTGGGAAGGTAGGAATAATTCTGCAGAAATCTTTCAGGAAAAACTGGAGTTTGTACAATTCTGAAACAGTTATACCCAGGTGGTGGAAGATTTCGAGCCTTTCAGGACTCTTCCCAGCTCAAACTCTTTTCTGTGCTCCTTGAGCAGTTTTTGTCTGCCTTGAATGTGTCCTTGAATAATGTTTGATTGTTTATAAGAGATTGTTTAAACCACCAACTTGTTTGAAAAAAAAATATTATGGGGGTGTGCAGTGCGTTTTTCTGGGATTGCTCGAGGGTATGTAGTACCAGGACCTCTCCTGCCCCCAAATGTTTAAAGTGTGACACTTACGGTAACAACTTAATGGAGAGTGCCGGCACCTTTTTTCCTAAAAGAACAAAAGCACTGAGTAAAATCATTTACATATCATAGAATCATAAAACGCAGAACACATGACCAGCACTTAATCAAATTAATTCTCTAAAAAACACTTGGCAAAACCAGGATTTTGTGCCCACTTTCCACAGGAACATTGTGGAAATGGCTAGCAGTGCTTGGTTCATGTAGAAACTAAATTTATATGTCTCTTGGATGGAGGTGTAGGGAATGTCTTGCTGTGCTTAAAAACCTCTGGTTTTTGCATACTTCCAATATCACCTACTGCATGAGATACATCTGCTGCCCGCCCACTGCTTGCCATTGGCCCCACCCACTTTTTCCCTCCAGCCCTGCACATCACCAACACGTGGCTCCTCGGAGGAGCTAAAACCCTTGGGCTGACAAGGGCTCCACTCCACCCCTGGTCTATGGACCTTTTGAAAATCTAATATGAAAGGTTAAATTGGGACACTATCCATAGGAATCAATTACTGTATTTGCATTCCTGTTTGCTTTTCTTGAAATCATAGGGTTGGATTCAGACTTACATAACTCAGAGTAGACCTACTGAAATCAGTAGGCCTTAAGTTACCGGACTAAGTCTGGATCACTCCATAGTGAATTTGTAAATGTGATATGAAGCCATTCAATAAAGACTTCTTTTCTTTTTTAGTTTTAAAAATAAATTATGGATGTTGAAGTCTGTTGTCCCATGTAATGCTTTGCTCAGTGGCTGTTGTTTCACCTTTTGTCCCAGGATAAACAAGGATCAAGAAACAAGCCAGCAGCTGTCTCCCTTAGGTGCAGAACGAAGGGGATATGGAAGGAGTGCAGGGGGTGCTGATTTTGGCAAAGCTAATCAAAGCCCTACCTTCGGTACCCAAAGATCAGATTATGGGAAACCCATTTCAAATGAGGAGTTTTTCACTCTCCAAAAGTTAGGAGCTGTGTCTCCATCCATTACAAGAAGGATGTCCTCTCCAGCAGTGGCAGAAGAGATGTTATCAAGTCCTTTGTCCCCTTCTGTGCTCAAAAGGGTGTCCCCTTCAGCAGAAGACAAGTTGTCACGCTCCTCCTCTGCACTTTCTGAATATGTTGAAGAGCTGCGAAGAAAAAGACTGAAGGACAAAGAGCCCGGGAACTTAGTGTTAGATGATGCCTCCTCTTTGCCTATTTACCAAACAACAGGAGCCTCATCCCTTAGAAGATGCAAGACTTTGAAGGATGATGAAGATCTCCCAGTAACTCTGGAGGGAATTGGTGAAAGTTCTCGAGCTGGCCTGGTCCGCTCCTCTAGTTTGAGGAGCATATCATCTGAGAGCATGGCACGGCCAAACCTCTCCCCAGCTCTGAAAAGGGTCTCCAAGTTTGGGTCCTATGACTCTCTCATTCAGAACATAGATGACACCTACTCAAAGCTCAGCTCCCCAGCCCTGAGTGGAGAAATGTTCAGCACTTTGCGACTTAAACCATGGAGAAGTTGCCTGGAGGCATCCCTGGAAGAAACGACAGACACAGATCTAGGAAAAGAACCTCTGGTCTTTCAGAACAGAAGATTTGGTGATGTTCCAAGTGAGGGAAAGGAAACTGATCCACTCTCTTGGAAAATACCAACTCTGAGCTATGAGAGGAAAACGAATGATGACTCAGGTGACTTCCTTCCAGCCGTCCGGAAAGGCCAGTCAACCAGCAGCCTGGCCAGAGGTCCCAAAGAGAGGAGAGAAGGCCAGAGGCCCATGAGTGTCCGTTTTGAAGACCAAGTCTCGCCCAACCACACTTTCCTCTCTGAGATAAAGGCCACTTTATCACCAAGTCCAAAACCCGAAGAGGACCCTGGAAACCTCTCTGACTCGTCTTCGTCTTCTGGCTCAGTTGTATCTTTCAAAAGTGCTGACAGCATCAAGAGTCGGCCAAGGATCCCGAGGCTGGAAGGGGAAGGATGCGTTGGGAAAAGAAGCCTGGAGGGCGCGAGAGATGACTGGCGGTCTGAAGCCGAGGGGAAGGAAGATGATGTAAACAGTATCATGATGAAATACCTAGGAAAAGACTAAGGTAAAGTGCTGGCATCTTTCATTTCATTTTTTTCATTTCACTTTTAATTTCTTTCTATATTACTATACACAAGGCAGTTTAGAGCAATATATAAGGAACACACCTTATAATAATCTGATCCAATACAAAAAGTCACAGTAAAACATAACTTTAAAATAGAATGACTTATATCAAATAAAGTAATATTCAACAATCTGTTAGAATAGTACACAATAAAATTAACTCTCAAACCACCAGCAAATAATAATTAAACAGAAATTCACTCTTAACCATTACAATAAATGATTACTAAACTATGATAAATAAAAATGACTGCAAGTCACAATGCATAAAATAGCACAAATTGAGCAACAAAGACCCACAAAACTATTTCCCCCTTTCCCCTTCCCAGCTGCTTCTGCTGTTCTTACAGTCCTGCCCTAGGAGAGGCTACTTGCTCAGCTGGGCTTGGTTGAGGTTGGGGAGGCAAGGCTCTTTCTCCCTTCTTTGCACTTCCTCACCGAGGAAGCAGACTTCTACTGGATTACTTTAGAGTCTTTCTATAGGTTTTCTTTTTGTAGACTTTTCCAAACAACTTCCAGCCAGGAGCCCTCTGGACAGCAGGTTTGCATTCCTCTGTCCTTTTAGTAAAGGAGAGATGAGTGGATTCTGGACACCAGTTTTCCTTCTAATAAGTGTTGACTTGTGCCAATACCAATATTGGTGCAACTATTGTGTGCTGCTCTGGTTCGCCAGAAGCGGCTTAGTCCTGCTGGCCACATGACCCAGAAACTGTACGCTGGCTCCCTTGGCCAATAAAGCGAGATGAGCGCCGCAACCCCAGAGTCGGTCACGACTGGACTTAATGGTCAGGGGTCCCTTTACCTTTACCTTTTACCAAATATCTCCAGGTCCTTCATACTTAGGCAGGGGTTCATGTGCCCAACTGCATTCTTTACAGAGTGATTTTCTTGGCCTACACCATCTGTGCAGCAAGGGGGCAACGGCTGCATCCACACGATGCCATTATTCAAAGCACCTTCTTCCTTTCAAAGAATTATGGGCACTGTAATTTACCCCTCACATAGCTGCAATTCCCACAACCACACAACAAACTACAGTGCCTGGGATTCTTTGATAGAAAGAATGTGTTTTGAATGAGTGTGTACCGAGCCATAGTCTCAGTAGTTTCTCCACAGCCAGAGCATTTTCTAAGAAGTGTTGCAAGATCTTCTGGTTTGGCCTGAATTTTTTAATGTTAATGAAGCTGAACGTTTGAAGATTAAGACAGGGAAAAGAAAGTACTTATTCACACGGTATATACTAGGAAACTCCCTCCCGTAGGAGGCCATGATGTCTCCCAACCTAGACGGCTTTAAAAGAGGATTGGACAAATGGATGGAGGAGGAGAAGACTATTGAAGGTCACAAAGGAGTCTATGCTCTTCCTCCACAGTTGAAGGCAGCGATGTTTCTGACTGCCGGTTGCTGGGGCCCCCAGGGTGGGAAAGGGCTCTTTTGCCTGTGAGAAGAGGATGTTGGGCCACATGGGCCCCCACTGGCCTGATCCAGTGGGCTCTACTTATGTTCTTATACTTTTTGTGTGGATGCAGTTCCATGGGAAGTTTTGACTTAGTTTCAAAATTTGCATTTTTATAGCTCTTCCCTGCAGGCCCAAAGACTGGAGTGGGGTGGCCATATAAGTCAATGTGCACATAAATAGAAGTACAGTACTCTTCTGTACACACAAAGCTTTATATGGGAAAGCAAGCTCTAGAGGTGTCGCATCACACACATTGGAGTTGGTTTGTTTTTTTGCTCAAAGTGTCCACCAGCTCCAAATGTTTCCATTTGTTGGTCATGTCTGCATGAGGATTTATTTCTCCAACTTCGGTTGGAGCTCCATTTCCCAGATGGATGGACACCCCACTGCTGCAGTTAAGTGCTTAAAACACATTAGAAAACATTTTGCGAGGAGGCTTCCTTTGGAGGACATTTTCACAGGTCCTGCTGTGATCAAAACTGCTGAAGCAACACCAGGCAGCTTGGATGTGTTAATAAAACATTTCTTTATAGGAAACACCGTCTACATAACTGAAAGAGCCATGTTTGTGTGTGTGTGACTTTTGTTTGAAGTCAGTTGCAGGGAACTGGGGTTTTAGTGGGGAGGAGATGGAAACTTACTCTCATCCCTGGAATCTGTTGCCCCAAAAGTGTAAAGATGGAAAGGGCAGCCCAAAGCAGTTGTGGAGGGATTTTTCTTTTTTAAAAAATGCAAAACAAAATATACAAGTGAAGTTGGAATGTACATTTTACAATGTCCCCCACCCCCTAACTACGGTGCTTCTGATCCTTGTTACAGAAGCTCTGAAGAATCTACAAATATTGGGGGGGGGGGCAGAACAGCAGGTCTTATGAGTGAGATAGCACAATACAGCACACAAAGCTGGCTTTAGGCAGTCATTCAAACCCACCAGCTACTATAAGCTCCCTCCATTCTAGTCTGGATGATGCAGCCCCTGTGTCCTTTGCATTCACCCTGGATGAAATGTGAAAAGCAAGGCAACTGGAGTGGGTATCTTTAAAATAGTTTCAGCCACCCGCCTCCATAGCATTTTGGAACTGGGTGGGACCTTAGGAGGTCATCCAGCTCAACCCGCTTGACAGATGGCTGCTTGGCCTCTGCTTAAATGAATGTGAAGGTTCTTACTCTGCCAAGAAACTCCTCCTGTTAGCAAGTTTTCCTCATGCCTAGAAGAAATCAGCTTCCTTGCTGCAATTTCCACTCAGAACAAGCCTGCTCCCTCCTCCTTGTGACATCCCTTCATATACTTAAGGCCATCTGCCTTTGGCTTGCACAGCTCTTTCATGGGACTTGGTTTCCAGACTCTCCACCTTCCTGGCATCCCACCTCTTGATACATCTGGGTTGGTCACTGTTCTTCTTGAAATGTGATGCCCAAAACTTGACAGGACTATGACTGCTAGTGATCTGGCCACTATGTCAAAATCATTGCTGGCTGGGGCTGATGTCAAAAACATCTGGAGGGCACCTGGTTGGTGAAGCTGGCATCCACTTTGCTGAGATGAGATGATTTGTTCCATCTGCCATGCTTTAATATTCCTAATATCAATTGTAGTTTCCTCTCCTTAGCTTGCTGGCAGATGAGCTCATTAAGAGCCAGTTAAGAAATTAAATCTGAGCAGCTCAGATTTTCGCGAATGTTTTCATTTAAATGCAAGTTGTGTGATGTTTACAGGGGACCTGAGATGGCTTTGAACATTTGGCTTTTCTTGTGGAAGCGCACATCTTGGTAAGTTCACCTATGATGATGATTGCAACATTAGGGCTGAATCCCAATGAAGGTGGGAGATCAGATTTTCAAAATGAGATGGACAGAAACAGGGAGGAAACTGAGTCTTTAAATTAGAAAGAGGTGCTGGCAAATGTGAATAAATTTCAATTCAGTATTTCTGGTATCTACATTCCCCCCTCCCTCCCCCTCTCCTTCCCCTCTCCAGGAGCCAAGCTTTTGTCTGAATCATCACCATCCAGGCATCCTTGTCGGTTCCAGGCTCTGGCTTCCCCACCTGCTTTGGAGGCACCTGAGTTTCCTAACCCAACAAGGCACAACAACACATGTGTATGTAAGAGAAGCAGGCTGTGCTCTCTCTTTGATTTATACAAAATAAAACATTTTGCTTCTTGCATCTGAGTTTTTCCTCCTCCCTCTTTCCTGTCTGTTCTCAAGATGGCTTCAGGGAACCCTTCATGCTCTGAAAAATCCTATTGGGATTAGGAAGAGCCAACCATGGACATGACGTAATAGAAGCCTAGGCAACTGCATTATACTGAGTCGGGCCACTGGTCCATCTAGCTCAGTATTGCCCACACTGACTGTCAGCAGCTGTGCAAGGTGCCAGGCAGGGTTCTTGCCCAGCTCTTCCTGGAAATGCTGGAAATTGAACCTGGGAGCTTCTGCAGGTAAAGCAGATGTTCTGTCAGTGAGCGACAGACCTGCATCACCAGCCAGTGCCCGCTACTGGAGCGGGTGGCGCTATGGTCTAAACCACTGAGCTTCTGGGGCTTGCTGATCAGAAAGTCAGCAGTGCAAGTCCGTGCAATGGGGTGAGCTCCCGTTGCTCTGTCCCAGATCCTGCCAACCTAGCAGTTTGAAAACATGCCAGTGCAAGTAGATAAATAGGTTTCCATGCTCTCTGGCACTCGTCAAGGTGTCTCATTGCACCAGAAGCACTTTAGTCACGCTGGCCACATGACCCAGAAAGCTGTTTGTGGACAAATGCCAGCTCCCTTGGGCTGAAGCGAGATGAGTTTGACTGGGCCTAACTGTCCAGAGGTCCTTTACCTTCTTTACCGACTGTCAGGGGCCCCAGAGAAATGCCCTTCCTATTCAGCGGGGCTTAGATCTACCTTACAGAGGAATCTTTCTGGTGGGAGTGGGGCAGGTCGGGATGGGGGTTGGGAGCTGGTTGGTTTCTCATAACAGAATGAAGAATGCCTGTACCTTTTGCCCGATATTTCAGGTCTTGCAACTGCTAGAAACCTACGTGTTTTTTTAAAAATGAAAGCTCGTAATCGGAGGGTTATGGTTGATGGATGCTCATGATAGAAATATGGCAGTTAAGGGTGGGAGGGATGAAGTTGGTGGTGGCAGGGGTGGGGTGGGGTGGGGGGGACAAGTGGCCAGAGAATGAAGGACTGGAAGAGTCAAATACAGGAAGAAGATGGCAGAAGGGCTGCAGCTCACCTGCTTTACCTGCAGATGGGCACAGGTGAGATCCTTGGGCTGTCATCTTCAGGCATGGCTGGGAGAGGCCCCCTGCCTGAAACCTTTGGAGAGCTGCTGCCAGTCAGTGTTGATAATACTGAGTTAGATGGTTTTATTCAGTATAATGCTGCTTCCTCATTGGACCATCCTGATTTGTAGTCCTGCTGAAATGTTGCAACCTATGTGTGTGTTTCATTGCTTACTGTGGCATTATAACACACACACACACACACACACACAAGTGTGTTTGTCAGTAGATCAATCCATCACCCTGACTCGCTGGAGAATTCTGCTTCCTTTTCTTTTGCTTTTTCTCTCTGCAGAAGAACAATTGCCTGCTGATCCCATACACATCAGGCCAGAATATTGCTCCAGTTGGATTGAATAAGAAAATACATTGCAGCAGGGAGAGGCTTCCAGAAGCTCAGCTTGGCAGAACTGACAGGGGTGGGGTGGGGGCTGGGATGGACAGATCCATCTTGCAGTGAAAGGTTTGCTGATGGCAGGGCTGCAGCAATTCTGCTGGCATTAGAGCAGCAGCAAAAGCATACCTGGGATTTCTCAAGAAGCTCACTAAATCCAGAGCACTGAGAAAAGCAGGGCATCTGTTCAGGCCCACCTTTGCTGCTGTTCCGATTCCAGGGACCAGTGAAGAGGCATCCTTTAGTTGAGCTTATGGGGCTGTTTTCAGGACTGAGGTTGTGGATGCCCTAAAGCATTTCCCCTGGAAGCAAGACACCAGCAGCTGGAGCAAAAGCAAGAATCAGGCCAGGCCACAAACAGTGACAGCAGCAGTCCCTGTGACACTTGTTTTCAGAAGGACATATGGGCATTATGCAGATTAGGACTTTGCTGTACATCACTTGAGCAATTGGCTGAATAGTCTATTCATGGACAAGGACACAGAATGCATCATCTGATAATATGATGATGGTATTCTTAAACCTACAGCCTGAGTGAAACATATTTTTTGAATAAGCGGGAGATACTATTATTCTTATTATTTACATAGGCAGTGTATACAGGCCTACTCACAAGAAACTTACAGAATTAACCGTTCCATTACAAACTGAATGATCCCTGCTTTTGCACTTCTAAAACAATCATATACACTGAGACTCAGAAGAAGGTCTCTTTGTGTTCAGTGGGTTCTGCTCACAGGAAAATGGATATAGGATTGCAGCCTGAGAAGATGTGTCAAGAGCTATGTGGAAAATGTGCCCCAGGGTGGGGTGCAGGGAGGAAGCAGGGGCCATTATGCCATCTCCTGAGGCAACTCTTTTCCCAACATGTATATGCTAAACCATCATCTTCACCTATTGAAACATGAACAACAATTTTGAAATAATAATATTATGAGTCTGCGTCTCAAATCTATGGATTGTGACTTGCCCATATAATCTAAAAAGAAATGTCCTTGATGCCTTGAGCACTTCCTTGATGCCAACTTGTGTGTTCTTCCCTGGCTTAGTTCCTAAGCAGAGGACAGGGCATCTGTTGTAGGATTTCCTGTCTGTGGGCATGTGCCTTGCTGCACCTCTAACGCCCTCAGGCCAATGACATTGACACCGTTAATATGGCTGTGAGCCAAACAAACTTCCTTTCCCTTGGCATTTGCTGTCTAGTAACCTCAAATGCTTTCACATCCATCTCCCCCTGTATATCTTTGCCAAATCAGTTGTCATTTGGGAGCAACAGGTTGGTTCCTGGTGTGCTCTGTGCTGTGCAAAGTTCTCTCAAAATATGAGCTGGTGCCAATGGCCAGGAATTTATTTTATTTTTATTTTTTTGCATGAGCACCCATCGTGAGAACCCCTAGTGGTAGACCTTGTTAAGTTGATTGATCCATGACCCTGAGCTGGGAAAGCCAATATAATCTGATTAAACTTTAAATAGTCTCTGCTCATTTCTCTGGCAACACAGAGGATGTTACATAAAACATCAAAGGACCTGATCAAAGCTCTGGGTGAAAGGGATAAATCAAGGCTGAGAGGGATGGCGATTGCCTGATGGGTAAACAGAGGCCAAGATATAAAAACAAAATAGGGTGAGGATGTTTAGTCAATGAGAATTGGTGAGAAGAACCAATTGCATTTTTTTATTTATTATAAAACGCTCCAGATTTATTGGTCAGCACATGTATTTTTTTTAAAGCAACCCATCATTGTAAGTACTTCAAATAAAAGAGACAGTCAGCAGCTCAAAAGAGGCATCTCACCTTCCCTGTCACATCGATGGAACAGTGTCTTGTAAGATAACAGTCTCCAGGGATGCAGAAGCACCATTTCTTTAAAACTTCTGCATATTTAAGGATGTGTGTTTTGACGACAAAATCAGATGTCATTCCTGATTTTATATTATATTCATTTACATACATCATTACCACTAACAGTGTAGTTAGGTTTTTTTAAAAAATACCCCCAAGATAAGAGTATTGTATTTAAATATTCAGGGGGCTCCACAGGCTTGCAGAAATAAATAAGAAGAAAACATTTTCTAAAATTTTCTGAAAACAGCCCAGAAAATATCTACAAGCTTTCAGGACCTACAGAATGTTTGTGGCAGCTGGTGACTGTTCTGGCTGGCACTGAAAAGTGCTTGAGTCCAAAAAGTATGTCGGGCACCCAGTTGGCAAAGGCTAGGCTAAAGGAACTGCATGCTGTGTGAACCAGGTGGCTTTGTCCACACTGGGGATTAATGTGGTTTGGAAGCTGTGTGTGCCTCAGTTTCCCCCTCCTGGCATCTACACTGACCTTCCATTCTGCTTCCATCAGTCCAAACAAAAGTATGCCAGCTGCCTTTTTAGATTGGTTTTTGCAAGAAGTGACATTTGGCGTTTTTATTTTTAATGCAGCTCTTCTGTATGGAGCTGGTCTTGCACATTGAGGATGTCACTCAAACTCAACCAATTAGGGATTTGACAGGAGGTGGCATTCTTAGATTTCTCCCCTTGTAGAAGGTGGGAACTGAGAAGGGCAGGGAAGGAA
The DNA here is from genome assembly GCF_027172205.1 of Podarcis raffonei. NCBI lineage: Eukaryota > Metazoa > Chordata > Lepidosauria > Squamata > Lacertidae > Podarcis > Podarcis raffonei. The sequence continues at coordinate 42,414,952 of NC_070617.1, read as the reverse complement.
GATATGGCCTCTCATGTTTGCTTGTTTAAAAAATTGTCTGGAGAGACACTGCCAGTCACTGTTAACAGTAGAGAGTTAGTTGGACCAATGGACTGACTTGGCATCAGCCAGCATCCTGTGTTGTCGATGGACCAGACACTGGAGGAGGTCAGGCAGGCAAGAGGCTGTCCGCAGCCACCACAAGAGCTAATGGGGAGCACCTGGGAAGTGGGGAGTTAGGACTGAGAATGATGCATGAAGTAAAGTTAAATAGATGGGTAGCTTAAGGTTACCAGATGTCCCTGTTTCCCGGGGACAGTCCCCGGATTTACAAATCAGTCCCCTGACAAAATCCATCTATTTAGTGGGAAGTTCGAAAGTGTCCCCAGATTCATTAAAAAAATCTGGTAACCTTAGGGTAGCTCTTATAACCATCTGAGGCCTAGAACTTCATCTGTCTTCCCTTTCTGCCTGTAAAAGTGAGTTCATGCATTTGCCCTAACATCATCTGCTTGAGAAGAGCAAAACAAATAATTTATTCTGCTCCTCTGTAATCTCCGTTTCTTCCTTTAGCACATCTCTGACTCCCCTCCATCCAAAGGTCTCCCCAGCTGGTTTCCTGCTTCTAATGTATTTATTTTTTAACTGTTGGTCTTAAAGTTTTTAGCAATGTGCTCCTCAGTTTTGTGGTTCTGCATCCCTTCTTTTTTATCTGCTTTTCTTCCCCTAAAGTGTGCATGCATTTTTGTTTCTCATTTTGGCAAGACTTCCATTTTGCCTCCAGTCGCTTCCTTGCCTCTGCCCATTAACCACACTGCCCTCCTCTTGGCCCTGGGCTTCCCTCCCAGACCTGCAGTATGCATTCTAGCTGACCTCCTATGATTGTAGTTTAGAATAACTTTAGAATAACTTCAAAGCCTTTTGGAGAGGTTGGACCCTCTTGACTTTCAGCTTCCCTTTTATTAGTCCTCTCATTTTCTTTGTAAAGGTCTCTTCTTTTGACATCAAATGTGACAGTGCTGGACTTTCTTAGCAATTGTCCAGGGTCAACAGTGCATTGCATAGCAGCATATGGGGATTTAAATCCACCTCTTCTGTAGTGTAAATTCAGCACTCTTAACTGCTACAATCCACTGCTCCAAACTTTTTTCAAAGAGGACCAGATTTGATGAAGTGAACATGCGTGAGGGCCGACCAAAGTTGTTGAGCTTTTTTTTACCCCAGGACATTTACTGCCACGGGGGCCGAATTAGGCCCCCAAAACAAAACATACTTTGAACATGCCTGCCTTATGGGGTACCCAAGAGCCCGTATGAAGTCCTCTATCGGTAGGAGAAAATGAAAGAGGCCAACCAGAGAATATTGAGAAGCAAAGCAGCTAGTAAGCCTGATCTTTATTAAACTGTTGCAACAGGGGGCTCACACACACACCCCATGCAGAGGAACCCAGAACATTGGTGCGCAAACCCTTATATAGACTTTTGAAATTGCCAGCCCCCCCAATACATCAAACATACTTCACAGAAGAGGCGGTCTACAGCAGAAAACCTGTCTGCCTGGTACCTGATAATGGCCACTGATTGCATTACTTGGGCAGTCTGGCCATTCTTTTGTGATGGTAAATACTCAGTTCCTGAATCCAACTCACCCTATTCATACACAAATAGGCCCTTAAGTCAGGATTTGTGAGCCAAGAGACAATGGAGAGTTTTTCCCATTTCCTTTGTCCTTGCAGAGAAACATTTGAGGTCAATTTGAGAGAGTCAAAATGGTTTCAGGACTTTTTTCCTGTACTGTTTCAGACATGTGGTTTATATATATATTTATTTATGTATATATTTATGTATATGTTTACCTGGTACATTTATGAACATTTATTTTATGTCTTAGACCTTATAATTCTCATAACAATGGAAATACAGGGATTTTGTTATTCTCTGTTTCTTTTAGGACCTTCATCTGTCTCCTTCATTATTTTAAATTTCCCCCATCTCATTTAGTACCTGCAAATTTGGTAGGTTAGTGAGTGGGTCTAGTATTATTTACACGTATTAGTTGCTCTTCTTTCTTTTTTATTTTTTTAATGAAAATTAACCCAGAGTGACTTACAGAAGTCACAATATCCTGTCCCTACATTCATGGATGCTAATACTGTCAGCCAGTGTGGTATCTGGACCCAGTCAGAAAGAAGAAGAATCGCAGACAATAAATTCAAAAAAGAATGGGAAATGTTTATTACGTATGTACAAAATCATTTGTACGGCGCTGTGGGTTAAACCACAGAGCCTAGGACTTGCCGATCAGAAGGTCAGAGGTTCGAATCCCCACGACGGGGTGAGCTCCCATTGCTCGGTCCCTGCTCCTGCCAACCTAGCAGTTTGAAAGCATGTCAAAGTGCAAGTAGATAAATAGGTACCGCTCCAGCGGGAAGGTAAACAGCGTTTCCGTGCACTGCTCTGGTTCACCAGAAGCGGCTTAGTCATGCTGGCCACATGACCCGGAAGCTTTCTGCGGACAAATGCTTGCTCCCTCAGCCAATAAAGAGAGATGAGTGCCGCAACCCCAGAGTCGGTCATGACTGGACCTAATGGTCAGGGGTCCCTTTACCTTTACCTTTACAAAATCATTGTAAACAGGTCAAAACATTAGCAGGATTCTAAATACACTTGTAATGTAACAGAAAGTATAGATAATTTAGGAATATGAAAAATTAGAGAAGTATTGACATGCAGTTGAAAATAGAATCAATAGGACCCATGGATGGGAAGGGGGAAGTCAGGAGATTCAGAGTAATCTTGACATGTGGAATTTTTATGATATTTTGCTGTAACTTTATTTCTTCTCTTATTTGTTATTTTCTTTATTTTTGAAAATCAAATAAAAATATATAAAAAGAAAAAGGAAGAATGTAACTAATCACATAACAGTTTCCATCATGCTTCACACTCCAGGTCCAGGAAGGTAGACACGTCAGAGATGTGAAATGTCACCCCCATCAGACTGAAAAATAAAAGGCCAGCTACTGGAGCCTGCCAAATTTCTAATTAATTAATACCATTAAGGACCATGCTTGTCTGCAATGGATTCACTTTCAGAGAATGTCCATCAGAGAACTGGTTTCTTCTTTGGAAAACTCCCAGCTCTGCAGGATGTTCTATAAATTCCGTTGAAGCAGACGGTGGCTCATCCCAAAGGAATCTTGCTGCTAACAGCAAATTTTACAAATGACCACTTGCATCCTCATAGTCAGTCGGCATCACCTGGCATCTGCCATGGCACCCACTCCTGCAGAGGTCCCGCTGCCCAGTCTCTGGATTCTCTGGATCCTGCTCATGTCTTCCATTTTGTTGCCTGCCTTTTCCAAGGTACAGGTGAGGAGGATGGAGCCAGAGCTCCCTTGGAGAAGTCATGCAGACCTGGCCCAGAGGGAGAGGGAAACTTGGTGAGCAGCAGTACCTGGGAGTGAACACCCCCCAGAACATGACCTTGTTTATTTATGCTTCTCAATACCAGCTGCTGGGGAGCCACAGTGAGAGAGAGCACTCAAAGCCTCATTGTTGGTTTCCCAGAGGAGGCATCTGGTTGGCGACAGGGAAGCAGGAGGAACTGCAGGTTCTTGTACTCAAATCCTGCTTGCAGGTTTCTCACAGGATACTGGACTAAATGGGCCATTGGCCAGATCCAGCAGGCTCTTCTAATCTTCTTACCAGTGCTGAAGTCAGATTCAACCACCAATCCAGTTAGCTTCTGTATGTGGAATTGGCTGGTGGGTGAGCAGGAGAGGCATCATCTTCAGGTTGGGAGGCTGCAAGCTACAAGATCCTGGGAGGCCCTCTACTCCAATATTGTTCACATGATTTTTAAAGTTTCTCAGCACAGCTTCTACACCACTTGCCTCTGCAGAAAAAAGCCCCTCCGGGTGGGGACCCTCCCCATCCTGTCAATAAGTGTCCTGCTGTACCAAGCATAGGAAAGGAAAGGTGGTCCAGAAATGACACCAATCCATTTGTGAATTTGCTTTGAAGCTTTTGTCCAGAAAGGTCTAAATGGTGGGCTTCTGGCCCACTCCTTCTTCTGTTTGCTTAGCTCCACTCCTGCTGCAAATCACTCTCAAGCTCCCAGCCAGAACCAGGCGGGGTCTAACTTTCTTAACTCTCTCTGCTCAGCCTTCACTGCCTCCAGGTCTGGCTCTTCTGGCTCCCTGTTTGCTGCAGTGGGGACTCTCCTTCAGCTCCTGCTTTTCTGGGTCCCAGCTGGCCAAAAGAGCTCCTTGAAATTTAGATTCCCTACCCTGCCATGTGCATCCTTTTACACTTGTTGCTGCTGAATTTCATTTTATTGCCCATATACTCACCTAGAAAGATGTTTTTGCAGCTCTTCACAATCCCTTTTTGTCTTCATCACCCCAAACAATTGGACATCCTCAGCAGACTTGGTCACCTACTGCTTACCCTTAACTCCGGCTCATTTGTGAACAAATACCCACTTCCATTGGGAGAACGGCCCATTTATTCCTGCTCTCTGCTCCCTGTTTCCTAACCAGTTACCAAATCACAGGTTGGTGGGGTATATAAATGATGATGATGATGATGATGCCTCTTTTCTTCTGTGAGAAGCTGTTAAGCTTACTCAGGAGTCTTTGCTGAGGTACTTTGTGAAAAGCTAAGTAGGCAATCACAACTGGCTCAAGCACATCAGATGACATGGAAGGCCTGCTGCTTGATTAATTTTAAATTTATTTTTAATCAGTTCAGTTTTTAAAATTAATTTAATCTAACCATTAAATAATTAAATATAATTAGGTGTGGAATTTACTTGTGAGTAGACATGTCTAGGCTTTTGCTGTGGCTGTTGCTGCCCTCACTGGAAATGATCTGGACAACTTTGCCCTCTCCCTTTCTTGCCATCCGCACACCCACAATCCGCTTGAGCCCAGCATCAAGCTGTCTGCAAGGGGACGGCAGCATCTAAGCCCCTCGCCATTCCCATCTGGTGCTGCGGAGACACAGACAAAGCCAGAGGGTATTAATGCCACAGATTTGAATAACAAATTAGTCCAGATGCGATATGACTTAAAAAATATAAATTAACCAAGCTCCTTGATCCAGCTAAATCCTCTGGAGTGATCTGCTCTGCCAATGTGGATTCTAAGGGAGTTTAGCCTGGGAGAAGGGCTTAAGCAAAAGACCTCTGGATCTTGCCATCCACCTTTTGGTTATATCTCTTTTTCCTTTGCTAGTAATCCGTCCAGCTGGTCCCCAATAAGTCTGACCGGACTGTTATGAAGTCATGGGGGCAGGTTTTCTCACCATCCTTTGGACACGTAAGCTTTTCAGTTATACAAATACTTGGCACCTAACTAAACTGAAAAGCACCTTCCTTTGGTTCATAAGGCAGGGGTGAAACGAGGCTCATTTTCACCCAGGTCAAAGGCCCAGTCAAAGTCCCACACCCATTGTGTACACACATGCAGGCTGGTAGCCTCAATGGTGCCCCTCTGGGTCAAAAAATCACAGGGCCAAAAATCTTGGGTCTAAGGCAGGAATGGGGAACTTCAATCCTGCAGCCCAAATTTTATAAGCAAAAGTGTTAAAATGAAAAGAGGCTGGCAAAGAGTTTCAAACGAATCTTTCCAAGCACAATGGCAAGCACAATTCCTTGTAAAGTGATGCACATCAGGAGAAAAAAATCTTAATTTCACATAAACGCTTGTGGGGTCTGTGGTCCCCTGTGTGCAACAGCTGTGAGGAAGGTAAATTCCATGCTAGGGATGATTATGAAAAGAATTGAGAATAAAATTGCCAATAGAATAATGTCATTAAATCTGTAGTGTTTGGAATACTGTGTGCAGCTCTGGTCACTTCATCTCAAAAAGGATATTGTGTAGCTGGAAAAGAGTCAAAAAAGAGCAGCCAAAAGGATCAAGCGAATGGAGCAACTCTTCTATGAGGAAGAGTTTGGGGGGATTTTATTTAAGAGAAAAGGTAAGAGGAACATATGGGACGTGGGTGGGACTGTGGGTTAAACCACAAAGCCTAGGACTTGCCGATCAGAAGGTCAGCGGTTCGAATCCTCACGACGGGGTGAGCACCCATTGCTCGGTCCCTGCTCCTGCCAACCTAGCAGTTCGAAAGCACCTCAAAGTGCAAGTAGATAAATAGGTACCGCTCCGGCGGGAATATAAATGGTATTTCCGTGCGCTGCTCTGGTTTCTCCAGAAGCGGCTTAGTCATGCTGGCCACATGACCCGGAAGCTGTATGCCGGCTCCCTTGGCCAATAAAGTGAGATGAGCGCCGCAACCCCAGAGTCGGTCACGACTGGACCTAAGGGTCAGGGGTCCCTTAACTTTACCTTTAAGAGGAACATGGTAGAAGTGTATACAATGATGCATGGTGCAGAACAACTGGATAGAGAAAAGTTTTTTTCCCTTTCTGATGATGTGAGAATTCAGGGACACCTCAGGGAAGCTGTTGGAGTGTTGGACAATTCAGGACCGACAAAAGAAAACTTCTTTGCACAGCACATAGTTGAACTTGCTCCCACAAGATACAGTTGTTGCCAACCATAGGATGGGACAATGCACAAAATTGGGTGTCCAGGGGAACATGAAATTGTCAGGTGCCCCTATCTGCCTCCATGGCTGGATCAAGACATATTGATATCTGAGGTGAACCACAAAATGGTACTGCCTACCTCACCTTCCTACCCCTCCACCAGGGAAGAAGAGTGAAGGTGTACGTCAGGAGCAAGGGTGAGAAGAGCCAACAGCACCAAGAGGCCACTGTAGAGGCAGCATTGGGGGCAGGGCTGAGGAGCATTGCCAATATTAATATTTCACAGCATGAAGCAATCAGATGCATCAGACTCCTTTTGGAACAAAAATTGTCCAGACCCATACATGTTTTTCAAAACTTTACTTCCTTCAAAACAGAACAAAAACAATAGTGATACATCCAAAACAGTCACATGCAACATCTTGTGTGTGTCCAGCACAGGCTCAGCTTTTTACAAATTATGAAATAATCTAAGAGACTGAAAAGCAGAGATCTCTCTCTCCACACACAGATGCCCTTAGCCTGCCTTCCAGACCAAGGCCATTTACTCCAAGAAAGGCTCATTGTCACATCCTTTGGGTTTGGTTGCTTGAGAAAAAAGACTTAACTCACACAAAATGGAGACCCACAGATTAACATGTGCATAGGGTGTGATCCTATCTCTTTCATGCGATCTGAGTCAGGCAACCAATGGAGCAGAGAGCAGCAACAACCTGTGGAAGCTCAGAGAGAGCTTCAGGATGCTATAATGGAAAAAACCCATGTCAATAAACATTCAATTGCGCAGAGCTACTTTCAATGTCAATTGAACAATTGTATTTAATAAGGAGGAACCAGACCCGGCTTCCAAAGAGGTGACCACAGCTGGATCTGATGCCCCTGTGGATCCTGCTCCCCAAGGCAGTCACCTCACTTTGCCTCCTGGGTGGGCTGGCTCAGCCTGTCTCTGAATAGCAGCTTCTGTTGACAAACAAGCCTGGCATGAGGGCATCCTAGACCTGCCTGGTCTCTGTGGGTGGACCTTTCATCTGATGGGCAGCACCAGGCTTGTATCTGTTTGGTGTGTTCAGGAGTCACTCTACCCAATTGTGAGCAGCACAAAGCCATTCTCCCAAGATGAAACTTCCCACTCCCTTTTTAAATGTGCGTATTTACATCCTCTTTATAGCTGGCTGTATTAAGATGCTGGCTGTGCTTTCAATTAATTGAATCACTTTTTGCTATTGTAAGCACATTTCTTCAGAATAAATAATGCAATTTGCAAGTGGAGAAACTGAGTGTATTGCTTGCAGCTGGCATTGTTTGGGCCAACCCATTTCCGAGAGGTGGAGGCAGATTTGGCATTTCTCACCCCTCCCTTGAGGGAAATGAAATGAAATGAAATTTATCCTGGTAGGGGAATTTGCAAAAATGCCTCCTCTCCACATGTGGGATTTGGCATGACTGCTGTGGTTCAAGGTCTCCCTTGATGGATGGATCAAGTGACACAGAAACTTCCTTCAAGTTAACTTGGCAGATGCCTGGAGGATGAGGGTTGGCTACCAGGAAAAAAGAAGTAGGACTTGGCGTATGCTCAGAGAAACTCTGTCCTGCATTGCTGCTTCATATCTTCTGTTATGTACTGAGTTGAATAGGATCCAAACTGCAGCAGTCTTATTGGTCCTAGAACAATGCAGCAGTGTGATTGGTTGGCAGGAACCACCCAATCATGCTCCAGATAGAAGTGAATCCACAACCTGATTGGCTTACAGTAGAATTCCGGAATTAGCCAATCATGTGCAGCCCATTGTTTAAATAATGTATATAAAGCAGATACTTTGAGGGGACATTCATTCATTCCTCCTCACCACTATGAGCTGAATAAAGAGCATGAAATCACTTTGCGACTCTGAGTATATTTTACTGGCGACAAAGGTGGGATCCCGCTGAGCTGACTGCCACCTGCTGCACCGCTGCCTCGCACCGTGTATCCAGGCTTCAGCTCCGGGACACAAGGAACTCAGAATGGCAACCGACAGCAGCTTCTTGCCGTTCAACCCAGAATCTGGAGACTGGGAAGCGTAGGCCTCCCGTTTCACCTTCCTCCTAGAAGCCAAAGGGGTCACCGACGAAGAGGATGTCAAGAAGAGGGCGATATTCTTCAGTGTCTGCGGAGAAGAGACGTTTGAAATTGCCCGGGCTCTCCTTGCGCCTGAAGACGTCGCTACTGTTCCATACAAAACAATAATGGAACAGCTGAAGGGGCACTTTTCGCCGCAGCCCTCAGTGGTGGCTCGTCAAAATGCCTTCTACGCAAAGCGGCAAGCCCCTGGGGAAACCATAACTGGGTTTGTGACCTCTCTCCACCAAGCCGCCCGGTTCTGCAACTTCTCAGAGCTGGAGAACGTGCTTTGTGACCGCCTCATCGGTGGCCTGAAGGATGAGAAGCTGCAACGACGCCTCTACACTAAGAAGGACCTAACGTTCCAGGTCGCTCTGGAGGAGGCCCTGGCAACGGAAGCTGCCGAGAGGTCGACGCAAGAGGCACGGGCGAGCCTGCCGTCCCAACCGAGGGTCCACCATGAAGACCTCACCGACGACTCAGGATCCGACAGGGAGGAGGTGCAGCAAGTACAGCAGCACACTCAAGCAACCCACATACCACAGCTGCCTCGACGAGAAGGAGGGAACTGTGCAAGCTGCGGGGGAAGTCACGAGAGGAGGACCTGCTGTTTCTGCAACGCAGAGTGCAGGCAGTGCAGAAAATCGGGACATAATGCCCGGGTGTGTCGAGCTCAGCCCACCCGACGCCAGGCATCCGATGACCAATCCAAGAGCCCCAGGTCCCGGGGCCCAACGCACCAAGGCAACTCGACAGAGCTCACGGACTTCCAGGTATACCCGTTGCCCCACCCCAACGTAGAGAAAATTTATGTAGAGGTACAGATAGAGGTGCAGATAGCCGCATGGAGCTTGACACGGGTTCAACTCTATCCATAATCTTGGCAAGGACCTTAAGGAAACTGTGTCCTATTGGGGGTCCCAAACTCAGGCCGGCCCCATTCACCCTCCGGGACTTCCAGAAACGTAAGGTCCCCACAATGGGGGTGGGGACCTTCAGGGTGCAATTCCGAGGGCGGACGCGGCAACTGGACTTGCTTGTGGTCAAGGGCCCCTACATTAGCTTACTGGGATTGGCATGGTTTGGACCACTGGGGCTAGCCGTCACCGGGGTGAACCACACTAGCTTACAAGTGGACGGGGACGCCATATGCAAGGAATTTCCGGGGGTTTTCAATGGAAAATTGGGACAGTATACGGACCCCCCCATTGCTCTACAGCTTGACCCCACAGTACGACCGGTCAGGCTCAAGGCCTGCCGGGTCTTGTTCGCCCTGAAACCCTGTATAGACGAGGAATTGGAATAATGCCCCCTGGGAAACCCCAATCGTCACACCCGTCAAGCCTAATGGTTCGGTCCGCATCTGCGCAGACTAAAAATGTCTACTAGGAGTGCCTCAGGTGGACTTTCTGGGATTTATGGTGCACGCAGAAGGGGTCCACCCGACTGGGGACAAGGTACGGGCCATTTGTGATGCCCCAGCGCCCAAGAGCAAGACTGAATTTCAGGCCTTCTTGGGACTATTGAACTTTTACCATTCCTTCCTTCCCCACAAGGCGGCAGTAGCGGAGCCCCTACACAGACTCCTGGACAAGTGGGCCCCTTGGGTATGGGCCAGCGCCAGGAGGCCGCATTCCAGGCAGTCAAGGACTTGCTTGTCTCAAACTTGGTCTTGGCACACTTTGACGAGAGGCTGCCGGTGGTGCTAGCATGCGACGCCTCGCCCTATGGCATTGGCGCTGTCCTGGGACATCAACTCCCGGATGGAAGAGAGGTACTGGTGGCATACTTTTCCCAGACACTCAACGCAACCGAGCGGAACTACTTGCAAATCGACAAGGAGGGTCTGGCAATCGTGAAGGGAGTAAAAAAATTCCATGATTTCTTGTACGGGCGGCCCTTCACCGTGGTGACTGACCACAAGCTTGGCTTGTTTGCCCCTGAAAAGCAACCCCCCAAGTGCTGTCTCCTCGCGTCCTCAGGTGGTCAATTTTCCTTGCCAGCTACCAGTATGCACTGATTCACCGTCCGGGGAAGGCGATGGGCCATGCGGACGCCCTCAGCAGGCTATCACTACCGGAAACAGGCCCCAATCCAGCACCTGCACAAGAGGTTATGAGCCTGGAGCTGCTTCCCGACCACCCCATTTAGGCACAAGAAGTTGCACACCATTCCAAGAAAGATAGGGTCATCTCCCGGGTCCTGGACTGGGTGTGGAGGGGATGGCCCAGCAGCAGCCCCGGGCCAGAATTCGCCAGCTACACAACCCGCAAACATGAACTGTCGGCCCACAAGGGGTGCCTGTTATGGGGAAGCAGGGTTGTTGTTCCCCAGCCCCTCCGCAAAAGGGTCCTCACAGCCCTACACGAGACACACCCAGGGGTAGTAAGAATGAAGGCCCTTGCCAGGAGTTATGTGTGGTGGCCGGGGGTCAACGGAGAGATAGAGGCCTGGGTCAAACACTGCCAGGCCTGCCAAGAATCCCGCCCAGATCCCCCAAGGGCCCCAGTCCAGTCCTGGGAGTCCGCCCGAGCACCATGGTCACGCCTGCATGTGGACTTTGCTGGCCCCTTTCAGGGGAAAACATTCTTCATAGTGGTGGACTCCTACACCAAATGGCTGGAAGTCGCACTGGTACCGTCCACTTCTACGTCCGCAGCCATCCGGGTACTACGCAAGCTGTTTGCAACCCACGGGCTCCCTGACACTCTCGTCTCAGACAACGGGACTGCATTTACGTCAGGAGAATTCCAAACCTTCACAGCGCAGAACGCCATCCGCCACATCCGTTCGGCGCCATTCCACCCTGCCACCAATGGCCAAGCAGAACGCATGGTGCGGACCACCAAGGACACCCTTCGCCACATGACGCAAGGGGATTGGGAGTACCGCCTTGCCACATTCCTCCTAGCACAGCACAGCACCCCCAGCTCAACGACTGGCCGGAGCCCCGCTGAACTACTAATGGGTCGGCGCCTTGCAATCAGATTGGACCGCCTTCACCCCGATAGAGCTCAGGATGAGGTAGTGGTGGGGGAAGGCAAGAACCCCCGGACCTTCGAGGCCCAGGACCCAGTGTACACAAAGAATTTTGGGGCAGGCCCAGCATGGGTACCCGCCACAGTCACCAGGGTCACTGGCCCCGTGTCGTAAGAGATCCAAGATTTAGAACCTCAAAGCAAGAGATCCAAGATTTAGAACCTCAAAGCCAAAGTGAGAGCATTTGGGTCAAAATTAAGGGAGAGAAGAATAACAGTGACCTCATTGTGGGAGTTTACTATAGATCCCCAAGCCAAACGGAGGACATAGATGATGCCTTCCTGGAACAGATGGCCAAGCATGCAAAAGGAAGGGAGATAGTAGTAATGGGGGACTTCAATTACCCGGATATTTGTTGGATGTCAAACTCAGCCAAGAGCATAAGGTCAAACAGATTCCTCACTGGCCTTGCAGACAACTTCATTGTCCAGAAAGTGGAAGAAGCAACAAGAGGAAGAGCCATTTTAGATCTGGTCCTAACCAATGTTGATGACCTGGTTAGTGGGGTAGAAGTGGAAGGATCATTAGGCGCGAGTGATCATGCTCTTCTGAAGTTTACTATACAGCGGAAAGGAGCAGCCAAGCATACTAAGACTCAATTTCTTGACTTTAAGAAAGCCGACTTCATAAAACTTAGGGAAGTGCTGGGTGAGATCCCATGGACAGTAATACTAAAAGGAAAGGGAGTTCATGGTGGCTGGGAGTTTGTTAAGAGGGAGATAGTAAAAGCACAACTTCAGGCAATACCATTGAGACGGAAACATGGAAGGTGCCTAAAGAAGCCAGGGTGGCTATCTAAAGAACTTTAAACTGACTTAAGATTAAAAAAGGATGTGTACAAAAAATGGAAAAGGGGGGAAACCACCAAAGAGGAATTCAAACAAATAGCCAGCACGTGTAGACACAAAGTCAGAAAAGCTAAAGCACAGAATAAACTCAGGCTTGCTAGAGAGGTTAAAAGCAACAAAAAAGGCTTTTATGGGTATGTTCGTAGCAAAAGGAAGAACAAAGTGGGGTCACTCAGAGGAGAAGATGGTGAAATGCAAACAGGGGACACAGAAAGGGCTGAACTCCTCAATGCCTTCTTTGCCTCAGTCTTCTCCAATAAAGAAAACAATGCCCGACCTGAAGAATTTGGAGCAAATGATTCAGCAGAGGAAACACAGCCCAGAATAACTAAGGAGATAGTACAAGAATACTTGGCTAGTCTAGATGTATTCAAGTCTCCAGGGCCAGATGAACTGCATCCAAGAGTATTAAAAGAACTGCCAGATGTGATCTCAGAACCACTGGCAGTCATCTTTGAGAATTCCTGGAGAACAGGCGAAGTCCCGGCAGACTGGAGGAGGGCAAATGTTGTCCCTATTTTCAAAAAGGGGAAAAGAGAGGACCCAAATAATTACCGCCCAGTCAGTCTGACATCAATACCAGGGAAGATTCTGGAGCAGATCATTAAGCAAACAGTCTGTGAGCACCTAGAAAGGAATGCTGTGATCACCAATAGTCAGCATGGATTTCTGAAAAATAAGTCATGTCAGACTAACCTGATCTCGTTTTTTGACAGAATTACAAGCCTGGTAGATGAAGGGAACGCAGTGGATGTAGCCTACCTTGATTTCAGCAGGGCATTTGACAAGGTGCCCCATGATATTCTTGTAAAGAAGCTGGTAAAATGCGGTCTTGACTATGCTACCACTCAGTGGATTTGTAACTGGCTGACTGACCGAACCCAAAGGGTGCTCATCAATGGTTCCTCTTCATCCTGGAGAAGAGTGACTAGTGGGGTGCCACAGGGTTCTGTTTGGGCCCGGTCTTATTCAACATCTTTATCAACGACTTGGATGATGGACTCAAGGGCATCCTGATCAAATTTGCAGATGACACCAAACTGGGAGGGGTGGCTAACACCCCAGAGGACAGGATCACACTTCAAAACGACCTTGACAGATTAGAGAACTGGGCCAAAACAAACAAGATGAATTTTAACAGGGAGAAATGTAAAGTATTGCACTTGGGCAAAATATATAAAAGGATGTCACATAGAGGAGGGAGAAAGGTTGTTTTCTGCTGCTCCAGAGAAGCGGACACGGAGCAATGGATCCAAACTACAAGAAAGAAGATTCCACCTAAACATTAGGAAGAACTTCCTGACAGTAAGAGCTGTTCGACAGTGGAATTTGCTGCCAAGGAGTGTGGTGGAGTCTCCTTCTTTGGAGGTCTTTAAGCAGAGGCTTGACAACCATATGTCAGGAGTGCTCTGATGGTGTTTCCTGCTTGGCAGGGGGTTGGACTCGATGGCCCTTGTGGTCTCTTCCAACTCTATGATTCTATGATTCTATGAGGTGCTAGCAGATGGGGGGCAATGCTGGCGCCGCCACTGCGACCAGATACGGCGACGATTCCCGGGAGAAAACCAGGAGGAGGACAGGTCAGAGGAGTCCCAAGGGAACAGTGGGGCAGTGAGGCCCATAGAGCAGGAGGGGCCAGCAGGAGAGGCAGAATCAGTAAATACAGAGAGGACCCGCGAGGCCGAAAAGACACCGGAACCAGAACCACGATTGAGCGAGCTGGTTACGCCAGAGCAAACAGCCCCATCACAGCCAGCATCCTTGGAACATGAGCCAGAACCTGAACCTGAACCTGAACACCCCAGGCCGCAACGCACACGTAGGCCACCGGCATACCTCGAGGACTATGAATGCGACCTCCCGGGCAGGACTGGAACTTAGAGGGGAGGGGTGTTATGTACTGAGTTGAATAGGATCCAAACTGCAGCAGTCTTATTGGTCCTAGAACAATGCAACAGTGTGATTGGTTGGCAGGAACCACCCAATCATGCCCCAGATAGAAGTGAATCCACAACCTGATTGGCTTACAGTAGAATTCCGGAATTAGCCAATCATGTGCAGCCCATTGTGTAAATAATGTATATAAAGCAGATACTTTGAGGGGACTTTCATTCATTCCTCCTCACCACTATGAGCTGAATAAAGAGCATGAAATCACTTTGCGACTCTGAGTATATTTCATCTTCCAAGATTATTTAGCTGTGTTTCTGCATTGCAGGGAGCTGGATGATGACTTCAACTCTACAATTCAAGATGATGCACTTGGCCTCTACTGCCAAGTGAGATCCCCACCCCCTGTGCGAAAACAGGGATTCTGAGAGAGGCGCCTGTTTGGGTGATACAAGAGAACAGGGCTCCATGTTCCTTCTTCTAGATGGCCTTTCAAGCCATGAGACTGGGAAGAGTCTGAGAGCCAGATGAAGAGGCTCAGAGAGCTGCATTCAGGGCCCCAGACTAGAGAGGTTCATGGGTTCACCACTGCTGACACAGCTACCAGCTGCGGTCTTTTTTCTGACTTCCCTTTCATAGTGTTCCAGACCCTCTGGATCCACTTACACAATTAAGGAAGACACATGCACAAAAGCAAGTTGCCACTCTTCTCTCTGTCCCACCCGCACACTCCCTTGTTTATAGGAACTTGTTCAAGATACTCCCTGATGCCTCCTGTGCTTTTAAAAATAGAAATAATTGCACTTGCTCTCTTTCCTATGAGCAGTGTGTAGGAGAAACAGCCTGGGAAATTTATGTATTGTTATTCTGTCACACAGGCCTGTGGATGTTCCAGCAGGAGAAGGATCCTACTTGTACCACTTTGACCGGATATCCCCAGCCGATGTGGACAGACTCCTCCGAGCTGGAAAGCCCACCACCTGTCCTCTTGACCCGTGCCCGTCTTGGCTGATTAGAGCGTGTCCAGACGAGGTGCGGGCCCCCCTGGGTGATATCATCAATTTGTCCCTTGGCACCAGGATATTCCCAGGGGAACTGAAGGAGGCAGTGGTGCGTCCGCTCTTAAAGAAAACATCATTAGATCCCTTAGATCTATCCAATTACCGCCCGGTTTCGAATCTTCCATTCCTGGGTAAGGTGATTGAGAGAGCGGTTGCTGAACAGCTTGGTAGGTTTCTGGATGAAACATCGGCTCTCGATCCATTCCAGTCCGGCTTCCGCGCTGGTCATGGGACCGAGACGGCTCTGGTTGCCCTAACAGATGATCTCCGCAGGCAGCTGGATCGAGGCGGGTCGGGGCTGCTGATTCTTCTAGACCTGTCAGCAGCCTTCGACATGGTCGATCACGAACGCCTTGCCGACGTGGGGATCCAGGGCACAGTCCTTCAATGGCTGCGCTCGTTTCTCTCTGGTCGGGGACAGAGGGTGGCGCTTGGGGGGGAATTGTCATCGCGCCACTCCTTGGTGTGTGGAGTGCCTCAGGGTGCGATTCTCTCCCCGATGCTTTTTAACATCTTTATGCGCCCCCTCGCCCAGCTTGTCCGGAGTTTTGGGCTGGGTTGCCATCAGTATGCCGATGACACCCAACTCTATCTGTTGATGGACGGCCATCCTGACTCGGCCCCAGACACACTGACCAGATGTCTGGAAGCTGTGGCTGGATGGTTACGTAGGAGCCGGTTGAAGTTAAATCCTTCGAAGACAGAGGTCCTCTGGCTGGGACGGAGCGATATGGGATTGAGGGGGCAACTCCCATCTCTTGCGGGGGTGCAATTAGTGCCAGCATCGTCCATTAAGAGTTTGGGTGTAATCTTCGATACCTCCCTCTCTATGGAGGCGCAGATTACAGCTATAACAAAGGCGGCATTTTTTCATCTCCGCCAAGCTAAGCAGTTGGCTCCTTATCTCTCTCGCCCTGACCTAGCCACTGTGATCCATGCGACGGTCACCTCCAGACTGGATTATTGTAACTCGCTCTACGTGGGGCTGCCCTTGAGACTGACCCAGAAACTCCAGCGGGTGCAGAATGCCGCGGTGAGACTCCTTATGGGGTCTTCGCTGCGAGATCATATTCATCCGGTACTATACCAGCTGAACTGGCTCCCGGTGGAGTACAGGATCAGGTTTAAGGTGCTGGTTTTAACCTTTAAAGCCCTATACAGCCTAGGACCCTCGTACCTACGGGACCGCCTCTCCTGGTATGTCCCACAGAGAAATTTACGGTCTGCAAATAAAAACATCCTGAAGATCCCAGGCCACAGAGAGGTTAGGCTGGCCTCAACTAGAGCCAGGGCTTTCTCGGCCGTGGCTCCAATCTGGTGGAACGCTCTGTCACAAGAGACTAGGGCCCTGCGGGACCTGACATCTTTCCGCAGGGCCTGCAAGACAGAGCTGTTCCACCAGGCCTTTGGTCAGGGCGCAGCCTGACCCCCTCCTTTGGCAATCTGCACAGAATTTGCTTAATGGTTGCCATCAATTTGATTTTAATTTGATTTTAATTAATTTTATAATGAATGTTCTTAGAATGTTGAATTATTTTGATTGTTGTTAGCCGCCCTGAGCCCAGCTTCGGCTGGGGAGGGCGGGATATAAATAAAAATTTTATTATTATTATTATTATTATTATTATTATTATTATTATTATTGTAGGAGGGGAGTGGAACAACGGAATTTCTGGCCTAGGCAAGATTCTACCTCCCTCCCTCCCTTGCTCCCTGCTTTCTTTCCCAGTGCATCAACAGAAGAACTGTTTTTCCAGTTATTGCTTTGGATGAGGCGAGCCCCTCCCTCACTGAAGCGACTCAATCAGGGGCCCAATCCAAAGCATGGAAGCAGGGGGGCCAGTGTGGTGTAGTGGTTAAGAGCAGTAGTCTCATAATCTGGGGAACCGGGTTCGCGTCTCCGCTCCTCCACATGCAGCTGCTGGGTGACCTTGGGCCAGTCACACTTCTGTGAAGTCTCTCAGCCCCACTCACCTCACAGAGTGTTTGTTGTGGGGGAGGAAGGGAAAGGAGAATGTTAGCCGCCTTGAGACTCCTTAAAGGGAGTGAAAGGTGGGATATCAAATCCAAACTCTTCTTCTTCTTCTTCTTCTTCTCTTATTTGCCCACATCTGTAATCAACACAGAAAGCTGGCAGAGAACCATTGGCATTTGTGTGGCATCTGCATCCAGAAGCACAGATGCCCTGATGGTCACATTGGAAAGGTTTGTTCCGAAGCCTAAGGGGAACATGAAGAATTGCTGTGAACTAAAATTAAGCCTCCGGTGCTGGTGCCTCCCAGAGGTTTGGAGCAAGGACAACTCCATCAGCCCAAGGCAGCACAGCCTTATGATCCAGAGGGGACCAGATTGGAAGTCAATGGGGCACATTCACAGACCCCTCTGTGGTTTGGCCAGGAGGCACAGCCTGGTAAGATACTCTGAAGCATCTTCACTAGGAGTCACTTTGTAAGACCCCAGTGGGTGGCTAAGAGAAGGCTGCAATAGCCTCTTAACACCTTTTCCTGGATTTACCCTAACCACTGCTCTTAGATCTACAGATCTGTGTAGATCTGTGTGCTTGTATCTAATCACACACACATTATATATATTCCATTCCTTGTGCCTGCCAACAGGGAAGACTATGCTAATCTGTTGTGTGGGTTCTTGTGTAATAAAGGAGTGTGTTGGTGTAACCAGGATGGCCATGTAAAAAATTAATCATAGAACAAGAACATGGTGTGAAGGAATTGCTAAGAGACTGGCTTGGCCAGAAGCCTCACTGGCAATGGAATTAGCAAGGCCAGAAGAGAGAGCCAGAAGTCCCTGTTGGGTCAGTCCATGCCTGCAGCCACTCCCAGGCCCCATCCTTTCCTGTCTTCAACCCATCTGGAGGGACTGAGCTACTCATGAGCAAGCAGACAGTAGCACCATCTCCTCCTCACAGTGTTCTGCACGTAGACATTAAACCACCACTTTTATGATGCAAAGTCTCTGTGTGTTTGTGTGTGTGTGTGTCCCAAAGCAAGAGCTTTATACACAATTCAGAAAGAAGCAATAACAAGGGGGGGGAGAATTAATGCATTGGTTCTGCTTTGAAAAGAAGACTAAGCAATTGGAAACTCCAGAATCACTGCAGACTACCTAGGCTCCCTTGCACCCTTGGCAAACACTGTATTGGGACCCTCCACTGCCTTTGGCAAGCAGATGTATCATTGCTCCTTGAGCAACTGGATTCTTTAGCTGAGGCACCCAGAGGTGGGCAGGCTCCTAGCCACTCTGTTTTTTTGTGTGTGTTTTTTTAAAATGATATTTATTAAGATTTTTCCATTATCAACAAATCAAAGAAAAACACAAAAAAGAAAACGAAACAAAAAAATTAAAAACACATAAAATTCAAAGTCATTATTTTCAATAACATATTTTCCTGACTTCCCCACACCTCCCCCTCCTGCACTTCAGTTCAAACTGTTGGCTCAACAAGTTCCCGTCCCCAATTTTTAACCCCTCTATATTTCAATCATTTTAGAAAAACCAATTCTAACTTCTAAACTTTTAACTTATAAATTTATAACTTATAACTTATAAACATCAATAATTATACATCTGTTCTTATTCTTAAAGCCTTTTTCTAAAGTCGACCTAAATTCCCTTCCACGATTTCCTCAATTCTCATACAAATAACAAAACAAAATACACCCTTTGGATTCCCAAACTCCACCCCCCCCCTTTCCCGGTTCCAATCCCAATAATCGTCCATCAGTCAATCTACTCTCAGCCTGGGGATCTCACGTCCGAGGCTCTCAATTCTCTCTCAGTTCCTCTCTGCCGGCTTTTTGGATAGTCCTTAGTATTAAACACCAAATCTCGGAGAAGCTCTAGTCCAATAAAGTCCATATTTCTTCCAACCAGACCTCCATACTCAAAAGTGGAGCCTAAGTCTTGTTTCTTATTCTTTTTAAGTCCAAATGTCCCGAAAGCTCCAACTTCCACCTTAATCAGATTTGTAATCCTTAGGTCTTCAGATCTCCACACAAGAAGATCTCTCCATTCTTCAGTCTCCAATTCAAACCAAATTTTCACCATTGAGTTCTTATTTTCCTTTGCAGCCATCATGCCAGGCCTCTGGCTCTCCTTTACCATCTGTAAAATTACAGCTCCTCCTTCCTTTTTCTCAGGAACACCATATATCTCTTTCTTCCCACTCTCAACGCTCCCAAGTTTCTCTTCTTGTTCAGCTGCATGGGCTTCCTGAGTCGGTTCCTTGTCAGATTCAATGAATTTGTTTACTGTTAAGTCCAGAGTTGTAACATTTGTAGCCAAAACATCAATTTGGCCTTGTAACTTTCCCAAGAGAACAAAGACTCTGTCCAGTTCAGCTTGAATTTCCCCTCCTTCAGCCATTCTTGTAATGTCCCAAAACCCCCTCTAGAGGGATTTTGGTTACTTAGTGTTCTTTCCAGTTCAAATCCAAAAATCAAATTAGTTTGTATCAGTTCTTCCTTGTTTTCAACAAAATATAGTCAAATTGTAACAAGTATAGCCAGCAGAAGCAACAGAAACAAAGTTCTCTTTTTCCGTCTGACAGCTAATTTGACAGCTGTCAGACTCTTCCAATACCTTCAACAGGCTCTCTCGCGGATCACTCCCGGGTCCGGGGGGGGTGGCACTTCAACTCCCAAAATTAGCTCTTATCCTCCAGTAAGGTTTCTTCTAGTGCCAAATCGTGAAATTAATGTATTTTGCCAAATGAAAAGAAAAATATTCTCTCGACCTTAGTTAGCAGGTCCTTGCTTTAGATTATTTACAGGAGGAGGAGGCTGACTTCCTGTTTACACCTCCCCCGATCGTACCTAATTCATCAAAAAAAATTCTTTAAAAATCCAATTTCCGTACTACTCACGGGTTGTTATTTTGAAGTCCAAATCACAAGAAGAAGTCAGCGCTCTCCGGCCATGGCAGCACGGCTTCACTCCACAGGAGAAGCAGACGACTCACAGCACCGCACCGCTCACCCCGTCCCCTGTTCCGGAGCCTTTAAAAAGGCTCCTTCGCAGGTCGGGGGGCGCAAATGGTGCCCGCCGAGTCACCAGGTTCACAGGCCTGTGATTTTTAAGGGTCTCCGCGTCGCCGCAGCGGTACGACCCTAATCCTGTGGAGCCGATTCCCTCCGGAGCTCGGAGGGAATCCGCCATTAGCCGTTGGCGCTTACCCCGAAGTTGGCTCCTAGCCACTCTGAGCCAGAAGCGAGGCAATATTTTACTGCTCCCCTGGGCCGGGGCCCTTGCTGGGGGCCTAGCTATGCCCCGTATCCAGATTGGTGGGCTGCCTGCTCCAGACAGAGCCTGGGTAGAGGATCTGTGGCTGTCCTGATCAACCCCATCCAGCATGGGGGTTGTAGTCCAATATCATCCAGAGGGCTTCAAGTGTTGAAGATTGTTGTCGATCACATGGCAGTGTATGTTTTGACTCCACAGAGTGGGAAGTGACGGAGACAGGATGTTTTGTATTGCCGTGTTCCGTGAAGTGAGACTATTGTCCTTTGTTCTCTCTCTTTGCTGTCCGATGAGAAAGAGGAAGGAGCTAAGTCAGAATGCTCCGAGTGCTTTATATGTAAATAAAGTAGATTAGCCAAAATGCTAATGAGATTAGCCAAAATGCAGATCCCTGAGTGTGCCGATGTCTGTTGGCATTGGTCGCTGTAATGTTCAGGCTAAAGAAAGTTTTTGAAGCTCCCGAACGATTGACCAGGAGGGAGAGAACATGCCAGATGGGTATGTGTCTCTGCCAGGGTCCTACTCAAGAGTAGGGCGGCTCCTAACAACAAGTTCCTGTTCTGCAGAGACAGCTACTGTGTGTATGATAAGAGGGGCACATCTGAATATTTGGAAAGCTTTAGCATGGAAACCATGCCCAGACTGTCACTATTTTTGAGTAGGAAATTCAGGTTGCAAAATTAGAGTTGACTGGGAGGCATTGCTCAACAAGCCCTTTCCCCCAGAAAATTGGACTTCTTATGGAAAGGAAAATAACTGGAAAAGTCACTTGAAAGTGTGGGGTAACACTTGATGTGATGCAGTTGTTCAGCCAGATGGGCAGGGTATAAATAAATTATTATTATTATTATTATTATTATTATTATTATTATTATTATTATATCTCCCTGCAAACAAATTGGAAGGAATATTCTATCATCAGGCCAATTGGCAGCCCTAAGACAGGAAACAGAAAGCATCTCTCCACTCCCCTGCCTCCCACTAAGGATCTTGTAGAGTCTCACCTGGATACTGCAGGGTAAGTGCAAGCAGTTTGAGATGCCAAGGCAATTAAGTCCGCAGGAGCCCTCAGGGCAAACTGTTTAATTTAGTTCCAAAATGCAGTCAGAACACCAAAAGCCACTTTTATAAGATAATTGGATTGAATGGGCTTTAAAATACAGAATGTTGGTCAAGTAACAGCTCCAGAAGTACAATATTGCAAAGCTACTTTTGCAGATATAGGACACTTTCTGGAACTCAGTGCCTGTTGAGTTTATCTTTCCAACAAAAAAGGCAAATCAACAGAGCAGATCTACTTGGAGGAAGGAAGAATCATTGAGTTCAACGGGGCTTTCTCAGGGAAGTGGGTACTGTATAGGATTGCAGGGGCTGTTTGCTGTCACTATCCCAAAACACAAAGGCTGTTGGATCAGCGTGAACAGAAGAAGACACGGGAGGGATCCCCACATCCAGGAACCTCCATTGCATGTGGATTGTATGGTGCATAGGGACAGCCCAATATATTGTGGCACCCGAGGCAAACCACAAAATGGGGCCTCCCTGCCACCCTGGAAGAAGGGGTGAGAGAAGGTCTACATCAGGAACAAGGGAGGAATAAAGATCTACATGGGGATGAAGGGTGGGAGGAGATCAGCAGTGACTCCTATTTGCCAAGAGGCCACTGCAGAGGAAGGAAGCTTCCAAGGAACAGCAAGCGATGCCTTCCTGGGAGACCAGATCTGCTACCCCTGTGGATCCTGCAGCTTGAGCAGTTGCCTCACCCTGCCTCGTGGGTGGGTCAGCCCCGGTGGGGTGTGGGTGGGTGGGGAAAGTTGTGCATGGGATGCTCTGTTTCCACCTCCCTTCCCCTCCATAATACTGGAGCTCAAGGCTATGCAAGGAAAATGTTTCCCTATCCAAAGTTTACCGCTCAGGTCCTTCTTCACGCAACACAAGATTTGTGGAACTCACTGCCACAAGATTTGAGGATGGCTGCCCTGAGTTCCTTGGGAGGGGCTGGGAGGTTAGCTGTAAATGTAATAAAACAAATAACTAGGTAGTACATATTCTGCTTTAAGCTGAGGTGTAGATGAGCCCCGAGATAACTTTCTGTTGAATTCTCAACTTGGTCACCCTGAAGCAGATGGTGGCCCAGTGGGAGCTCAGACTGTCCCCAGAGGGACCCAGTTGTTGTTGTTGTTGTTGTTGTTATTCATCACAAGATCTCAGGGTGGTTCACAGAATAAAATACAAGATAAAAACACAAGTAAATAATTAAAACAAAAACAACAAAACACCAGTGGTCGGTGGCTCCGCTAGGGGTGCCATGGGAGATGGCCGACAATACTATCTCTCCAGCTCCCACAAGGTAATTTAGAGGCTGAGATGGGAGTAATCAGCCTCCCAAATTCTTCCAGGTGGAAGGGAATATGCAGTCTCATCTTTGGTGCCCAACAAACCACCCCCGAGTTTGTAAAAAAGGAGGGGGTGGGGGCACTGGATGGAAAGCCCCCAAGGGAGTTCGGATCTCCTGGACGCTGTCTCCGTGAGCGCACCAAGTTCCATTTCTTAAGATAAAAAATTGGATTTCATCTTCCAATTAAGCCAGCCACTGAGGTTGCAAGAGTGACAGAGAGGAGGAAAGATAATATCTAAGAATAACATCTAAGCCGGTATGTTGGAACGGAATGGAAAGGAGGGGGAATAAAACTTTTTTTTCCTACTACGATAATACCTAACAACCCCCCCCCCCCGAAGAACCATTTACAATATTTACAGCAAGTGAAATGGGAAAATATAAACTGTATGGAAATAATAATACTATATAACTAAAGCTTTTGTTTTTTTAAACGTTTGGAAGAAGATAAAAGACTCTCCAAATATTGATATTAGAAAGAAGCAGGATCTCGTTAGCCGCTGGAGAGACACCAAAAAACTTTGGACGGATTCTGAGAAGGATGATGTGGCAGTGTTCTCCTGGGCAGTTGAATGCACATGCATACTCTGTCTGTTTCCCTCCCTCCCACCTGCCCTCCACATGGCCCCAGATGCTGGCAACCCAAGCTATGCCACCAATTCATGGCGGTGAGGGTGATCAATGGTCACTAGCCACAATGGCTCTGCTCTGCCTCCTCCAGTCGGAGGCAGTGATGCTTCTGAATCCCAGATTCACTCACTGCAGGAGTGAGGAGGGATGTTGTGAATAGATCCTGCTTGTGATCTTCCCATAATGGGCAGCTGGTTGGCCACTGTGAGAACAGGGTGCTGGGCTTGAAGGCCTGATCCAGCAGGGATCATCTTATTGGAAAGTGCATTAAAGGTAATAATAATAATAATAATAATAATAATAATAATAATAATAATAATATTTTTTTATTTATACCCCGCCCTCCCCAGCCAAGGCCGGGCTCAGAGCGGCTTACAAGCAATAATAAAAACAAGATGAATGATTACAACTTAAAAATAAAATACAACATTAAAATAATGGAACATTAAAATATTAAAATGTAGCCTCATCGCAGGAGGAGAAGGAAAAGAAAAAAGAAAGAGAGGGAGGGAGGGAGGGAGGGTATCAAATTGGCTCCAAGCCAAAGGCCAGGCGAAACAACTCTGTCTTACAGGCCCTGTGGAAAGAAATCAGATCCTGCAGGGCCCTGGTCTCATGAGGCAGAGCGTTCCACCAGGCCGGAGCCAGAGTTGAAAAGGCCCTGGCTCTGGTTGAAGCCAATCTAACTTCCTTAGGGCCTGTGACCACTAGGGTATTGTTATTTATGGACCTTGAGGCTCTCCGTGGGGCATACCAGGAGAGGCGGTCCCATAGGTACGAGGGTCCTAGGCCATGAAGGGCTTTAAAGGTCAAAAGCAGCACCTTAAATCTGACCCTGTACTCCACCGGGAGCCAGTGCAGCTTGAAAAGCACTGGGTGAATATGCTCCCATGGCAGACACCCCGTGAGGAGCCTCGCTGCAGCATTCTGTACCCGCTGGAGTTTCTGGGACAGCTTCAAGGGCAGCCCCGCATAGAGCGAATTACAGTAGTCAAGCCTGGAGATGACCGTCACATGGATCACTGTGGCCAGGTCGGGGCGGGAAAGGTAAGGGACCAACTGCTTGATGCGGCGAAGGTGGAAAAATGTCACCTTGGCTGTTGCTGTAACTTGCGCCTCCATGGAAAGGGAGGCGTCAAGGATTACACCCAAACTCTTAACGGAAGGCAATGGCACTAATTGGGCCCCCGCAAGAGAAGGGAGTTGGTCCCTCATCCCCATGCCATCCCGACCTAGCCATAGGACCTCTGTCTTCGAAGGATTTAGTTTCAATCGGCTCCCACGAAACCATCCAGCCACAGCTTCCAAGCATCTGCTCAGTGTGTTCGGGGCCGAGTCGGTGTGGCCATCCATCAGCAGATAGAGCTGAGTGTCATCAGCATATTGGTGACAGCCCAGCCCAAAGCTCCAGATAATCTGGGCAAGGGGGTGCATAAAGATGTTAAAAAGCATCGGGGAGAGAATTGCGCCCTGCGGCACTCCACACACCAAGGAGTGGCGCGACGACATTTCCCTCCCTAGTGCCACCCTCTGTCCCCAACCAGAGATAAAAGAGCACAACCAGTTACGGGCTATGCCCTGTATCCCCACATCTGCGAGGCGGTGGTCCAGAAGATCATGATTGACCATGTCAAAGGCTGCTGACAAATCTAAAAGGATCAGCAGTCCTGACCCGCCTCGATCCAGTTGTCTACGGAGATCATCTGTTAGGGCAACCAGAGCCGTCTCCGTCCCAAACCCAGGACGGAAACCGGACTGAAATGGATCTAATGCCGATGTTTCCTCCAGAAACCTACCAAGCTGTTCAGCAACCGCTCTCTCAATTACCTTACCCAGGTATGGAAGATTTGAAACTGGGCGGTAATTGGATAGGTCTAAGGGATCTAATGAAGTTTTCTTTAAGAGTGGACACACCACTGCTTCCTTCAGTTCCCCTGGGAATGTCCCCGTGTCAAGGGACAAATTGATAATTTCAACCAGGGGGGTCCGCGCAACATCTGGACATTCCCTAATCAGCCAAGACGGGCACGGACCAAGGAGGCAGGTGGTGGGCCTACCAACTTGGAGGAATCTATCCACATCGAGGTGATTTCATCATTTCAAACTTCTAACCACTTAGGCAAAGGTAAAGGACCCCTGGATGGTTCAGTCGAGGGTGACTATCACTTTTCAGGCTGAGGGAGCTGGCATTTGTCCGCAGACAGCTTTCTGGGTCATGTGGCCAACATGACGCTTCTGCTACAACAGGACACCATGATACAGTGGTGGAGCTTCATGCTCCAGGGGGCGGAGAGCAGGCGGGGGCGGGGCTGGTGCAGGGGTGGCGCGCATCCTGGGGGCATGGCGTGCTGTGGGGGTGTGGCACCCAGCGCAGGGGGGGGCATCCGCGATGGCACCCCACCAGGATTGCGCTGCCGGGGGTGGTGCGCTCCCCCCGCACTCCTCTTCCTCTGCCAGTGCCATGATGGAAACACTGCCAGAGTGCAGGGGGACACTGTTTACCTTCCCGTCACAGCGGTACCTATTTATCTACTTGCACTGGTATGCTTTCGAACTGCTAGGTTGGCAGGAACTGGGACAGAGCAACAGGAGCTCACCCTGTTACGGGGATTTAAACTGCCCACCTTCCAATTGGCAAGCCCAAGAGGCTCATGGTTTAGACCACAGTACCTCAGGTTAAGAACGGTTTCAGGTTAAGAAAGGACCTCCAGAACTAATTAAGTTCGTAACCAGAGGTACCACTGTATTTGAAAGCTAAAGTGTTCAATATGTGCATATTGCCTGTGATGTGTCATGGAGCATAGAACTGGACTGTGAAACAGAGAAACAGGAACATCATAAGTGCAAATAGCAACACAACATGTCATGGAGCTTGCAATGTTAAGAATAGCATTAAAAGACAGAAAAACTAATGCTTGTATATGGTAAATATCATCATCATCATTTTATTTGTTTGCCGCCTTTCCACAGTTAAAACAATGCTCAAGGTGGCTTACAATATGAAAAGATTTACATAGTTACAAACATAGCAAAGTAGTCATAAAAATAAATAAAACACATCAAAAGCTACATAACCAAACTGAACAATTTCCACATAAAAATAAAGATACAAAAAATTAATATCAATAACAGCAAAAACTCCCAACAAAACTTTCCCCAAAATACCCCAGTCCTTGCTGGGCAGCAGCAGCAGCACTTCTTATGAAGCCTGCTAGGCCCCACCCTGGGCCAGGTGGAGAGAATGGGGCCCTCAGGCTCCCAGCAGGCCAGATCAAAAGATGTGGTAGGAAAGGCCACAAAGTGAAAATGAACATATGCAGGACTTGGGCAAGAGATGATTCCTAGAATCATAGATTGTAGACTTGGAAGGGATGATGAGGATCATCAAGTCCAACAGCTGCAGTGCAGGAATCCTTTGCCCAATGTGGGGGTCAAACCCACAAATGACCCTGAGCCATGTGATTCAGGCCGATGGAATAAAGCCATGTTAGCATGGAGACCCTGCAGCTTCTGTGAGGGACGTTAGGCTGAGAGTCAGTGAGCGGCCCAACGACTGAGTGGAGATTAGTCTCCAACACTCTCCCCACACCCCCACCCTAGATGAAAGTTAAGGTACCTTATATGAAGTCAGAGCTTTGGGCTCATCCACACTTGTCCTGAGCCTAGAAAGCACAGGTCCAATCTGTTTCCCACTTGACCCATGCTTTCTAGACATGGGTCTGAGTTGTTTACTTCTTGTCCCACTCAACCACTCAACCCCACTAAACCAAGGAAAACCTGCTCTCTAGTGCTCATTCAGACCAAATATCAATTCAGAGAAAACTTGAGTTTCCATTTGCTCCAGTTGATCATTAAATTCCCCAATCAACCTCCCTGTGAGGTAGGTTGCACTGTGAGACAGTGAAATCACCCAGTGAGCTTCATAGCTGAGGGGGGATTCAAACCCTGGTCTCCCTGGGTCTGACACTCTAATCACTATCTCCACTAGGAAAAACAAAAAAAAAATTTTCCTTCCAGTAGCACCTTAAAGACCAACTAAGTTAGTTCTTGGTATCCCCACCTTCTCACTATATAGAAGGATCTGGCAACTTCTGTTTCAGTGTATCTGAAGAAGTGTGCATGCACACGAAAGCTAAGATACCAAGAACTAACTTAGTTGGTCTTTGAGGTGCTACTGGAAGGGGAAAAATTTTTTTTGTTTTGACTATGGCAGACCAACACGGCTACCTATCTGTAACTCCACTAGGAAACACCATCCTTCCTGAAAAGGCAGCAAACTAATCTTAAAAGCTGTGAATATGGAGGTGTATGGAGGAAGCATCATGGCAGGTAACATAACTGAAAGACTGAAAAAGAAAAAGAAAAGGGAAAGACTCAATGCCTGCTGGTCCACACATGAAAGGAAAGTCATTGAGACAAGATTTTATACCAAATTTCAGGGCTGCAGCTCTATTGTCATTTTGATAAGCCCATCAGTAAGTCAGTCCCAAGTAAAATAACAGTGGTTGATGGCTGAAATATCCAGGAATAGTTCCCCATGTTCAGAAGCATTATATCTGCATACTAAGTTAATACGGCATGGATCTAAGGAATGGCTGTCTGCACTGCACAGCATACAGAATGGCCTGTGGAAATCTTTCTGAAGGTGTCTGGATTGCCCTAGCCAGGCTGACTCTAGAGGGCTTCCATGTGGGCAACTTCTGCATGACTGCAATATAATGCAATTGCACACAATAGTTATTGGAAGAACCGTAGTCAAGAGAGGAAAGAAATTAGTCACCTTTCCACAGCTTGAAAATAAGATCCGATCCCTCAGCCCAGGTCCATTTCAGAAGCCCTCTGCAGCCAAGCGAGAAGATTAAAAGGGCCTTAAAGGTAAAGGTACCCTGACTTAGGGTACCTTTAGACCACAGCGCCACCCTTCCCTTACTATAAGGGCCTTAAAAAAGGGACCCTTGACCGTTAAGTCCAGTTGCAGACAACTCTGGGGTTGCGGCGCTCATCTCGCTTTACAGGCCGAGGGAGCTGGCGTTTGTCTGCAGACACTTTCCGGGTGGCGTACTTTCGAACTGCTAGGTTAGCAGGAGCAGAGACAGAGCAACGGGAGCTCACCCCGTCATGGGGATTCGAACCGCCAACCTTCTGATCGGCAAGCCCTAGGCTCTGTGGTTTAGACCACAGCGCCACCTGCATCCCAGTAAGGGCCTTACTGCTGTACTATGGGAGCCTTATGGATTTAAAAGAGGATTAGACAAATCCATGGAGGAGGAAAGGGCCATGGATGGCTACTAGCCATGAGGCCTCTTCTCTGCCTCCACAGTTGGAGGCAGCCATGCTTCTGGATATCAGCTGATGCAAACCCAAAGGACTGGGGAGAGAGTGTGCTCTTGTGCTTGCAAGTTTCCCATAGGAGCATCTGGTTGGTCACTGTGAGAGCGGGATGCTGGACTAGATGGGCTGTTGGTCTGATCCAGCAGGCTCTCCTGATTTTATGTTCTTAATGCTCAGGTTCAATTTCTGTCATCTCTAGGTAGGTCTAGCAGAGCCCCTTGCCAGGAAAACTGGAAAGTTGCTGCCAGTCAGTGTGTGTAGACAATACTGAACTAGGTGGGTCAATGTTCTGACTCAGCAGAAGGCAGCTTCCTGTCTCCCTGTCTCCCAGGAGCATCTTTCATCCAGGGCTGCAGTCTTCCTTGCTCAGTAATGTGAGAGACCCACCCAACACAGTGCCTCCTCGTTCCCAGTCTATTAGATTTAATTGTTTGGGGAAACTCTTCTGCTACCCCTGGATCCTAGCAACTGTGCTGCCACAATTGATAAAGTGGGGTGAAAAATGGAACATTTCCGGTCCTTTCAATTTCAATTCAGGTAACATGCTACCAGGTTCCAGGCTCCCGAGATCTAGAACTGAGGTTCCCTTGAGCCAGCTTGGAAAATATTGATATGACAGATGCTGTCCAAGTCTACTGCATGCATTAATGGACCCTGATTAGCTTCTATCATGCTCTCCTGGTGGGCTCAGTGCCTACATATATTCCTATTAAAATACATTTTTTTTCCATTTTTATACACATCATATCTGTCATTTATTCCTTCTCCTAGGACTTACCTGAACCCGAACCTGAACCCTAATGGGGAACCCCTAATGGGGAACCCCTAGCTTGACAGCAGACCATTTGGGAAGGATCTAGGGGTCTCAGTAGACCATAAGCTTAACATGACTCAAGAGTGTAATACAGCAGCAAGAAAAGCTAATGGTATTCTAGACAGAAGTCCAGTGTCCGTGTCAAGGGAAGTCATAGTCCTACACTTTTCTCCCTTGGTCAGACCCCACCTGAAGTCCTGTGGGCACTGGATATTGACAAGCTGGAATGGATGCAGAGGAAAGCGACCAAGTTGATCAAGGGTCTGGAAAGCAAGCCTTAGTAGGAACATGTGAGGGAACAGGGGATGCTTAGCCTAGAGAAGACTGAGGGGTGAGATAATAGCTGTCACAATGGAGCCGCCTTGTTTTCTGCTGCTGCAGAGAGTGAGACCTGAACCAATGGATGCAAATTAAAAGAAAGGAGATTCCAACTAAATTTTAGGAAGAACTTTCTGATGGTAAGAGCCATTTAACTGCAAGATGGACTCCCCTGAAGGGTGAAGAGGAGATTAATAATAATAATAATAATAATAATTTATTATTTATACCCCGCCCATCTGGCTGGGCCTCCCCAGCCACTCTGGGCGGCTTCCATAAAAACCAAAAATACAGTAAAATATCACACGTTAAAAACTTCCCTGAACAGGGCTGCCTTAAGATGTCTTCTGAATGTCAGGTAGTTGTTTATCGCTTTGACATCTGCTGGAAGGGCGTTCCACAGGGCGGGCGCCACTACCGAGAAGGCCCTCTGCCTGGTTCCCTGTAGCTTTGCTTCTCGCAATGAGGGAACCGCCAGAAGGCCCTCGGCGCTGGACCTCAGCGTCCGGGCAGAATGATGGGGGTGGAGACGCTCCTTCAGGTATACTGGACCGAGGCCGTTTAGGGCTTTAAAGGTCAGCACCAACACTTTGAATTGTGCTCGGAAACGTACTGGGAGCCAATGTAGGTCTTTCAAGACCGGTGTTATATGGTCTCGGCGGCCGCCCCCAGTCACCAGTCTAGCTGCTGCATTCTGGATTAGTTGTAGTTTCCGAGTCACCTTCAAAGGTAGCCCCACGTAGAGCACATTGCAGTAGTCCAAGCGGGAGATAACCAGAGCATGCACCACTCTGGCGAGACAGTCCGCAGGCAGATAGGGTCTCAGCCTACGTACCAGATGGAGCTGGTAAACAGCTGCCCTGGACACAGATTTGACCTGTGCCTCCATGGACAGCTGTGAGTCCAAAATGACTCCCAGGCTGCGCACCTGGTCCTTCAGGGGCACAGTTACCCCATTCAGGACCAGGGAATCCTCCACACCTGCCCGCCTCCTGTCCCCCAAAAACAGTACTTCTGTCTTGTCAGGATTCAACCTCAATCTGTTAGTTGCCATCCATCCTCCAACCGCCTCCAGACACTCACACAGGACCTTCACCGCCCTCACTGGTTCTGATTTAAAAGAGAGGTAGAGCTGGGTATCATCCGCATACTGATGAACACCCAGCCCAAACCTCCTGATGATCTCTCCCAACGGCTGCATGTAAATGTTGAAAAGCATGGGGGAGAGGACAGAACCCTGAGGCACCCCACAAGTGAGAGCCCAGGGGTCTGAACACTCATCCCCCACCACCACTTTCTGAACACGGCCCAGGAGGAAGGAGCGGAACCACTGTATGACAGTGCCCCCAGCTCCTAACCCCTCAAGACGGTCCAGAAGGATGTTATGGTCGATGGTATCAAACGCCGCTGAGAGATCCAGCAGAACTAGGAAACAGCTCTCACCTTTGTCCCTAGCCCGCCGGAGATCATCAACCAGTGCAACCAAGGCAGTTTCAGTCCCATGATGAGGCCTGAATCCCGACTGGAAGGGATCCAAATGGTCCGCTTCTTCCAGGCGTGCCTGGAGTTGTTCGGCAACCGCTCGCTCAATCACCTTGCCCAAGAATGGAAGATTTGAGACTGGGCGATAGTTGGCCATCGTGGCCGCATCTAAAGATGGTTTTTTAAGAAGCGGTTTAATAACCGCCTCTTTCAGCGGGTCTGGGAAGGCTCCCTCACGGAGGGAAGCATTCACCACCCCACGAAGCCCATCGCCCAGTCCTTCCCGGCTAGCTTTTATAAGCCAGGATGGGCAAGGATCCAGGAGACAGGTGGTTGGTTTCACTCGTCCAAGCAGCCTGTCCACATCCTCGGAGGTAACAGATTGGAATTGATCCCACTCAACTTGACTAGACAGAACTCTAGCACTCTCCCGCCCCGGCCCTGCTCCCACGGTGGAGTCTACTTCTTCCCGAATCTGAGCGATTTTATCTGCAAAAAACTTTGCAAAATCATTGCAGGAGAACATGTGGCCCATACTGGGCCCCGATGTTGCAGGTGGTTCCGCTAAATTGTGAACCACCTGAAAAAGTCTCCTGCTGCTATTTTCTGCAGATGCAATAGAGGCGGTGAAGAAATTCTTCTTCGCCGTCGCTATCGCCACTTGGTAGGCTCGACGTTGAGCTCTAACCTGTGTCCGGTCAGATTCGGAATGAGTTATCCGCCACCGGCGCTCTAGCCGTCTCAACGATTGTTTCATTGCCCTCAGATCCGTGGAAAACCACGGGGCTGTCCGGGCTCCATGCAATCGGAGAGGGCGCTTCGGAGCCAAACAGTCAATAGCCCTGGTTAACTCCACATTCCAGCGGGCCACCAGGGAATCAGCTGAAAGGCCATCAACATGGGATAAAGCATCCCCTACCACTCTCTGGAAACCATTTGGATCCATTAAGTGGCGGGGGCGGACCATCCGAATTGGTCCCACCTCCCTGCAGAGGGGATGGGTCGCAGAGAAGTCCAGTTGCACCAGGAAGTGATCTGACCATGGCACTTCTTTCGTTTCGCTTTTACTTAGTGTCAGATCACCAACATCCATAGAGGTAAACACCAGGTCCAAGGCATGTCCACGGCTATGGGTTGGGCCAGACTTATTCAGGGACAGCCCCATGGAGGCCATGCTTTCCACGAAGTCCCGAGCGGCCCCTTGTAAGGTCGTGTCGGCATGGATGTTAAAATCCCCTAGGACGACCAAGCTAGGTGTCTCCAGGAGAACATCCGCCACTACCTGAAGCAGCTCGGGCAGGGAATCCTTGGTGCAGCGGGGAGGTCGGTACACCAAAAGGAATCCTGTACTGCCCCTATTGCCCAACTTCCAGAACATGCACTCGGAAAACTGGGTCTTCCCAATAGGACGCCTGGTGCAAACTAATGACTTCCTAAAAATCACTGCAACCCCCCCTAACCCCGCAGTGGCCAGGAGGACAAGTGAGGCTAGAGTGCCGGCTGCACCTGTTCCTGCCTTACATGGCACTGCCTTTGAAAAGGGCTCAGAAACTTTGACTGGCTCAAAGAGCTGCAGCCAGACTCTTGGCCCGGGGCTGGTCATAGGAAGCATAGGAAGCAGAAGACTCACTGCCTGGCTTACCTGGGGGATTTTAAAGCTTAGAATCATAGAATCATAGAATCATAGAATCATAGAGTTGGAAGAGACCACAAGGGCCATCGAGTCCAACCCCCTGCCAAGCAGGAAACACCATCAGAGCACTCCTGACATATGGTTGTCAAGCCTCTGCTTAAAGACCTCCAAAGAAGGAGACTCCACCACACTCCTTGCCAGCAAATTCCACTGTCGAACAGCTCTTACTGTCAGGAAGTTCTTCCTAATGTTTAGGTGGAATCTTCTTTCTTGTAGTTTGGATCCATTGCTCCGTGTCCGCTTCTCTGGAGCAGCAGAAAACAACCTTTCTCCCTCCTCTATGTGACATCCTTTTATATATTTGAACATGGCTATCATATCACCCCTTAACCTCCTCTTCTCCAGGCTAAACATGCCCAGCTCCCTTAGCCGTTCCTCATAAGGCATCGTTTCCAGGCCTTTGACCATTTTGGTTGCCCTCCTCTGGACACGTTCCAGTTTGTCAATGTCCTTCTTGAACTGTGGTGCCCAGAACTGGACACAGTACTCCAGGTGAGGTCTGACCAGAGCAGAATACAGTGGCACTATTACTTCCCTTGATCTAGATGCTATACTCCTATTGATGCAGCCCAGAATTGCATTGGCTTTTTTAGCTGCCGCGTCACACTGTTGGCTCATGTCAAGTTTGTGGTCAACCAAGACTCCTAGATCCTTTTCACATGTAGTGCTCTCAAGCCAGGTGTCACCCATCTTGTATTTGTGCCTCTCATTTTTTTTGCCCAAGTGCAATACTTTACATTTCTCCCTGTTAAAATTCATCTTGTTTGTTTTGGCCCAGTTCTCTAATCTGTCAAGGTCGTTTTGAAGTGTGTTCCTGTCCTCTGGGGTGTTAGCCACCCCTCCCAGTTTGGTGTCATCTGCAAATTTGATCAGGATGCCCTTGAGTCCATCATCCAAGTCGTTGATAAAGATGTTGAATAAGACCGGGCCCAAGACAGAACCCTGTGGCACCCCACTAGTCACTCTTCTCCAGGATGAAGAGGAACCATTGATGAGCACCCTTTGGGTTCGGTCAGTCAGCCAGTTACAAATCCACTGAGTGGTAGCATAGTCAAGACCGCATTTTACCAGCTTCTTTACAAGAATATCATGGGGCACCTTGTCAAATGCCTTGCTGAAATCAAGGTAGGCTACATCCACTGCGTTCCCTTCATCTACCAGGCTTGTAATTCTGTCAAAAAACGAGATCAGGTTAGTCTGACATGACTTATTTTTCAGAAATCCATGCTGACTATTGGTGATCACAGCATTCCTTTCCAGGTGCTCACAGACTGTTTGCTTAATGATCTGCTCCAGAATCTTCCCTGGTATTGATGTCAGACTGACTGGGCGGTAATTATTTGGGTCCTCTCTTTTCCCCTTTTTGAAAATAGGGACAACATTTGCCCTCCTCCAGTCTGCCGGGACTTCGCCTGTTCTCCAGGAATTCTCAAAGATGACTGCCAGTGGTTCTGAAATCACATCTGCCAGTTCTTTTAATACTCTTGGATGCAGTTCATCTGGCCCTGGAGACTTGAATACATCTAGACTAGCCAAGTATTCTTGTACTATCTCCTTAGTTATTCTGGGCTGTGTTTCCTCTGCTGAATCATTTGCTCCAAATTCTTCAGGTCGGGCATTGTTTTCTTTATCGGAGAATACTGAGGCAAAGAAGGCATTGAGGAGTTCAGCCCTTTCTGTGTCCCCTGTTTGCATTTCACCATCTTCTCCTCTGAGTGACCCCACTGTTTCTTTGTTCTTCCTTTTGCTACGAACATACCCATAAAAGCCTTTTTTGTTGCTTTTAACCTCTCTAGCAAGCCTGAGTTCATTCTGTGCTTTAGCTTTTCTGACTTTGTGTCTACACGTGCTGGCTATTTGTTTGAATTCCTCTTTGGTGGTTTCCCCCCTTTTCCATTTTTTGTACACATCCTTTTTTAATCTTAACTCAGTTAAAAGTTCTTTAGATAGCCACCCTGGCTTCTTTAGGCACCTTCCATGTTTCCGTCTCATTGGTATTGCCTGAAGTTGTGCTTTTACTATCTCCCTCTTAACAAACTCCCAGCCATCATGAACTCCCTTTCCTTTTAGTATTACTGTCCATGGGATCTCACCCAGCACTTCCCTAAGTTTTATGAAGTCGGCTTTCTTAAAGTCGAGAAATTGAGTCCTAGTATGCTTGGCTGCTCCTTTCCGCTGTATAGTAAACTTCAGAAGAGCATGATCACTCGCGCCTAATGATCCTTCCACTTCTACCCCACTAACCAGGTCATCAACATTGGTTAGGACCAGATCTAAAATGGCTGTTCCTCTTGTAGCTTCTCCCACTTTCTGGACAATGAAGTTGTCTGCAAGGCCAGTGAGGAATCTGTTTGACCTTATGCTCTTGGCTTGCACATGGTATGGCTGGCCTAATAAAGGCCTCCTTGGATTTCTTACTGCTGCTGGCCCTCATCTGATCAGCACTCCTAGCAAGAAAGGCGAAAGGATGTTGCGTCCTCCCAAGAGTCTTGGTCAAACCAAAAACAGAGATAAGACACACATCACTTTTGCAGGGGCGTCTTTAGCATATGTGGTGCCGGGGTGCAAAGATCCGCCCAGTGCCCCCAAATTTAGTTGTTGATGATGACCGCATTGATCGCCTGGGCGGGCGCCGAGGAGAAGTCCGCGTTCAGATTGCTGCTGGCGCCTCCTCCTCCTCCTGAGTAGTAGATACTGGAGCCACCGCCGCCATCTGCCATGGCTAACAGCGGGCAAGCCGGGGCTCCAGGGAGCTGCCGCTGCTGCCGCCACTGCCAGTGCCTCGGCCAAGCCCATCCCCAGCCATAGCACTGCTCTTCGTTTTTTTTTTTATAATATTTTTATTAAGGAATTTTTTATGATCACAAAAACATAACATAACAATACAATAAACACACCAAACAATACAATAAACACACCAAATACATAAACAAACAAAAACAAAAACAAAACAAGAAACAAGTACCATTTCATATCTTAATTTCTTATACCTTTCTTCCCCGACTTCCTCGTGCCTCCCTTTTCTGTATTCCAAATTCTAATCAATTACTCAGCAAATCTTCCCTTATTTTAATTTAAATTTAAGCTAATCTTCCTTATTCTCCTTGTCTTAACCATTACTAATAGTAACCCTTTACTTTCCAGTCCAACATCATTCTAACTTTCATTAATTTTGTAATGTTTCTTTAAATAGTCCTTAAACTTTTTCCATTCTTCTTCCGCTGCTTCTCTTCCCTGGTTTCGGATTCTGCTCGTCATTTCTGCCAAACCCATGTAGTCGATCACCTTCATCTGCCATTCTTCCAGTGTGGGTAGATCTTGTGTCTTCCAGTACTTCGCAATGAGTATTCTAGCTGCTGTTGTAGCATACATAAAGAAAGTTATATCCGTCTTTAACACCCCTTGGCCGACAATACCCAAGAGAAAGGCCTCTGGTTTCTTAGGGAAGGTATATTTAAATACCTTTTTAAGTTCATTATAGATCATTTCCCAGAATGCCTTAATCTTCGGGCACGTCCACCAAATGTGAAAGAATGTACCTTCCTTTTCTTTACATTTCCAACATTTATTATCAGGCAAATGAGTAATTTCGTTGTCCCTGAGAGGGGGCAATGACAATAAAGATATTATTATTATTATTATTATTATTATTATTATTAAATGGTAAATCTTTGCAAGCTTGACTGGGGTTATGTACCACCTATAGATCATTTTCATAATATTTTCTCTTAAGGCATTACATGCCGTAAATTTCATCCCGGTGGTCCACAACTTTTCCCAATCAGCAAACAAAATGTTATGACCAATGTCCTGAGCCCATTTAATCATACTTGATTTAACCGTTTCATCTTGTGTATTCCATTTCAGCAGCAAATTGTACATTTTTGACAAATTCTTAGTACTGGATTCTAACAATTCAGTCTCCAATTTTGATTTTTCCACCTGGAAGCCAATTTTACTGTCCAATTTAAACACTTCATTTATTTGGTGATAGTGCAACCAATCTCTCACCTTCCCTTTTAATTTCTCAAAACTCTGCAATCTCTGTTTGTCCCCTTCCTTTTCCAAGATTTCCCAATATCTTGGCCACTTCGACTCCATATTTAACTTTTTAACTGCCTTAGCTTCCATTGGCGACAGCCACCTTGGAGTTTTATTTTCCAGCAAATCTTTATATCTGATCCAGACATTTAATAGTGCTTTTCTGACAATATGGTTTTTAAAACTTTTATGTGCTTTAACCTTGTCATACCACAAATATGCATGCCACCCAAAAATATTGTTAAAACCTTCCAAATCCAAAATGTCTGTATTTTCAAGAAGCAGCCAATCCCTTAGCCAGCAGAAAGCTGCCGCTTCATAGTACAATTTAAAGTCTGGCAGGGCAAATCCCCCTCTTTCCTTTGAATCCGTTAATATCTTAAACTTAATTCTGGGCTTCTTGCCCTGCCAGACAAATTTAGATATATCTTTTTGCCACTTCTTGAAACAGTCCATTTTATCCATTATTTGTAATGCTTGGAACAAAAACAACATTCTTGGCAATACATTCATTTTTATAACTGCAATTCGACCTAGCAAGGAAAGCTTCAAGTTTGACCAAATCTCCAAATCTTTTTTCACTTCTGTCCAAGTTTTTTCATAATTATCTTTAAATAGATTCACATTCTTAGCTGTCATATTTATACCCAAATATTTCACTTTTTTAACCACAGTCAACCCTGTCTCATTCTGAAACCTTTCTTTTTCAACCTGTGTTAAATTTTTCTCCAGTACCTTAGTCTTTAACTTATTCAATTTAAATCCTGCCATTTGACCAAACTCTTGGATTATTTCCAAAACTCTTTTCGTGCTAGCTTCTGGCTCTTGTAATGTAAGTACTAGGTCATCTGCGAATGCTCTCAATTTATATTGTTTAGCTCCGACCTGAATCCCTTTAACCAACTGGTCCCTCCTAATCATATTAAGCAAAACCTCTAGGACCGATATAAAAAGTAGTGGGGAGATAGGGCACCCCTGACGTGTCCCTTTTTCAATCTTGAACTCTTCTGTAACCACATTATTTACAATTAATTTTGCTTTCTGTTCAGAGTATATTGCACCTATACCATTTTCAAACCCTTGGCCTACCCCCATCCCCCGGAGGTTCTTCAACATAAAACTCCAAGATATGTTGTCAAAGGCTTTCTCAGCGTCCACAAATATCAAAACAGCCTTAGTGTTTATATTCACTTCCAACTTCTCCAGAATGTCAATTATATTCCTTACATTGTCCGACAAATGCCTTTTCGGGAGAAAGCCCGCTTGGTCCCCATGAATCTCCTCCATCAGAACTCTTTTCAATCTCTTTGCTAAAATATCAGCAAAGATTTTGTAATCCACATTTAGTAACGAGATGGGTCGGTAGTTCTTAAGTTGAGTCTTTTCAGTCTCTGTCTTTGGTATAAGTGTGATGTAGGCCTCACTCCACGTGTCTGGTGCCCTTCTCCCCTCCATAATCTCGTTACAGACTTCCCTCAAAGGTTGTATCAACCCTTCCTTCAAAACTTTGTAATATTTGGAAGTCAGTCCGTCCGGTCCAGGAGATTTGCCCAACATCATGCTTTGAATGGCACCTTCTATTTCTTGTGCTGATATCTCCTGGTTCAAAATTGTCTTACTTTCCTGCGAAATCTTTTTCAGCCCATTTTTCTCGAGGAATTGTTGTATATCCAATTCTTTCTGCGGCCCTTGTGTGTACAGTTGTCTAAAGTAGCTCTGAAAACAGTTCCTAATTTCCACTGGGTTAAATATGTTCTTTCCTTCCACTTCTATGTTTGTTACCGTGTTGAGTTTTTGTCTCTTCTTTATTTGCCAAGCCAATAACTTGCCACATTTATCTGCAGATTCAAAAGTCTTTTGTCTCATTTGTTTAATTTTCCATTCTATTTCTTGATTCATCAGTTCCAAAAATTGTGTTTGATATAATTTAATTTCTCTTAAAATCTCTTGCGATTTTGGCTTCAATCTTAATTTCCTTTCCCCTTCTTTTATCTTTTCCAGGATTTTCTCTTTCCTCTCATTTTGCTTTCTTTTCTTTAGTGTATTTTGTTGTATCAGAAACCCTCTCATCACGGCTTTACTTGCGTCCCATACTATTCTTTTTTCTACTTTAGTCCTTAAGTTAATTTCAAAATAGTCTTTCAAAGTTTTTTGGGCCTTCTTACAGATCTCCTCGTCTCTAAGTAAGGTGTCATTCATTCTCCATCTGAAGGAGCCAGTTGTTGTTTGCTTCATCACCATCTTTACTGCATTATGGTCGGAGAAGGTTTTTGGGCAGATTTCCACTTTCTTTATGTTCGGCGCCATACTGCTAGTCACCCAAATTTGGTCGATCCGTGTCCATGTCATTTTGGCTTCAGAAAAGAAGGTTCCCTCTCTTTCTAATGGGTGTTTTGTTCTCCAAATGTCAATCAAATCCATATTGTCAGTCATTTCAAAGAAAGTTTTTGGTAGTCTTCCATCTTTTGTAACTACCTGTCTTCGTGCTTTGTCCATATTTGTTGAAACTACTCCATTCTACTTATTCAAACCTTTATTAGGCATTATACAAATAAAACGATAAAAGAGAAAGAAACATATAAAAGCCTTGAGATATAAACAGAAAGGCAGCAGTTGGCTACATACATATATATATATATACATATAAAATCAGTGGTTTTCCTTGTTAACCTGCTCCTTGGAGGACTGCTACCAAAAAACTCGGCTACCCCCGCCGTTACCCTTTGGTCAACGTCGGATAGGCAGAATCCCACACATTCACCTTGTTGGGGCTCCAGACCACCCAGAAGAGGGGACAGCACGCGTTGACGGAGCGTACTGTACAATGGGCACTGAAAGAGAATGTGCTCTACCGTGTCCGGGACATTCATAGAACATCTGCAGAATCTCTTATTTCTAGGGATGTTTTGATATCTTCCCCTGACAAATGCTGAGGGAAAAACATTCAAACGGGCCAGCATAAAAGCCCTACGTTGGGCTGGAATTATTAATTTGGTGACGTAATTGGCTCTGCTATCTAAGATATTTAAATCATAGAATATGGGCGAACAAATTTTGTTTACAGCTGCCATAATATTTTGCCTCTCGACATCCTTTAGTCTAGTTAGGATATTATGGAAAATGTATTGCTCATTAGAATTGTACAGGGGCTCCAGCTCGATGCCTAAAGATTCAATCTTTTTTTCGAGGTACTGATACCATCTTGATTTGTAGGAGTCTTTGAGCAAATCAGCGAGCAGACTTGATGGAGGGCAGCGAAAATGGCAGCGTAACCAGTACTTTATTGAGGTGGACCAGGCCCAATATTCCATTGTGTGTATGCCTATTTCATGTCTCCCATCATAATTAAATTGTAATCCATATAGTCCATCAAAGTCTCATGCAACTTCTTAAAGAATTCAGCTTTCCCTTCATTTGGTGCATAAATTCCCACTATCAAAAACTTTTCTCCTTGAGATTGAATTTCAATTGCCAAATATCTTCCTTGATCATCTTTAAAAATTTGTTTCGGTTGCAAACTTTCCTTTGCGTAGATCACCACTCCTCTCTTTTTTACTCTGTCTGAGGATATAAATTCGTGTCCCAATCTTTTATTTATTAATAATTTTCTATGTGCTCTTGTCACATGGGTCTCTTGTAAACAAATCAAGTCCAATTGGTCTTTCTTTAAAGCATGAAATATATTTTTTCTTTTTCTGGGAATATTTAAACCGTTACAATTCCAGGTTAGAAGTTGCAGAGCCATGATGGGGCTATTTACTCTTTCCTCCTACAGCTCCCAATTGTTGTTCCTCTTTTGTCGGTGATTCCGTATCCGTGTCTAATGGTCCCTTGCTTGAGGGATGCCCTTGTCCTGGAAACGTCTCTTTCTGTAGGTCTTCTTCGTGTTCTCCTAAAAACTTGTCTTTATCACTCACTGTCTTTATTCTTCTTTTCTTCCCCTTGTATTTAAAAGACAAGCCTTGAGGAAACTCCCACCTGAATGGTATGTAGTTCCTTTTCAGCAGTGTCACCAAGTCCTTGTAAAAACCTCTTGCATCCAAAATACTTTTGGGAATATCTTTAAAAATCTCAATATGAAAATCTTCAATTTGAAGGGTTGTTTGGTAGTGCAGGTTCAATATTTTGTCTCTCTCCTCCTTTGATCTTAAAGTTATTAAGCAATCTCTGGGTCTGTTCTTCCTCTGTCTTGTTCCCAGTCTAAATGCACTCTCTATCTTAAATTCTTCTTTATCCAGCTCCTGCTTCCAAAAGTCAGAGAATTCTTTTGTCAAGTAGTCCACCAAGTTGTCTCCTTCCTTTTCCGGCACAAGTCTGATCCTTAAGTTCCTCTCCTTGCGTTGCATATCCTGCATAGAGAGTGCCAGCTCATACTCATCTAGTTTCCTGTACACCGGTGGAAACTTTTCCTCGGCAGCAGTTGCAATTTCTTTAGCTTCCTCAGCTATCTTTCGTGTTGTAGATGAATCTTCCAGTAATTTCCCAATTGCTTCTGCATTAGAGTTCACTTTATTCCCAAGGTCAGTTATACTTTTTGTATTTAAATCAATTTTCCCAGAGATTTCTTCAATTTTCTTGTTTGTTTCAGCAACTTGTACTCTAGTTTCTGCGCCTTGCTTTTTTAGTTCCTCCAAAGAGTCATTTATTTTCCCCAATACCTTAGCAAAAGCTGCTTCTGAAGACATTATTTTCACTTTTGCCTTTGAGACAGCTGTAGTTCCAGAGGCTCCTGATATGGAAGCCCTTCTTTGCATAGAAAGATCGACTTTGTATTGTCTACCAGATCTCAAAGTTGTTTCTTGTGAGTCCTCTTTCTCTTTACCATCTGCCATAACAAAATCTTTCACTCAAGGTCATTCCCACACTCGTAGGCTGTCAGACAAAAGTTCTCACGTTTTAAGTTCCACTTGTTGCTGAAACTATTCGCAAGTCCTCTAGAGTGCGTAAAACCAATTCTTTGCCTTCAAGTTGGTCCCACACTTTCCAAAAAACAAACAGAAGCCCTCCAAGTCCCTTTCAAATATTCTTTTTTCTTTTTAAAAGATCCAGATCAATAGTATCCTGCATATAAGTTTACTGTGCAACAAAATAAAGTATTTCTAAGTTGAGAGTAGCCAAAGTCAATATTACAGTTACTTTTTTACCTTCTTGTAGCGACAGTCCTTAGCCGGTTCCTTTTCTCCGGCAGTCCGATCCCCAGGTTTAAGGGCAGCGGTAAACAATTCAGTTTCTTTTAAACAGGCAGGAAAACACTCTAAAAACTTCTCCCCCCCCCTCCTGCCTTCGGGGAGGGAGTTCTTTGCTTGGTGGTGGATTTCTTAGTTCCCACAACTCTCCTTTCAAAAAGTTACAGCTTGAATGCCTTTCGCTTTGATCTTGCTACAGAACGGAAAGCAGACTTCCTTTTTAGTGCTTATCCGTCTCGGTGCCCAATTTCGTTAAATTTAACGTCCAATTATATTTTGAAGTTCAATCCTACTCACGGAAAGTTGTTCTTTTTAGTCCAAATTCACCGGAAGAAATCAGCGCTCTCCGCTAATGGCGACGCGGCTTCACTTCGCAGGCTGGGTGAAAGCGACTCTCAGCACCGCTCCACACACCCTCCGCTGTTCCGTAGCCTTTAAAAAGGCTATTTCACAACGTCGGGGGGGCGCAAAGGTGCCCGCCGAGTCTCCACAGGCTACGCGCCTGTGATTTTTGAGGGTCCCCGCTCCGCCGTGGCTGCCGGACCCGAACCCACGAAGCAGATCTCTCCCGGAGCTCCGGGAGAAATCCGCCATTAAGCGCTGGCGCTGACCGGAAGTCCCATAGCACTGCTCTTCGGTGGGGAGACACGCAAACCTCAGCAGGTGGCCGCCTCTCGCCCCCTCTCGCTCTGGCGCCCTTGCCGCCGCCTTTCCTTCCAAGATTCTGGAGGGAAAGAAAGGCAGCGGCGCCTCCTCCTCCTCCCGGTGGCCAAATCAGAGGCTCCCCCAAAATGAAGCCAGCAGCCCCCCTCGTGCCGGCACCTCATGACGCCTGCCCTGAATGGGAGAAGGCAGGCAGGCAGGCGGCGCGAGATCAGTCATGTCAAAGGTGCCGCTGACCCCGCAGCCGCATAGCAGCTTCATACAATACACTTTGGCAGCTTCAGCGGCAGGCGCCCCGCGCGCCCCAGAATTAGGCGTCGG
This sequence comes from Podarcis raffonei, assembly GCF_027172205.1. Taxonomy (NCBI): domain Eukaryota; kingdom Metazoa; phylum Chordata; class Lepidosauria; order Squamata; family Lacertidae; genus Podarcis; species Podarcis raffonei. The sequence continues at coordinate 42,371,347 of NC_070617.1, read as the reverse complement.
GGTGCCCTGCACCCCTTGCACCCCCGGGTAAAGAGAGCCCTGCACTTTTGTCAGGATATGTGAAAACTATAAATCAATAAAACATAGAGCGATGACACCTGCCATCAACTTTTAAGTGCAAAGACTTTATGCTGAAATCTCCTGGCTTTCAAACACATTTATCATTAATAATAATATTAAAAACCAAGGAGCTCGAGGTGGCATCCATGATGGTCCCTCCCCTCCTTTTATCCTCACAACAACCCTGTGAGGGAGGTTAGGCTGAGAGGCAGTGACTGTCCGAGCCATAGGTGCCAGGTCCCAGGGGCCCTGTGTGCTGTGGCTCCCACAACATTTTGAATGAGGGGGCAAGGCATTCTCAAAGTGTGTCACGGCCTGAGGCGTGCAACCCTGGGCACCCACAGTCATGGGGGCAAGCTGGCGCCGCTGGTCCCAGCCACCCAGTGAGCTTCATGGCTGAGGGGAAATTTGAACCCTGGTCTGTCCTGGGTACTTGTTCAACACTCTAACGTTGTATCCACTGCCACCTTCAACCCCACTAATTATTTGTGGGCAGAGCTTGGTTTCCATTTTCCTCTGGTGTCATGATTGACAAGACCACCCCTCCCTGCACATACTTAGACTTGGGGGGCCTGGCTAGTGTCCCCTCACCCCCCACAGTGATGGGCAACCTGTGGCTACAGAGGTTGTGAACCATGACTCCTAGAATCTCTTGACCATTGGCACTGCTGGGGCTGCTGGGAGGGGAAGCCCTGAGCTAAGTTCCTGAGCTAAGCACACCCACCCCGGGTGTGCTATTGGGAGCCCCCAACCTGTTGGGAGCACCTGCTGAAGCTTCAGGTTCCCTACCTTCCCCCACTGCTTCTGTGGTCATTCCAACCTTCTGCTTCTCCCTCTGCAGCACATAAAGGGACACTTGGATGACGGCATCCTGCTTGGAGCAACTATATTTTTAGAAAAGAGGAGGAGGAGGAGGAGGAGGAGGAGGAGGAGGAGGAGGAGGAGGAGGAGGATTGTTTTACAGACAATTACCACAGAGGTTTTGGAAGCAGCTCACTTGCCAGAACAATTAAGCTGATAATGCAAGTGATTAAATTCTCTGCTTGGGTCTGTGGTTGTTCCTCCTGGTGTGTTCTGCAGCCTGCATTTCTCAATCAATTCCCAGATGTAGAAGATGCCGCAAAGTCCAAAGGCCTGGAGGCTGCAGAGTGGCTGACATTCCATGGCTGCAGAAACTGGTGGAAGTTATAGTCCCAGGAAGGTGCCCTGTTTGGCAAAGGGTACCTTGAGCAGAGGGGGATGAACAGGGCTCTTCAAGGAGGGAGGCTCTGTGTGCAGCAGTGAATCCAAAGGCCTCTCTTCTGTCTCGGACAAATGTACTCCAGGAAGCAGAGTGTGGCCTCAGAACTCAGGTTGCCAGGTCAGAAACAGACCAGACCCTGAGATTTCAGGGCCCAATCCTTAGACCTTGGTGTGGTCCCTGTTGATATCATTAAGCATGTCGGTCAAACAGAAAGGACATAGTATAGCAAGTGAGCTGATGTGTCAGAGACCCTCCAAATATCCGTATTTTCCAGGGACGTCCTTGATTTAGAGATGCTGTCCTGGTTTCTGATTTGATCCCAGAATGTCCCGCTTTTCCTTAGAATGTCCCTATTTTCATTGGAGAAATGTGGAAGGGTATGGAGTTATTCAGCTCCCAAGCTGTCTGAAGGCAATCCCGTATAGGGATGTTTTTTTTTAATGTTTAATTATGTTTTTATATACAGTGGTACCTTGGTTGTCAAACTTAATCCATTCCAGGAGTCCATTCGACTTCTGGAGTGGTTTGAAAACCAAAGCACGGCTTCCGATTGGCTGCACGAGCTTCCTGCAGTCAACCAGAAGCCGCAGAAGCTGTGTTGGATGTTTGGCTTCTGAAAAATGTTCACAAACCGGAACACTCACTTCCGGGTTTGTGACGTTCGGAAACCGATTTGTTCAGGAGACAAGCTGTTTGACAACCAAGGTGTGTTGGAAGCTGCCCAGAGTGGCTGGGGCAACCCAGTAACATCATGATGATGATGATGATGATGATGATGGAATAGGACGTCCCTATTTTTATCAGAGAAATGTTGGAAGGTATGGTGTCACTGGCTGGAAATTAAGAGAGAAACCTTGGCCAAAGGGTGTGCTCCCAGTTCCTGCTGAAGTAACGAGATCCTCACCTGCTTAGGTAGCCTGGGTGGGGAAGGAGCTCTCATTCCTAGGGTTCCCAGTTGGAAGAGTGAGGGGGGCTGCCTGGAGGCAGAATGAGGGAAGTCCTGGAAGGCGATTGGGAAATGTCCAAATTCAGCATTTCCTCCCTTTCTGCCACCGAGGCAACCTCCCCCACTCCCCCCTGAAATGACCCTTCCAATTTCCACTCCACTTTAAAAGATTGTTAGGCTGAAGCTCAGAAGTTGTGCACATTCTTTCTTTTTAAAAAATGAATGAATGAATAAGATGCTACCACCCACCTGGAGATTCAAGCACTCTCCCTGCCCCCTTGGGGAGGCCAGGCAAACTTGGAGACTTCAGGTCAACCCTGCTTGAGAAACACTCCACTGAAGCCCTCCTTCCCTTCCACAATTCCATTTGCTGGCACAGGCTGACTCGTGCCATGGTTCTCCTGCTCTGGGTTGAGGCTGCCTTTTCCTGTTTGACAGAAAGTCTGGTGCAGGTGAGGCCTGGCAAAGTGGTCACTTCTGGCTGCTGCTCCCTCCTGTTCCCTCTGCTGACTCCTAGGGCGACTGCCTGGATCCTTGGTGTAGCTTGGCTCTGTTTGAGCAAACCATGCTGGTGCATGCCTGGGAAGCAGAGTATCAGTGTGCTCTGATATTAGACTCTTAATCTAGGGGTCATGGGTTCAAGCCCAACATTAGGCAAAAGATCCCTGCATTGCAAGGGGTTGGGTTCAGTTATACTCATGGGCTCTTTCAATTCTATGACTCTATCTCATCTCCTCCCAGTTGTGCATTTTAGACAGTGTGAGGTAGTAGTTAGAGTGTCAGACTAGGACTGGGGAGAGAGATCAGGCTTCAAAGAATACCTCAGCCCTGACGTTCACCGGGTAGTCACTCACTCTCAGCCCTAACCCAACCAGGGTTGTTGTGAGGGGTTAAATAAGGAGGGGAAGAAACCATGTTCATCATCTTGAGTTCCTTGGAGAAAAAGGTGGGCTATAAAAGCAATCAATCAATCAATCAATCAATCAATCAATCAATCAATGCTGCCAACTATTTTGTGGTGGTTCTACCAGTTTCTGAAGGCAACAAGCTGTTTTCACAGATGCAACAGGGGTGTGGTGTGAACCAGGGGCAACCATCCCAATTCACCTCTAAAACTGCAATTGCCACCTACTGCAAACACACACACTGCCCCCACTGCCTGCTCCCCCAACACTTCTGCTGCTGGAACTCCATGAGAGCCAGGACACTGGGCAAAGCAGTGCGGCTTGGCTTCTCTGCCCAGGAGGTAGGGAGACAAACAACAACATGGAGCACTGGAATTCCTCCCTCTCACAATCGGCAGCAGAAGCAGTGGGCTGGGATGACTGGAGGGCCACCTCTGGCACTTCCACTGCCTGAGGTGAATGCTGCCTGAGGTGAATGTTGGAGAGCAGCAGAAGAACACATGGGCACGCCACACTCCTTTTGCTAGGAAAGAATGAATGGAGGAGAGGCGGGAGAGAGAGAGAAGCCCAGGGGATTTAGCCCAGGATAGAGACTTACAAGCCTGGCCTTATGAGTCAAGGGCTCTTAAGGACAAGGGAATAGATGTGTGGGGATTTGAAGTGCAGAGGAGTCTGGCTTAGCTGGCTGCGGAGCAGAAAGGAGCAGGAGCTGCAACTGCCAGAGCAGGAGGAGTTCACCTTCTTGCCACAGAGCAGAAGCCCCCTATTCCTAGCACCTCTCTCCCAGCAGGGTGTGTGTGTGTGTGTGTGGCTCTTGCAGCTTATGTGTGGCACCTGCTCTTGACTGATCCTTTCAAAATATTATTATGAGTTTGGGTGGGGGTTAGTCGTGGCTTGTGATTCTGTATCAAGCAGGCTTAGAATGTAGCAGAAGAGGCCCCTGAACTGTTTGGACAAGTTTCTTTGGAAGGCAATGGCTTTGGCCAGCCAGTTAAGTACAGAACTGCAATTTAACTTTAGAAAGAGGTTGCTCTGCTGCCATTGTCAGACCACACCTGGAGTCCTGTGTCCAATTCTGGGCACCCCAATTTAAGAAGGATGTTGACAAGCTGGAAGGTGCACAAAGGACGGGAACCAAGATGATCAAAGGTCTGCCTTATGAGGAGCGGTTGAAGGAGTTGGGTAGGATTAGCCTGGTAGAGAGGAGACTAAGAAGAGATATAAGAGCCATCTTCAAATATCTGAAGGGCTGCCACATGGAAGAAGGAACAAGCTTGTTTTCTCCTGCTCTGGAGGGTAGGAATCAAACCAATGGCTCCAAGTTACAAGAAAGAACATTCTTGCTGTCAGGAAGAACTTCCTGATAGCAATAGCTGCTTAGCAGTGGAGCAGACTTCTACGAGAAGTTGTGCACTCTCCCTCCTTGGAGGTTTATAAACAGGTTGGCTGGCCATCTGTCACGTATGATGTAGTTGAGATGCCTCCATTACAGAGCATTGAACTACAAGACCCTCAGGGTTCTTTCCAACTCTATAGAGTTTATGGAATGGGTGGGCCTTTTTGCACTTCCCCTGGCTGGATGCAACCTCATCCTTTGATGGAGAGCAATAGGTAAAGGGTGGGGGGCTGTGTATGGGAGAAAGTCTGGGCTGATGCTGGAAGCTGGACACAGAGAAGCCTGTCTTGCTCTGTGCTGGATTTGAGGCTCCTGCTTTGGCAAAGCAGGATTGCCTGGCTGCAGCGCAGAGGGTTGGGCCAGTGAAACCTTTGGGCCCCTCCCAGCCCTACAGTGTCTGCTGCCTTCATGCCAAGGAGATCGAAGCTGAGGCAGCCTGCACTCTCTCCCTGCTCAGATATTGGGGTAGCATTAAGCAATCCAGGCCACTGTTTGTTTTATCTGCTTAGACCTGGGAAAGGGAAGGCAGGTGTTGTGTGTGTCTGTGTGTGTGTGAATGTACCTACCACACTCAGATGTTTTTTGAATGTCGAGAAAGACACGGGCAGCAAGAGGAAAGGTCAGTGGCAGAGGACCTGCTGTGCATGCAGATCCCAGGATCAATTCCCAGCAGCATCTTACTTTTTTATTTATTCATTTCTATCTCACCCTTTTCTCCAAGGAGCTCAAGGTGGCGCACATGGCTCCCCCCCTCATCATTTAATCCCCACAACATCCCTGTGAGGTAGGTTAGGTTGAAAGGCAGTGACAGGCCCAAGGTCACCCAGGAACTTCATGGCTGAGTGGAAATTGGAACCCTGGTTTCTCCCAGGTCCGAGTCTGACACTCTGACTGCTATGCAACACAGCCTCTCTTCCAATAGGGTTGGGAATGTGGCATGTCTGAAACCCTGGAGAGCCAGTGAAGTCATGGCTATGCTGGCTGTGGCTGATGAGAACTGTAGTCCAAAGCATCTGCAGTTTGGTGATGGTTCATGTAGATAATGAATATAATGAACTCTGTGGAAGATGGACTCATAGCCCCCACCTCTCTCCACCCAAGGATGAGGATGAGGACTCACAACCAAGATTAATTGCCCACATCTGAAAATGTCATATTTGATTGGGAAAGAGACTTTGAAATCAGGAGGCAGAGTCAAAGCAATTTTATGTTGACAATATTCCCAATTACAGTGTCTGTTGTCTGGAAGTGGGAGTTTAGAAGTGGGCTGAGAAGGTGTGTGGAATATGACTGCTTATTTTTAAAAACAAAAACGAATGAGATGTCAATATATTTAGTTATTTGAAAAGTGTCTCTCCAAATAAATAAATAAATAAATAAATAAATAAATAAATAAATAGTCAATACCTGCTGTCTTCACCACCCTTTTGGATCCCCACCCATCTGTGCAACCATGGGAAGGTGGGGGGATTATTGCAGGATGAAGCCAGGGGCTGCCCCACCACTGAATCATAGAATCATAGAATCATAGAATCATAGAATCATAGAGTTGGAAGAGACCACAAGGGCCATCGAGTCCAACCCCCTGCCAAGCAGGAAACACCATCAGAGCACTCCTGACATATGGTTGTCAAGCCTCTGCTTAAAGACCTCCAAAGAAGGAGACTCCACCACACTCCTTGGCAGCAAATTCCACTGTCGAACAGCTCTTACTGTCAGGAAGTTCTTCCTAATGTTTAGGTGGAATCTTCTTTCTTGTAGTTTGGATCCATTGCTCCGTGTCCGCTTCTCTGGAGCAGCAGAAAACAACCTTTCTCCCTCCTCTATGTGACATCCTTTTATATATTTGAACATGGCTATCATATCACCCCTTAACCTCCTCTTCTCCAGGCTAAACATGCCCAGCTCCCTTAGCCGTTCCTCATAAGGCATCGTTTCCAGGCCTTTGACCATTTTGGTTGCCCTCCTCTGGACACGTTCCAGTTTGTCAATGTCCTTCTTGAACTGTGGTGCCCAGAACTGGACACAGTACTCCAGGTGAGGTCTGACCAGAGCAGACTGGGTTTGGTTCTCAGGATGCCCTGCGGTTCTAGGGTCAGGTCTTTTTCTCCTTTCCACCATCAAGGAACCCTGAAGGAAAAGAGAAAGCAAAATCCCCTCCCTTGTTTGATTCTTCTGAACAATAACACATCCCTCTTCTCTTTCCCCTCCTCCAATTGAAGAGACCCTGCTTCTGTCTCAATTCCTGTGTGGTGGTTGTTTTCTTAGTGCTATGAAAGAGATAACAGTGATAGCAGTGAGGGGGGCCTGGGGAGATGGGGGAAGGTGCCCTAGTTTTAACAACAGAGATGGCTTGTTTGCATCGCAATGCCAAGACAGGTGCATGTCCTCTTAATTGCCATTTCGCCTAGTGATGGGGTTGCCATGGGAACAGTGGGACTGCTGAGTGGTCCTCTTGCATTTGCAGCCCCAGACACAAGGCAGCATTCAAAAGCAGCCTGCTGGTGCTGCCTGTGTGCGTCACACCTAGAGAGAGACAGTCATTTTTTGTGAGAAACCCCCCATCACCACCACGGCCACTGCCTCCATCCTTAAGACTCAGTCAAGTGGAAGGCTCAGGGAAATGTTATTTACTGAGATGTCAACGGAAAGGGGAGCAGGGAACATGCACATTTCTACAAGAGCTTTCTTGAAGTGATGAAACACACCCAAATTTAGAATTCCATAAAGATAATAGTATCATGCTGCAGTAATTGATAGATTTGCCAGTTTCACTTGAAAACAATGTATTCTTTCTTTCCCCTCCCCCCTTTCTCATTTTACTAAAAGGAATTGATGCTTTCAGTCTCCTTCATATAGGCACTTCGCCTCAAATTGGCACTACAACACACTTTTTCATTAAACAGGGAGATTTACAACCCATGATAATAGGAACAGACATCAGCCAAGACTTTGTGGGTCGGCTGCCAGTTTGTGTTTGAAAACTGAGGAGGAGAAAGAGAAGAGGAGAGCAAAAGCCCAGCTTGTCCCAGTTTCAAACCATGGATGCAGCACAGAGCCTGCTGTTTTTGCACCTCCAAAACCACACACACACAAACACACAAACACACAAACACACACACACACACCTTATACATAAACAAATAAAGTTGCAAGAGCCTGAATTTGCCTGAAAGAAGCAGCACTAAACCTCTAGCCTAGTTGTAAGAGGGGGCGGGGAATGTCTCACCCTTAATTTGCTTTCTGTTCAGTGTGTTCAGGGATGTACTGCTAATGTTGGCTTTCAGGGGGTGGGCTCAGCCAGCCATAGAAAGTCACGCTTCAGGAGAGGAGGCTGCTTTCACCATGGACCTGGCTGAAAAGCCCACAGAGGGAGGCGGTGGTTCTCAGCCGGAGGTTGCATGACTCTCTTGCAGGGCTTAGCTATGCATCAGAGCAATCATCTGCTAGCAGGCTACATGGGGTCAATACTTGTGCACCAAAGGGCACACTTGATCATGGAGGCAGTTCCGCATTTTGCAGGCGGAACTCTCCATTGTGCAAATTCAACATGCATCAGAATGAGTGTTAAATTAATTGCTCCCAATCTGCAGAAATGTTATCCTCAGTGTGGAATATCTGGATTTTGGCCTGCTGAATTTGGGGTACAGGAATAGGGGAGATTGAGAGCACAAATGCAGAGCCCTGAGAAGAAGATTATTCTTCCTGGATGCTTTGCTGCATTTCATAGAATCATAGATTTGTAGAGTTGGAAGGTATCTCAATGGGTCATCTAGTCCAACACCCTGCAATGCAGGAATCACCAGCTTATGGACAGGCAGGCAGGAGCATAGATAGTTACACCTCTTTCTTACACATGAGGAAAGTGATCTCACAGAGTTCTCTCTAGCAAGTTCTGTGAGCCTCAGCCCCTTCATGTGCCTGCCTGGCAAAACATGAATTGTTGGCTTGACTGTGATAAACATCCCAGATTTCTAAAATCCCCTTCCAGGGCAGGTCACAGAGGGCGCCAAGCACCCATGTCTCCTTCCAGGGACATGTGCAGGTTAGGAAGATGTGCTGCTAATGGGACTGGTGCTTCTGTGTGCCTCTGTTGGCCCAACTCCCTAAAAAAACTTGCATTACACACACACACACACACACACACACACACACACAACCTCTTCTTAACAAACTCCATATGCAAATTGACACTAGAACACCCTGACAGGCAGCAATTTTGCTGTCCTTCAGCAAAAAAGCAGGAGGAAGAATCCTGACATGTAGCCATTTTCCAACAACCAAGGCAGCACACAGACCTTGTCTTGTTTGGTAGCCTGTTAGACAGTGATGGAGGTGATCCAGCAAGATGTCCTCAACATGCACTTGCAGCAGATGGGGTCACTCCAAACTTGTTCATATTTTTTTTTTTTAAGTCTGTGTCCCTATGTTTTCTTTCTTTATTTTTTATTGGGTTTTTCACAAACAAACAACAAGAAAATAAAGCAATCTTTTACAATCAATATTTTAAGTCATCATATTTACACTGCGTGTCCTCACGCCTCGACTTCCTTCCTTCCCTGCTTCGGTTTTCTTGAGATATATCCCCTCCTGTAGGTTCTTATTCCCCTTCTATGCACATCAAAGGAATTATGTTAACCCTGCCATAGTTTTTAAGCTTCTACAGTTTGTTCTTATATATGCCATAAATTTACCCCATTCTTCATCAAACATTGTCCCTTTTTGGTCTCTTATTCTATATGTCATTTTAGCTAATTCTGTATATTCAAAAAATTTAGCCTGCCATTCCATTACCATGGGAGTCGCCTTTAGTTTCCATTTTTGAGCCACGAGTATTCTCGCTGCTGCAGTAGCATATTGAAATAATTTATGATCTTCCTTTTTTACTTCCTTCCCTATTATCCCTAATAAAAAGATTACGGGTTTTTTAGGAAATGTATACTTGAGAAGTTTTTTTAATTCATTATATATTGACTCCCAATTTTTTTTCATCTTTTCACACTCCCACCACATATGATAGAGATCCCCCTCTTTGGATTTACATTTCCAGCAGGCTTTATTATTCAATTTATACATTTTGGCCAGTTTGACCGGGGTAATATACCACCGGTATACCATTTTTTCTAGATTTTCTGTTAACGTGGAGCATGCTGTAAATTTCATGCCTTTGTTCCACAATTTAACCCATTTATCGTAATCGATATTGTAGCCAAAATCGATTGCCCACTTTATCATAACTTCTTTAACCATCTCATCCTTAGTGTCCCATTCCAGCAAGAAATTGTACATTTTGGATAAAAGTTTTGATCTACTTTCCAAAATATCTGTTTGAAATTTAGATTTTTCCTCGCTAAATCCCTTTTTTTGTGTCTTCTTTTAATAAACCGTTTATTTGATGGTACTGTAACCATCCTGTGAGCCCATCTTTTATTTCCTCATATGGTTTAATTTTCCACCCTTGTTCTGTTTTCACTAATATATCTTCATAGGTTATTCTCTTTCCCTCCATATTTAATTTTTTTATTGTTAACACATCTATCGGGGATAGCCACCAGGGTGTGGTTCTTTCTAGCAGAGATTTGTTTTTGTCCCATACATCATATAAGGGACCCCTAAAGATGTGATTTGTAAAACCTTTATGTATTTTCACCTTGTTTTGCCACAGATAGGAATGCCAACCCTATCTATTATTGTATCCTTCGAGATCTAGCAAGTCAGTATTCTTTAAGATTATCCATTCTTTTATCCAGCACAGACAGGATGCTTCATAGTATAATCTCAAGTTTGGAACTGAAAGTTTGTGTCCCTATGTTTTCATCTCATGTCTTTCTTTCTTTCTCCTTTTCCTTTTTTTTTTTTTTTTTGGCCAGGTCTGCTAGTTCATGTTGTAATGAGCTGCATGGGAAAAAGAACTGAGGGGCAGTCACAATGAGATAAGTGATAATAAAACAAAACAAAATAAAAAGCTATAGATTGGTGCAAGCCAATTTCCAGTATCTCGTAATGTCATTCCGTTGGGTACAGTCACCCTCCAACATCCTCAGGCTGTGGAAGCTGTTTAATTGTGCTTTAGCTGCTCTGCAGTGTCCCTTGAGCAGTACAGAGAAATGTCAGCTTTTCAAAGGTTTGGCAGGAACTTTCTTTTCATTTTCTTTTTTACAAATGTAATGCCCTTGTTAGTATGGCAAAGCAGCATAGCAGCATTTTGAAAAGACTGACATGAGTAATACAGGATGGGGGTGGGGTGAGGTGCTGGGTGGTAGTACCAGATCAGGAAGCAGAACTTCTGAGGACAGTTTAAAGAAAAGAACCAAGTGGTGTAGTGGTTATGTAATGGCTTTAGGGGTTGCTTGTGCGTAAGTTACCGCCGCTCTGGGCTAGGTTGCCTGGTTAAACCATTTCTGTCTGGACAGCCATCCACTCCGTGGCTGTTCAGTCGCTAGCAGAATCCGTCAGTGGGCGTTTCTTGAACCTCTTCCAGCAAAGAAGTTCTTTGACGCCAAGTTGCCACCTACTTTCCCTGCGCGGAAGTCTTCTGCGCAGGGTGGGTGTGGGCAGCGGAGGACCTGTGCTCTCCTCGCTGGTCTCCTGCGAAGAGTCCTGGAGCCTCCTCTCTGCTTCCCCCATCGGCCCCCCTCTATCCCTGGTGTTGCGCTGATTTTCTTCCCCAGCCGGAGACCTGCCTCTCTCCCTGCTTGGCCCCTCTCCAGCATCGCTGTGGAGCCTCGCCTCCTCCTCTAGTTCCGATGGAAGTTCCCTGACAGGTTAAGAGCAGTGGACTCGTAATCTGGTGAACCAGGTTTGTGTCTCTGCTCCTTCACATGCAGCTGCTGGGTGACCTTGGGCTAGTCACACTTCTCTGAAGTCTCTCCCCTCAAAGAGTGTTTGTTGTGGGGGAGGAAGGGAAGGAGATTGTTAGCCGCTTTGAGACTTAGGGTAGTGATAAAGCGGGATATCAGATCCAAACTCCTCCTCCTCCTCCTATTCTTCTTCTTTTTCTTCTTGTCAACAGCAAGTGACATCAGAAGAGCCTGGCTGGTGGATCAGGCCAGTGGCCCATCTAGTCCAGGCAGCCCCCTGTTTTCTCATGGTGGCCCAGCAGAAGCGCATGGTGGGAAACCGGCAAGCAAGACCTGATCACAAGAGCAGTCTCCCATCTTCCTGTGGTTTCCAGCAACTGGTGTTCAGAAGCATTGCTTCCTGTGATCCTTGACGCAGAGCTCAGCCAGCCTGGCTAGTAGCCACTGACTGCCTTCTCCTGCATGTATTTGCCCAATCCTCTTTGAAAGCCATCCAGGTGGGGGTCATCCCTGCCTCCTGTGGGAGCATAAAGATTGTAGACTATAGCGAGTTCCACAGTTGTCTGAGAAAGGGTTTTGTTTTCTCTGTCCTGAGTCCTCCAGCATTCAGCTGAAGCTCAGGGAAATGGATGCTGATTAAGAACAGAAGGGAGAGTTCATGTGGGAGAGATGACAGAGCAGGTGGCACACTTCCCAATTCTTATCCTTTTCCATGTCAGGTTGCTGTTAAAGGAGGCAGTGGAAGGAGGGATGTGGCTCCATGAAATTCCCCACCATTTCCTTCAGCTGAAGCCCCAGTTCCAAAGGCCACGTCAAACCAGTAGGCTTTGCAACAATAAAAATAATTAATATTATTTATGATGTTGTGGTGGGCTCCAGATTGCATGTGCCCTCCTTCCTTTTATGAAACTTAAATTCTTTTTTTAAAAAAAAAAAAACACAACACCCTATCCTTATAGAGCAACTGGATGCAAAACACAGAGCAAGTCATAGAATCATAGAATCATAGAATCATAGAGTTGGAAGAGACCACAAGGGCCATCAAGTCCAACCCCCTGCCAAGCAGGAAACACCATCAGAGCACTCCTGACATATGGTTGTCAAGCCTCTGCTTAAAGACCTCCAAAGAAGGAGACTCCACCACACTCCTTGCCAGCAAATTCCACTGTCGAACAGCTCTTACTGTCAGGAAGTTCTTCCTAATGTTTAGGTGGAATCTTCTTTCTTGTAGTTTGGATCCATTGCTCCGTGTCCGCTTCTCTGGAGCAGCAGAAAACAACCTTTCTCCCTCCTCTATGTGACATCCTTTTATATATTTGAACATGGCTATCATATCACCCCTTAACCTCCTCTTCTCCAGGCTAAACATGCCCAGCTCCCTTAGCCGTTCCTCATAAGGCATCGTTTCCAGGCCTTTGACCATTTTGGTTGCCCTCCTCTGGACACGTTCCAGTTTGTCAGTGTCCTTCTTGAACTGTGGTGCCCAGAACTGGACACAGTACTCCAGGTGAGGTCTGACCAGAGCAGAATACAGTGGCACTATTACTTCCCTTGATCTAGATGCTATACTCCTATTGATGCAGCCCAGAATTGCATTGGCTTTTTTAGCTGCCGCGTCACACTGTTGGCTCATGTCAAGTTTGTGGTCAACCAAGACTCCTAGATCCTTTTCACATGTACTGCTCTCAAGCCAGATATCACCTATCTTGTATTTGTGCCTCTCATTTCTTTTGCCCAAGTACAATACTTTACATTTCTCCCTGTTAAAATTCATCTTGTTTGTTTTGGCCCAGTTCTCTAATCTGTCAAGGTCGTTTTGAAGTGTGATCCTGTCCTCTGGGGTGTTAGCCACCCCTCCCAGTTTGGTGTCATCTGCAAATTTGATCAGGATGCCCTTGAGTCCATCATCCAAGTCGTTGATAAAGATGTTGAATAAGACCGGGCCCAAGACAGAACCCTGTGGCACCCCACTAGTCACTCTTCTCCAGGATGAAGAGGAACCATTGATGAGCACCCTTTGGGTTCGGTCAGTCAGCCAGTTACAAATCCACGGAGTGGTAGCATAGTCAAGACCGCATTTTACCAGCTTCTTTACAAGAATATCATAGGGCACCTTGTCAAATGCCTTGCTGAAATCAAGGTAGGCTACATCCACTGCGTTCCCTTCATCTACCAGGCTTGTAATTCTGTCAAAAAACGAGATCAGGTTAGTCTGATATGACTTATTTTTCAGAAATCCATGCTGACTATTGGTGATCACAGCATTCCTTACTAGGTGCTCACAGACTGTTTGCTTAATGATCTGCTCCAGAATCTTCCCTGGTATTGATGTCAGACTGACTGGGCGGTAATTATTTGTGTCCTCTCTTTTCCCCTTTTTGAAAATAGGGACAACATTTGCCCTCCTCCAGTCTGCCGGGACTTCGCCTGTTCTCCAGGAATTCTCAAAGATGACTGCCAGTGGTTCTGAGATCACATCTGCCAGTTCTTTTAATACTCTTGGATGCAGTTCATCTGGCCCAGGAGACTTGAATACATCTAGACTAGCCAAGTATTCTTGTACTATCTCCTTAGTTATTCTGGGCTGTGTTTCCTCTGCTGAATCATTTGCTCCAAATTCTTCAGGTCGGGCATTGTTTTCTTTATTGGAGAAGACTGAGGCAAAGAAGGCATTGAGGAGTTCAGCCCTTTCTGTGTCCCCTGTTTGCATTTCACCATCTTCTCCTCTGAGTGACCCCACTGTTTCTTTGTTCTTCCTTTTGCTACAAACATACCCATAAAAGCCTTTTTTGTTGCTTTTAACCTCTCTAGCAAGCCTGAGTTCATTCTGTGCTTTAGCTTTTCTGACTTTGTGTCTACACGTGCTGGCTATTTGTTTGAATTCCTCTTTGGTGGTTTCCCCCCTTTTCCATTTTTTGTACACATCCTTTTTTAATCTTAACTCAGTTAAAAGTTATTTAGATAGCCACCCTGGCTTCTTTAGGTACCTTCCATGTTTCCATCTCATTGGTATTGCCTGACGTTGTGCTTTTACTATCTCCCTCTTAACAAACTCCCAGCCATCATGAACTCCCTTTCCTTTTAGTATTATTGTCCATGGGATCTCACCCAGCACTTCCCTAAGTTTTATGAAGTCGGCTTTCTTAAAGTCAAGAAATTGAGTCCTAGTATGCTTGGCTGCTCCTTTCCGCTGTATAGTAAACTTCAGAAGAGCATGATCACTCACGCCTAATGATCCTTCCACTTCTACCCAGTGGCGTAGCGTGGGGGGTGCCAGGGGTGCCGGCCGCACCGGGCGCAACATCTGGGGGGGGCGCGAGTGCAGAGGGAAGGGACAAGTTCCTTCCTCCGCCGGGCTCCCCGCCGCCACCGCCAGCCTTGTGCCCTAGCGCGCGCGCGCCCCCCGCCGCCGCTGCAGCTGCGCTCCACTCGCTGCTCGCAGGAGGAGCAACCGCTGCAGCAGCGCCGCCGCCGCCACCGACGCCTGGCCGGGCACGGGCAGCCTCCACACCCCGCCGCCGCCGCCATCCCCTCGGCCCAGCCACAGCTGCTTCTGCCGACTGGAAGGGAGGAGAGCTCCGAGGGGCCTCGACGCGCCCTGCCCTCCCCAAAACCCTCCGAGAGGAAGCCGGCGGGCGGGCGAGGGTCTCCCAGCGGAAGGGGGCGCCGCTGGCTCCGGCTCTCAGCGCAAGTCTCAGCCGCGGGGGAGGGGGCGAGGACGGAGCGCGGCTGGAAGCCCCGGACCCGGCCGGGAGGAGGAGAGGTGCTTGCCAAGCCCGGATCTGGAGCGCCTCGGAGCGCGGGCTCCACCTACAGCCCAAGGAGAGGAGGGGGCGGGGAGGCGCCCGAGGGGAGGGGGCTTCGGCTGCCTTGGCCCGCGGGGGCTCCGCAAATAATAAATTTAATAAATTCCTGCTGAGCCTTTGGGGGGGGGTCCTTGGCTCCTTCGCTCGCCCCCAGCCCCAGTGGCGTAGTGTGTGGGGGTGCAGGGGGGGCGGCCGCACCGGCCGTAACATCGGGGGGGGCGCTCGCTCGCACTCGAGTGCTAAAATCCACGGGTTAGGGGGCGCAAATTACTTGCCTTGCCCCAGGTGCTGACAACCCACGCTACGCCACTGCTTCTACCCCACTAACCAGGTCATCAACATTGGTTAGGACCAGATCTAAAATGGCTGTTCCTCTTGTTGCTTCTCTCACTTTCTGGACAATGAAGTTGTCTGCAAGGCCAGTGAGGAATCTGTTTGACCTTATGCTCTTGGCTGAGTTTGACATCCAACAAATATCCGGGTAATTGAAGTCAGACCTTAGACACGTGCCATCTGAATTTCTGAGAGACATCTATGCATATAAATTCACACATGCAAACTTTTTGCAAATTTGTAGCATGGCCCTGTCACAAAACAACCTAGAAATGTCCCTGAACCCTATAATCCCCCCTTTAAAAAAAATCCCAACCCCCCCAAAAATATTTTTTCCTACCTTCCTATCAGTTCCTGGGAATTTCAGGAGGGGAGAAGGCTCATGTTCTTGGGTCCTGCTTGCAGGTTTTCCACTGAGGTATCTGGCTGGCTGCTGTGAGAACAGGATGCTGGACAAGGCTATTATATTTTTGTTTCTTCTTCTTCTTCTTCTTTAAATATGCTATTTTTGTGGGGGAGGGGATAAATCCTGATCCTGTAAGAACAGGCCCTGCACACAAGCTCAGAAGCAGACCCTCCAAATGTTCCTATTTTCCAGGGGCAGTCCTGGATTTACAGCAAAATGACAATATAAGCAGGCAGCAAATCTTACAACAGAAACATGCTTTGACCTGAAAAGTAAAATAGTTCCTAACTATTCTCCAAAGCCTAAAGAAAGTGTGTGTGACAATATTGGCACAGAATCCAAACTAACAACAAAGTGAGAAAGAGAGGGAGGGGAACCTGCCCTGTGTGGTAAATGTGTGTTGGTCCCCTGAGGGACTTGAGTAAATGAAATTTCTTGCTGGAGGAGCCATTGGGGAGTGTACTCATTTTAGCCAATGCATCCCAATGGAGAGGGCACAGGAGGTCCCTTCAGCCCCCCCCCCAATTGAGGTGACAATTCCTCCCCATTTGATGGCCATTGGTATTCAAATGGTGTTTCTATGCCATGTCATGTGATCGATTTTATGGAACGGGGCTTATTGCCCCCCCTCCAATATTTTATTCAAGTTGGCATCCCCGGCCTTTGAGATGAGTAAGTAGTTTATAATACGTAAATTTTATTGTTCTACTGTCTCTGCAGGTTTCTGAGTATTTCCCATTTCATTTGCTCTGCTGAATTGGGAGTTGAAAAAATCTCATCCTAGTGAGAAATAAGTAAACTGGTTATCTTTGTTTTAAGGTTAACTTATTATTGTATATGTGGAACCCACTGTTTTACAGGAGGTGTTAATTAAATTTTGCTGGTAACCAGATTACTTGTGCTGATCTTTACATAAAGTCTTTGGAGCTCAGGAAGTCTTTCCCAGGCCTTCCAGTGAGATAAGAACTAGGCCAGAGTCAGGACAGTTCATTTAAGGGTACATTTTATATTGAATGATCCCAACTGTACCAATGCCATGGTCTGCTTGGCAGGCGGTTGGACTCGATGGCCCTTGTGGTCTCTTCCAACTCTATGATTCTATGATTCTATGATTCTATGCTGTAATAAGCCATGCAAAAGGTTCAGATTGGCACCCTGTATTTCATGGACTCTTGTCCCCTCTCAGGTGCCTGAACCAGCGAGGCTCCAACTGCAAGACCCAAAGAGCTTTTGCTTGTGAGCTCTTCCCCAAATCTTCTCTTCCAAACATTTACTTACTGCAGCTTCCGAACCTCATCTAGCATTTTCTCAGCTAAGGGCAACTAAAGAGTTAAAGGCACATATTAACCAGCCAATGAGGCAGTAAAAGATTTACATTTGGTGGGAATGGAAAGACATTTTCCTTGGGAGATGGCTGGCAGCCTTTTCAGTACATTAGCTGAGCCCATCTTGCTTTTCCAGGGCATTTTCCTGGCTCCGTCACTCGTGTGTTTTCCCCGCTCCAGCCCCCGCTACCTCCTGGTCCGAGGACTTTGTTGCAATTCTGGTCTGGATTTTTAGAAGAGACACCACTGCTATAAATTCCTTTGTTTTGTTTTTTAAAATGTATTTTTATTAAAGATTCCTTTGTGACCCACTGAGCATTTTAACAAGTCCATGTGCACCGGAAAAGGTCTGAGAGTGTATGGGGGGGTGGAGTGCTCTCCTCCTGGCCCTGGGACAGGATACTGGGGTTCGTGGATTAAAGCGCAACACATGCACTGCCATGGCACTGCCATCTGTGACTCCCTCCCCCCATTATTCCTTCTAGAACTTTAAGTCACCCAAAAATGAAGCTGGCTAGCACCTGAATGGCTAGACCAACACACACCTGCAGGCTCCCCCTCCCTCCTCGGTTGCCCTTCTGTGGGATGGAGGTGAGAGCTGTCCATAAGCATCCATGGAGGAGAAATCCAAAATTCTTGCTCAACTATGGGCACTAAGTATCCTCACAAAACAACAAATCTAGCATCAAAAACAGGTTTTCTAACACAGGTCCTTAGACTCTGCCTGTGTGTAGGTGTTAATATTTCACATAAAATATCAGGATGGACCTGGACAAGGCAGCTCACCTGTTTCTCCTCTGGCTTTGTACTGTGAGCCAGGGATGCATCTCCAGCACTTGGCTGGTGCATTGAGCTAGTGGCAGTGGCTAGAAGGCGGATAGAAGGCAGTTCCTTTTTTGCATTGGGATATTATACCTAGAAAGATAGGTTGTTGTTGTAATTATTTGTATGTTTTAAACAGATATATCTAGTTTTAATTCTATTAATGTTTGATTGTTCTTTAATGGTTTTTTAAAATGTTTTTAATGATTCTTGCTGTTTTCTGTAAGCTGCCTTGAGTCCCATCAAGGGGAAAAATGAGGGCAAATAAATATAATATACCCTACCATTTTCTTGACAGGGATTCAAGGCAGCTTACAGATAAAATAAGAACAACTAAAAACACCGGGGGAAATCATTAAAAAAACAATTAAACATTAATAGATAGATATATAATCTGCTTAAAAGATACAGGTAATCACAGCAAAAACAGCACTGCAGCAGCCCTTTCCTGAAAAGCAGTTGATTTCCCAAAGCCTGTTGGAACAAGAAGGTCTTCCCCTGCCAGCAGAAGGACAGCAAAGAGGGAAGGAAGGAGCAGCTCACTAAGGAGGTCCTCCCCTGTGAGCATCCCTGAGAGAGTGGCAGAGCTAAAAGAAGGGCCTCCCCCCCAAAAAAAACCCAACAAATCTCAGTGCCTAGGCAGGTTTGTGTGAGGGAATACGGTCTTTCAGATAGCCTTGGCCTAAGCTGGATGGATAGATAGATGATAGATAGATGATAGATAGATAGATGATAGATAGATAGATGATGATGATGATGATAGATAGATAGATAGATAGATAGATATAGATAGATAGATAGATAGATAGATAGATAGATAGATGATAGATAGATAGATGATAGATAGATGATAGATAGATGATAGATGATAGATGATAGATATAGATAGATAGATATAGATAGATGATAGATAGATATAGATAGATGATAGATAGATAGATAGATAGATAGATAGATAGATAGATGATAGATAGATAGATAGATAGATAGAGATAGATAGATAGATGATAGATAGATAGATAGAGATAGATAGATAGATGATAGATAGATGATAGATAGATAGATAGATAGATAGATAGATAGATGATAGATGATAGATAGATAGATAGATGATAGATAGATAGATAGATATAGATGATAGATAGATAGATAGATAGATAGATAGATAGATAGATAGATAGATATAGATGATAGATAGATAGATAGATGATAGATAGATGATAGATAGATAGATGATAGATAGATGATAGATAGATAGATAGATAGATAGATAGATAGATAGATAGATGATAGATGATAGATATAGATAGATAGATAGATAGATAGATAGATAGATGATGATAGATAGATAGATAGATAGATAGGTGATAGATGATGATTGAGACAGATCTGTGGAAAGGCCTTCCCCACATGCAAAGTCTTTTTCATCTTATTTGCCTTTGTCACAAAGGGCAGGGCCATGGATGTTCACCCATGGAGTTCATTTGTTTATCCAGGTGGAGAAAACAAGAATGGGAGACCTCATGGGCAGAGGTTGGTGGCTGAACACCTGCCTACCTGCAGACAGGGCAGTGCCCAGCAGCATATCCTAGAGGGGTTGGAGAGCTGCTGCCAGTCCGTGCAGAATAGACTGAGCTACAGGAACCTACATTGTCATTGGGGATCCCGCAGAAAGAAGATGGGAACACTGAGAACAGGGGTACAGACTGTGTCCAGAGCTGCCTGGTGGATGAGACCTATTGGGTTGAGTCCTGCAAAATTCTTGGAGGCTGCTGTGCAGTTGCAGAGTTCTTGGACTGGCTTCTGCATCCATTGCAAAGGAATAGTTCAGAAGCTTTAAGTTAGAAACAAAAGGAAAGAGGAGTCAAGTGCACTCTGCCTGCTTCATGCACACTTTGGTGGGGAAAGGAGAGGGAGGACTTAAAGGATTTCTTAAAGCAAGGTGGTGATCTAGAGGCAGTCCTGCTAAAAACTTACAAGCACCATGTTTGATTTCTTGTCAGGCCTTTTACAGGTGAATCAATTGAGTCATCAGGAGCTCTGAAAATATGCAGTCACAGAGCAGAGAGCCAGGAAACATGTGTTCAAGACTATGGATTTCTTCAGGAAAGGAAAAACAAAATGGCATCACTACTTAAAACAAGAGAAAAAACAAAGCAAGATGTTCTTAAAAAGAAAAGTGTAACTCACACAATGCCAGAGAGAAGATAATAAACAGTGGGGAGGGAAAACCATAGTGAAATCTGATGGAAAGTGGTCACAAGCTGGGCCCAGAGGTGAGCAAGCATCCTCAGTGAGTGGGGTGGGAGTCTAGTGGCCCAGTTCTAGCCTAGCCTAGATCATGTTGGAGAAAACATGGGGAACTCGCAGGGACATGCACAGCACAAAATGGAAATTGCAGAATGCACAAAAAGTATACATTTCCTGCAAAAGTGGCACAAACCTTAAAGTGCTGTCAAGGCACAGCCTGGTGTGGAAGGCGGGTCTCAGAAGCTCCAGTTGGAGGTATGGAACATGCAAGGCATCTCTTGGGCAAACTGGGCAAATGAGAGAGAACTAGATTTATCAGTGCATGTTGCATCATTCCCTGAACCACAACCTGGTCATATGAATTCACTCTGAGATCCTGCTCCCACCTGAGGCCACAATGCTCCTCAAGAGAGAAATTCCTCCATCTTCTCACTTTGAAGGCAAGCCTGTGGGCCAATCAAGTGAAGCTAAGATACAGGCCAATGGCAAGAGACTCATTCTGGCAGCAAAAACCATCAGGCGTATTGTTGCACTTTAAAGATTAGCACATTTATTATGGCATCAGCTTCCCTGGACTACAGTCTACTTCATCAGATGCAGATTTATTATCAGGTCCCCAAACTTGGCATACCCCCCCACCAGGTGTTAAGGGATTCTTTGATGCTTTTGCTGCAGTAGACTAACACAGATGTAAGTTCTCTGAAAAACTTTAGCAGGCTTCTTTGATGATGTTGGGGCTCTTTATTGGCTTGATGGAAAACTTAACTGTGCCCCCATTTCTATCTGGCTCACGACTCTTCCTAAGCTAGACCCCTCCCTGGCCTTGCTGTATGTACTCTCCTGAGAGTTGCTGCTTGGCTAGAATAGGAACACAGGAAGCTGTCTGTCTCAAGTCAGACCATAGGCCTCTTTTGCTCCGTCCTGTCTACTCTGACTGGCATAATCTTTCCAGGGTTTCCAACAGGAGCTTTCCCCAGCCCTACCTGGAGACACCAGGGATTAAACCCGAGACCTTCAGCATGCAAGGCAGACACTCTGCCACTAGGACACATGTATAAATGGGTCCTTGAACTCGGATTGTGTTTCTTGCTGGATGGAGGCTAGAAAGGGATGCCACTGTGTGTGTAGAAATGAGCGTACTTCTTTCCTCCACCCACTTTTGCCTCTGGCCCCTCCCACTGCCAGCATGTGGCCCTTAAAAAGTCACCTAGAAGGGAAGGTGGCCCTCAGGTTGGAAAAGGTTTCCCGTCCCTAGCTTAAGAGATGCAATGTGCCTCTGCTACAGTGACATTAATGTTTTCTGCTCTTAAAACAAAATAAAATACTGTTACCTGTATTATTTTACTTGTTTACAGGATATGAATGAGCAACATAAGAAGTACTGGAGTGAAAGGAGAGGTTTTATTTTATTTTATTTTACAGTGTGTTAACAAAAAAGAGATGTTGATATGGCAGCAGTGACCCTGGCAGGATGTCTGCATCCCTCCTTGGCAAATCCCAAGCGCTTTCCTCAGCAAGACAATTTGGCCTACAAAAAATGGGACAACAAAGCCCATCTTTTGCTGCATCCCAGCTATCGATTGCCTCTCTCTGTGTGTTGCTCTGTCCTCCCAGTTGAGTCAGCAGGGATTTTAGCGAAGGACACGCAGAGCCCCTGCAGCTCAGAGAAGAGCTGCTGCTTGATGAAGGCATGACGTGTCTCCAAGAGCAGGCAGAGGCTGGTGTGTGTATAAGAACTGGGCTGCCTGGGCTCTGCACACAACTGGCCAGCTGCTGAGGCCTCACTGGAAATTTATTTGCAGCATTTACTTATTTCATAAAATTTATTTTTTTAAAAGCCCCAAGGAGGTTGACACAGAGAATGAAATAATAATAATAATAATAATAATAATAATAATAATAATAATAATGCTTTTTCACCAGATTAGGGCTCAATGTGGCTTACAGATAAAATAAAAACAGCTAAACATAGAGGGGGAAAACAAGCAATTAAGCACAAATTACACACACACACATATGGATAATTACAACAAAAACAGCATGGCAGCAGGAGCCTTGCTAAATGCAATCAGTTATCCAAGGTCTCTTGAAAGAGGAAGATATTGATGTCACCTGCCAGTGGAAGCACAGCAAGAAGGGGGCCAGTAGCTTCTCTTGGGAGGGAGTTCCCAAGTTGCCTGGGAGCAGCCACCAAGAAGGCCCTCTCCCGCTTCCCCACCAAATGTGCCCAAGAGCACCCTAGACCAAGAGAAGGGCCTTCCCCAAGATCTCAGAACCTGAGCAGGTTCACATGAACGGAAACAAACTTTCAGAGAGCGTGTGCCTATGCAAGGCAATGAAAACAATGAAATGATCAGTAACTCTTTAAAACATTCAAAGGGTAAAATCAACAATAGGCTAAAAACATCAGCCTTCTCCATGTCTGTATAGGCTTGTCTAAACAAAAATGTTTTTAGCAGGTGCCAAAGAGTACAGTGAAGGTGCCTGCCGCGTGTCAATATGCAGGGAGTTCCAAAGAGCTGGTGCTGCCACACTAAAATATTGATTTCTTCCAAATGCAGAATAAGTATTATGTGGCACCTGTAACAGGGCCAGTTTCTCAGCTCAAAGCAGTCAAATAGGCATATATCAGATAAAGCGATATCACAGGAAATTACCAGAGAGGTGATTCGATCTTTGCAACCTGGGACTTTCCCCCACCACCGGCAATTAGATGCCAGGGATTTCAGTTTGGGTGTAGCCAGGTGTCCAGCAGATCATGGGGCCTGCCCTGATCTTATGTTTTTAAAAAACCAACATCTTGGGATGCAAAGAGTGATGCTGTTGAATCCCCAGTCACAGCCCCATTAACTTTGCCCAGCGGCACCTACACATACAAATCAGCACATGCAAATTAGATACAAATATGCACCATGGGCCTGCTCCCTAAGTCCTTCATATACCTAGCAATGCACCTGATTTTGAGCATGTAGACATGCGGCCTTACTTCTTCCTCCGCCATTTGCAGAGTGCAAGAGCCACACACTTTTGCTGAAACCCAAGAACAGGGAATCCCTCCCTGCCTGGGAAACAGCTCAGCTGTCTCTTCTCTTGACTCATCTTTTATATTGATATCCTGGGTGATGCTGCTTTGTGATGACTGTTGCTGAGGTAACCAAAGTCAGCATAATTGCTGCTGCTTCTTTTTAATCCAGTAGGTTTATTAGACAGCAGTGCCAACATAGCTACCATTATCATACGTGTCAGATCACATTGTTGAGGGATTTGCTTTCACACCTATTATCATAGTGTAGGATCCAACACAGCCCAGAAACAGACAGGGCAGGATCTGTGCCAGTCTTCCCCAACCTGGTACCCTCCAGATCTCTTGGACACAGCTTCTATCAGCCCCAACCAGCTGAGTCCAGTGCTGGCTAGACTTATGGGATCTGTAGTCCCACTTTGGAGCACCATGTTGGAGAAAGCAGATTCCATAGGAACATAAGCAGAGCCTGGCTGCTGGATCAGGCCAATGGTGCCCCACCTAGTCCAGCCTCCTCTTCTCACAGTGGCCAACCAGGTGCCTCTAGGAAGCCCACAAGCAGGATCCAAGCACAAGAGCAGCCTCCTCCCCTCCTGTGACTTCTGGTCGGTAGAGCATTAGACTCACCTCCGGGTCCTGGGTTCGCCCCCCACCGTTCGAGGCCTTTGAAGGGTTCAACCTGGTTGCAGAGTAAGCGCTCTGCGGCGGTGGCGAGGGGGGCTAGGCTGGGTCACAGGGGGCTAGGCTAAGTTTGGGTGGCTAGGTGGGGTCAGAGGATTGCTCTTCGGGTCCCCGCGCAGAGAACATTCGGGAGTTTTAGCAGCGCCTCGATGTTGACTGAATGCTCTGGACAGGGATATGGCGGCGGGGAAGCGAGTGGGTTGGGTGGGACCGAGGCTGGATTTCCCTGAGTGGCGGGTGGCCGGAGAGGGTCTCCGCTGAAGGTCCTTGGAGCTCACGCGTCCTTTCTTGAGATGTACGGAGCTTGACATGGTCTGGCGATCAATAGGACGGAGGGATTTGTGGACATGGTGTGCGGGTCTTACGAGGTTTCAGAGACGCTTCAGACTGACAAAAGAAAACTTCGTGGAGGACTTAAGTCTCCTGCCATGATTCACGAGGGAAAGGCACTCTGCACGTGCTCAGAGGCGCTCCTCGGCTTCTGCTTCCCCTGCTGTGCGCCCTGGCACTGGGAGAAAGAGGGTCGTGGGTTGGAATTACATCCTGGAGCCTCTCATCGAGCGGCGGGTGAGGTATTTTCCTGTTGGGGTGGCAAAAGGCGGGGCAGATCGACAGCCCTGATAATCCCCTCCCTCCCTCCTTCCCTCCCTCCTTCCTTCTCTCCCTCCTTCCCCCCTCCCCTCGCAGCTCCAGCGCCGATTTGCAAAGGAGGGACTTCGTCGCTGCCGCCGCCACTACCGAGCCAGGCTGGGAAGAGAGGGAGCGGTCCGCTGGGCTGGGCAGCAGCTCGAACCGGACCGGGACCGCGACCCAGCACCATGCCGGCCCCCCGAGGGCTCGCCCTGCTCCTCCTCCTCTTCCTCCTGCTGGGCACCCACGCGGCCAGGCGCCCCCAAGGTAGGACCTGCGAACCAGGAAGAAGGGCGGCTTGGAAGGGAGGGGGGTTCCCGTTTCTCTGCTCGGTCTTTGTCCCCGAGGAAGGGGGACGTGCCGTTGCCATTGGGGAGCAGCGCTGTGCTGGGAGGGGTGTTCAGGAGTCACTCGCCGCTTACCTGTCCGCTGGAGCTTCGCCCCCCCCCCCCGCCTTGCAAGCTGGCGCTTAAACTTCCAACACGGTGCAATGGGGGTGGGTGGGGGTGTTATTGCGCCCCACCCCTATCTGCCTTTTGAACTGGGACAAGCGAAGGATAAACTGGGGGAAGAGGCGGAGTGCTCGCGCTGCGCCCGCGTTTGCGTCTGTGTGTGCGGACGTGTGTCCGCTGCCCGCGGCGGGACAGAGGCAGGACAGAAGCCTGAGCAGCTTCTGGGAACAACTTTGCTGGGGGTCCCGTCAGGAGGAGGGGGAGGGGAGGCGTGCAGTGGGCGCAGCAACCCCCCTCCCTCCATCACTTCTGCACTTGGCTCTTAAAAGTGGGGATGCCTCTGGTCTGAAGTCCCTTCCTACCTTATACCTCAGAAGCAGCTGGAGACGGGGCTGGTTTGAACATCGGAACCTGACTTTTACCCAGACAGACCGTGGGTCCATCTAGCTCAGTACTACCTACACTGCTTGGCAGCGGCTCTCCAGGATTTCAGGCAGGAGCCTTTCCCAACTGAGCCCGTAGGTGCTGGGGATTGAAACGCAGACCTGCTTGCAAGGCGGAGTCTGGCGGACTATCTACCGCTGAGCAGAAGCAGCTCTGGGGACGGGTCCAAGTCTCGCCCCCGCTTTCCGCTCCATCCAACGCAGGTTGACTTTGATTTCAATGGGGCTGCTTGCCTCCCGCGGAAGTGTGGGCAGAGAGGCGGCGGAGTGGAGTCCGCCGAGTCGCCGATTGCCTCCTTGCTGCCCCTCCGAGCCCTGGGCTCTCGCTCTCTCCTCTGCCGCCCGCGGGACTCCAGGCCACATGATGCTTAGAGGGCCGCGCTCGCCGCCGCACGAGAAACGCACGAAGCCGCCCTCAGCCAGGAAACTTCCTTAGATGTTGCCTCCAAGCTCAAGGCTCCGGCCAGGCGCTTCTTCTGCTCTCCCGCCTCCATCACTGACACGCTGGAGATCAATGGCTCGCTCGATGCCCTCTCGGAACAACCCGCTCGGGGCTTCCATGAGACGCGGGGCGCCGCCAGGAAGGAGAACAGATCAGCGGCGACTAGGCAGGCTTCCTGGCGGCTTCCTTTCCTTCCTTCTCTCCATCCCAGGCTCGCTCCCGCCCGGCGCCCCCGCGCTTGGTCCGCTGCCCATCCTTGTCGGTCGGTCTCATGCCACGCAAGGCTGGCGAGGACGGGGGCGCCTCGCTCCTGGGCCTGCTCTTCTCTTGGGTACACTCGGAATTCCCGGCAGCCCCTTTTTTTGCTTTTTCGCTTTTTTAATCAGACTAGTTTCTGGGTCTTTGTGGGTGTTTTCCAAAAAAGGAGAGCGACCTGCCTTTTGAGAGAGGTTCTCTGGGGGCTGTCCCAGTTGGGCTGCTGGAGGGGAGGCTCCTCAAGCCGGAGCATCTTCCTTGCAGGCAGGAGGTCCTCGGTCCAATCCCTGGCAGTATCTACAGGTAAGGCTGGGAGAGAGCGAGCCCTGCCTGAAAAGCGGGAGAGGCCCTGCCAGTCAGTATAGACAATACAGAGCGAGAAGGACCAATGGTCTAGGGCAGGGTAGGCAACCTAAGGTCCGGGTGCTGGATGCGGCCAGCGGACGGTCCAGGAATCAGTGTGTTTTTACATGAGTAGAATGTGTCCTTTTGTTTAAAATGCATCTCTGGGTTATTTGTGGGGCCTGCCTGGTGTTTCTACACGAGTAGAATGTGTGCTTTAATTTAAAATGCATCTCTGGGTTATTTATGGGGCATAGGAATGCGCTCATTTTTTTTCTAAAATATAGTCCGGCTCCCCACATTGTCTGAGGGACAGTGCCCACGGCTGAAAAAGGTTGCTGACCCCTGGTCTAGGGTCACAAGGCAGGGCTTATGTCAAGGTTATATTTTTTTCTTCCTTCCTACATGTGCCCCCTTTGGGGAGAGAGGGGTTCAGGACTGTGTGTATGTTTAGAAACTGACCTTCCTATGCACACTTACTTGGAAGTAAGCCTTTACAGAAATAAATAGGATTTTCTTCTGAGTTATAGGGTCATGCCATCAGTATTCCAGAGTGCCACTCCTTTCATTTAGAAAGGTTTAACTGAGCCCAATTTCAGAATTAAATAAGTAAAACTGTCTTCTGTCCTGCCAAGCTCTCTGAAGTGTGTCAACCACAATGATTTCCACTCTCCCCATCATTTTCTGGCCAAATAGAGAAAGACAGAGGAAGCAGATATTCCTAACAAGATGAAAAGCAAAGGTGGCCCATGAAGGGGGTGAGGGAATCCAAAATCCATAATAGGGCAATGACCTTTGTTAGAGTAACCACCAAACTTTCTAGTCCTCCATAACTCTTCTTCAGGCTAGACTCTAGTCCCTAGGTGGTGAACAAGGGGGGTGGCTGATGGAGAAACCAGGGAGCTAATCTTAAGAGAGGGGTGTTGGAGGAGGTGGCAGCCATCTGAATGCAATTCAAATGCACTGACATAGGAGCCAACTCCTAGGGGCTGAGGGGTCTTTACTCCCCCAATAAAATATTTGAGCCCCCCCCCAAAGTTGATGGGCATTGTGATTCAAATGGTATCCATGCATTGCATCAGGTGGTCAATTATGCAGGGCAGGGCTTACTTGGGCCCCCCAATATTTTATTCAAGTTGGCATTGAATAATTAAGTCGGTTTCCTACTCCTAGTGCTGCTTTTTTAAAAAAAAATTATTAAATTTTCCAACATACATTTATAGTATCCAATCTAAATTTATCACATATTTTCTCTTTTAGACTTCCTTCAACCTCTCTGACAATCATCCATTATTCAAATTTTTAAATACGCATTTCCTAATTTTATATTGCATTTTATAAACCTTCACACACTTAGTTTTTAATCAATACAATAGTCCTCTATCATTTACAGAACTTCTTGAAATCCCACTAGCGTTATTTGCTCATCACATACACATTTCAGATAGTCTGAAAATTTTCCCCAGTCTTCAATGAACTTTTGATCTCGTATATATCTGATCTTTCCTGTTAGTTTGTCCAGTTCAGCATACTCCATCAGTTTCATTCTCCATTCTTTGAGCGTCGGCAGTTGTTCCTGTTTCCATCTTTGGGCCAATAATATTCTCACTGCTGTTACTGCATATTGGAAAAGTTTACAGTCCATTCTATTTATTTCATTTCCTACTACAGTGGTGCCTCGCAAGACGAATGCCTCGCAAGATGAAAAACACGCAAGACGAAAGGGTTTTTCGGTTTTTGCGTTGCTTCACAAGACGATTTTCCCTATGGGCTTGCTTCGCTAGACGAAAACGTCTTGCGAGTTTGTTCCCTTTTTTCTTAAAGCTGCTTGAAGAGGTGCGGTTGCGACGGACCGTGCTTCGCAAGATGAAAAACATCGCAAGACGAAAAGACTCGTGGAACGAATTAATTTCGTCTTGCGAGGCACCACTGTATTCCTAAAAGAAAAGCCTCTGGTTTTTTAACAAACGTATATTTCAACATCTTTTTCATCTCATTATATATCATTTCCCAGAAGCCCTTCACCTTCTTACAATCCCACCACATATGATAAAATGTTCCTTCTTTTTCTTTACATTTCCAACACTTATTACATGTTTTATACATTTTTGCCAGTTTCACAGGTGTGATGTACCATCTATAAATCATTTTCATAACATTTTCCTTTAATGCAGTACATGCCGTAAATGTTATACTTTCATTCCACAGTTTTATCCAATCATTAAACTGTATATTATAACCCAAATCTCTGGCCCAGTGTATCTTAACCGATTTAACTTCCTCATTTTTTGTATACTATTCTAGCAAGATTTTATACATCTTGGACAAAATTTTATTTTCATTGTTTATTACTTCTATTTGAAATTTCGATTCTTTTTCCTCATAACCTCTTTCTTTTACATCCTTTTTAAACATTTTGTTAACCTGATAATAATGCAACCAATGATACACATACTCTTTCACTTCTTCATAGGATTTCATTTTCCATTTTCCTCCTTTCTTTATAATCAATTCTTTATATGTAATCCAGTTCCCCCTCATATTGACTTTCTTAAGACTCATAACTTCTAACGGAGATAGCCAGTGGGGAGTTCTTGATTCTAATAAATTTCTATATCTCTCCCATATTTCTATGATAGATCTTCTAAAGATGTGGTTTTTGAAACCTTTATGAATCTTTCTTTTCTCACACCATAGATATGCGTGCCAGCCAAATCTGTTATCAAAACCTTCTAAGTCCAATAACTCAGTATTTTTTAACTTTATCCATTCTTTCAACCAGCAGAGACATGAAGCTTCATAATATAATTTCAAGTCTGGCAGGGCGAAGCCGCCTCTTTCTTTCGCATCCGTTAGTAACTTATACATAATTCTTGGCTTCTTACCCTGCCAGATATATCTTGAAATTGCTCTTTGCCACTCTTTAAATATCACTGTCCCCTTAATTATTGGAATTGTCTGAAATAAGAATAACATCTTTGGCAGCACACTCATCTTAATCGTTGAAATTCTCCCCCAAAAGGATAACTTCATTCAGCCCCACACCTCTAGATCTTTCTTTATTCCCTTCCACACTGGCACATAATTATTCTGAAACAAATCAATACTCTTGGGGGTTAACCAGATTCCCAGGTATTTAACTTTTTTCACCACTTCTATCCCTGTTTGTTGTTGCATTGTTTCTATCATACCTTGATCCATATTTTTTGCTAACATTTTAGTTTTTTTCTTATTCAATATAAACCCTGCCACTTGACCAAATTGTTCAACTTCCTCCAAAACAACTTTTGAACTTTCCGGCGGTTCTGTTATTACCAGATCATCAGCAAAGGCTTTTACTTTATATTCATTACGGCCTACTGACACACCTTTTATTGCTTCATTTCTCCTTATTGAATTTAGGAAAATCTCCAGAACCATTATGAATAACAATGGTGAAAGAGGACATCCTTTTTTTAAGGTGCTGCTTTTTTAAAGGTGTTGGTAGGCACCATGAAGTTGTTTCAGTAAGGTGGGAAAGTGTGCCTACTCCTGTTGTTGCAAATTTATTTTCCCTCCCCCACTGCCCTTCTCTTTGAGCTGAAAGGGGCAACTCCTCCAAAATACTTAATGGGTGAAATTTGAACCTGTGTCTTCAGATCTACCCCTCTTTTATGTGCTGGATTTTCCTGGTCAAAAAACTCTAAGACTGCTGTAGCCTCTGCTGTTTTCTTTTGGTAAAAAAAAGGAAAGATGAAGGATGAAGGGTAGAGAAGAGGTCAAAATTGGGAGTGGTCATTGCTGGGGGCACCTCCTCACAATAGCCTTGAATACCCCCCCCCATGTGAGAAGGCCAGGTACTTTCCCCCCCATGATCATTCAGGCTTGTAAACTGTCTCTGCAAAATAGCCTTTGATGTGGCTGGAGTGATCCCAGCAGCTACATTTCTACCTGCAGGTAGTTTTAACTAGGGATAGAAAGTATCTGCCCACAAATGCTGCCAGGAGAAACTTTGCTGTGAATTCTGTAACTGTGAGTCCTACATTGCAGGGGTTGGACCAGATTACCGTTTGAGTCCTTTCCAACTCATCTCTGTGCCATTGTACTTTGGGAATACTGGTAACATCCCAAGGCGACTGTCAATAGGACCTATTGATCAACAGCTCCACAAATGCCCTGAACACATTCCTCCCACCCCACTCCATGCCACAGGTCTTCCAGGAAGCCTCTTTTTCTCAGACTCAGTATAAAGCAACCAATATTTAAGTCCCCAGGCAAAGCAACCTTCCCCTGGGCGGATCCCCTGGATTATCAAAGAAGTCTGGGGCAGCGGATCTTTTTCTCAGTCCTCCTGCCCTTGTGCAAAGAGGACCACTGGAGCTGCGGGGTTGCATAAGATGTACCAGGGGGCACATTTTCTTTGCACAAAAACTATGCTAGCTGGCGTGAGCTCCCTTACTTGTGAGCTTGTGGCAGGCATCTCCCTGTTCCTTTGCAAGCTGCAACAGCCTGCAAGTTCATTTGGGAAGAGGCTATTTTGAGATGGAAGCCAGCATCACTTTTCACTGGTATTGCAAGATGCCGGGCTGCTGACTGCCCAGCTCTTCAGAGTCCCATCATGTGACCAACTGGAAGCCAACAAACATCCCTATGTGGTCACCTGAATCTCATTTTTGCATGCCAAAACACTCCCATTTGGGAAGGGGCATTAGAGGTGCTTCTGTCCTGGATGTTGCTGTCATAGGTCACTGGCTGCTGTGGACACACAGCATGTTTCTTGTGGCTTTTCTCTCAGCTTCTGCATGTTGCTTCTGTCACTTCTGTTGGACATCTGACATTCTATCTTCCATGGACACTCTCACTCCACCATGGCAAAATAGGGTTTGGGGTTTCATGGGACATTCTGAGGTATGACACATTCATTTGCAATATACTCAAAAAGAATATTGTGGCGCTGGAAAAGGTTCAAGAAAGGGCAACTAAAATGATTAAGAGGATAGAGATACTCCATCATCATCATCCTCTGCTCTTCATCAGTAGTAGAAGTAGTAGTAGAAGTAATTTATTTGTACCCCACCCTGGGTAGCCCCAGCCACTCTGGGCAACTTCCAGCATATGTAAAAACATAATAAAATGTTAAACCTTAAAAAGCTTCCCTATACAGGGCTGCCTTTAGATATCTTCTAAAGGTTGTTTAGTTACTCATCTCCTTGACATTTGATGGAAGGGCATTCCACAGGGAGGGTGCACTAACTACCAAGAATACCCTCTGCCTGGTTCCATGTAACCTCACTTCTCACACTGAGAGAACTGCCAGAAGACCCTCAGTGTTTGATCTCAGTGTCCAGGCTGAATGATGGGGGTGGAGACACTCCTTCAGGCATACAGGGCTGAGGCCGTTTAGATCTCAGGACAGTTCACCACATAAAAATACAAGATAAAAACACAAAATACATACTAAAAACAAGAGCAAAACAAACCCCAAGAACCTCTTTTCTCCGTTTAGGCCTTTTT
Organism: Podarcis raffonei; assembly: GCF_027172205.1. Classification (NCBI taxonomy): domain Eukaryota; kingdom Metazoa; phylum Chordata; class Lepidosauria; order Squamata; family Lacertidae; genus Podarcis; species Podarcis raffonei. The sequence continues at coordinate 42,339,295 of NC_070617.1, read as the reverse complement.
AGTTTAGAGAAGAGGTGAGAAAGAGGTGACATGTTAGAAGTCCATAAAATTATGCATGGGATGGAGAATGCAGAGAGAGAGAAAAGTTTTCCTCCCTCTCGCGTAATACTAGAACCTGTGGGCATCCCACGAAGCTGAATGCTGGAAGGTTCAGGACAGAGAAAAGAAAGGATTTATTCAGGCAGCACAGTTGGAACTTGCTCCCACAGGAAGCTGTGAGGGCCACCAGCCCAGATGGCTTTGAAAGAGAATTGGATAAATTCATGGCTACTAGCCAGGATGGTCATGCTCAGTGATGCTTCTGACTATCAGTTACTGGAAATTAAAGGAGGGGAGAGGGCTGCTCTTGTGCTCAGGTGCTGCTTGCTGGTTTCCTACAGATATCTGGTTGGCCACTGTGAGAAGAGGATGCTGAACTTGATGGGGACCCATTGGTCTGCTCTAGGATTGGAAAACTGCAATGAGATTTCACCCATCTAGCTTCACATTTTATTTCTGCACCTGGATTCTCTTTGGGACTTAACACTTTAAGTAAACCACTGTACCTTGGATTAAGTACTTAATTCATTCCGGAGGTCCATACTTAACCTGAAACTGTTCTTAACCTGAAGACCACTTTAGCTAATGGGGCCTCCTGCTGCTGCTGCGCCGCCGGAGCACGATTTCTGTTCTCATCCTGAAGCAAAGTTCTTAACCTGAGGTACTATTTCTGGGTTAGCGGAGTCTGTAACCTGAAGCGTATGTAACCTGAAGCGTATGTAACCCGAAGTACCACTGTAATTTAAATTCTACAAAAAGTGTCTTAGCTACAAGGTGAGGGGCGTTGCCCCCTCCTTCAGGCTTCCCTTAATAATAATAATAATAATAATAATAATAATAATTTTTTATTTATACCCCGCCCTCCCCAGCCAAGGCCGGGCTCAGAGCGGCTTACAAGCAATAATAAAAACAAGATGAATGATTACAACTTAAAAACAAAAATAAAATACAACATTAAAATAATGGAACATTAAAATATTAAAATGTAGCCTCATCACAGGAGGAGAAGGAAAAGAAAAAAGAGAGGGAGGGAGGGAATCAAATTGGCTCCAAGCCAAAGGCCAGGCGAAACAACTCTGTCTTACAGGCCCTGCAGAAAGAAATCAGATCCTGCAGGGCCCTGGTCTCATGAGGCAGAGCGTTCCACCAGGCCGGAGCCAGTGTTGAAAAGGCCCTGGCTCTGGTTGAAGCCAATCTAACTTCCTTAGGGCCTGGGACCACTAGGGTATTGTTATTTATGGACCTTGAGGCTCTCCGTGGGGCATACCAGGAGAGGCGGTCCCATAGGTACGAGGGTCCTAGGCCATGAAGGGCTTTAAAGGTCAAAAGCAGCACCTTAAATCTGACCCTGTACTCCACCGGGAGCCAGTGCAGCTTGAAAAGCACTGGGTGAATATGCTCCCATGGCAGACACCCCGTGAGGAGCCTCGCTGCAGCATTCTGTACCTGCTGGAGTTTCTGGGACAGCTTCAAGGGCAGCCCCACGTAGAGCGAATTACAGTAGTCAAGCCTGGAGATGACCGTCGCATGGATCACTGTGGCCAGGTCGGGGCAGGAAAGGTAAGGGACCAACTGCTTGATGCGGCGAAGGTGGAAAAATGTCACCTTGGCTGCTGCTGTAACTTGCGCCTCCATGGAAAGGGAGGCATCAAGGATTACACCCAAACTCTTAACGGAAGGCAATGGCACTAATTGGGCCCCCGCAAGAGAAGGGAGTTGGTCCCTCATCCCCATGCCATCCCGACCTAGCCATAGGACCTCTGTCTTCGAAGGATTTAGTTTCAATCGGCTCCCACGAAACCATCCAGCCACAGCTTCCAAGCATCTGGTCAGTGTGTTCGGGGCCGAGTCGGTGTGGCCATCCATCAGCAGATAGAGCTGAGTGTCATCAGCATATGGTGACAGCCCAGCCCAAAGCTCTGGATAATCTGGGCAAGGGGGCGCATAAAGATGTTAAAAAGCATCGGGGAGAGAATTGCGCCCTGCGGCACTCCACACACCAAGGAGTGGCGCAACGACATTTCCCTCCCTAGTGCCACCCTCTGTCCCCAACCAGAGATAAAAGAGCACAACCAGTTACAGGCTATGCCCTGTATCCCCACATCTGTGAGGCGGTGGTCCAGAAGATCATGATCGACCATGTCAAAGGCTGCTGACAAATCTAAAAGGATCAGTAGTCCTGACCCGCCTCGATCCAGTTCTTTACAGAGATCATCTGTTAGGGCAACCAGAGCCGTCTCCGTCCCAAAACCAGGACGGAAACCGGACTGAAATGGATCTAATGCTGATGTTTCCTCCAGAAACCTACCAAGCAGTTCAGCAACCGCTCTCTCAATTACCTTACCCAGGTATGGAAGATTTGAAACTGGGTGGTAATTGGATAGGTCTAAGGGATCTAATGAAGTTTTCTTTAAGAGTGGACACACCACTGCTTCCTTCAGTTCCCCTGGGAATGTCCCCATGTCAAGGGACAAATTGATAATTTCAACCAGGGGGGTCTGCACAACATCTGGACACTCCCTAATCAGCCAAGACGGGCACGGATCAAGGAGGCAGGTGGTGGGCCTACCAACTTGGAGGAATCTATCCACATCAGCAGGGAGTATCCGATCAAAATGGTCCAACACTGGACCTGAAGTCAGTCGAGGGGCCTCCAGTTCAGTCACTGTATCTAAATTGGTAGGGAGGTCACGGCGGAGCAACAGGACTTTCTCCGCAAAAAAGCTCGCGAATGTCTCACAGCTGTGGGTCGAATTTGTGCTTAAATTTGGTTGTCCTCCTAAGGACGTTATCGACCTAATTATTCTAAAAAGTTGTGCCGGGAGAGAGCTTGCAGATGCAATGGAAGCTGCAAAGTAAGATTTCTTAGCAGCTTTCATAGCCATCTCATAGGCTTTCATAAGCGTCCTATAAGATATTCTTGAGGCTCCGTACTCATAGAATCATAGAATCATAGAGTTGGAAGAGACCACAAGGGCCATCGAGTCCAACCCCCTGCCAAGCAGGAAACACCACCAGAGCACTCCTGACATATGGTTGTCAAGCCTCTGCTTAAAGACCTCCAAAGAAGGAGACTCCACCACATTCCTTGGCAGCAAATTCCACTGTTGAAACTCAATCTGTTAGCCGCCATCCATCCTCCAACCGCCTCCAGACACTCACACAGGACCTTCACCGCCTTCACTGGTTCTGATTTAAAAGAGAGGTAGATGCCCAGCTCCCTTAGCCGTTCCTTTTTTTTTTAAAATATTTTTATTAAAGAGTTTTTTATAATCACAAAAACATAACATAACAATACAAAAAACACAACAGATACATAAACAAACAAAAACAAAAACCAAACAAAAAACAAGTACCATTTCATATCTTAATTTCTTATACCTTTCTTCCCCGACTTCCTCATGCCTCCCTTTTCTGTATTCCAAATTCTAATCAATTACTCAGCAAATCTTCCCTTATTTTAATTTAACTTTAAGCTAATCTTTCTTATTCTCCTTGTCTTAACCATTCCTAATAGTAACCCTTTACTTTCCAGTCCAACATCATTCTAACTTTCATTAATTTTGTAATATTTCTTTAAATAGTCCTTAAACTTTTTCCATTCTTCTTCCGCTGCTTCTCTTCCCTGGTTTCGGATTCTGCTCGTCATTTCTGCCAAACCCATGTAGTCGATCACCTTCATCTGCCATTCTTCCAATGTGGGTAGATCTTGTGTCTTCCAGTACTTCGCAATGAGTATTCTAGCTGCTGTTGTAGCATACATAAAGAAAGTTATATCCGTCTTTAACACCCCTTGGCCGACGATGCCCAAGAGAAAGGCCTCTGGTTTCTTAGGAAAGGTATATTTAAATACCTTTTTAAGTTCATTATAGATCATTTCCCAGAATGCCTTAATCTTCGGGCACGTCCACCAAAGGTGAAAGAATGTACCTTCCTTTTCTTTACATTTCCAACATTTATTATCAGGCAAATGGTAAATCTTTGCAAGCTTGACTGGGGTTATGTACCACCTATAGATCATTTTCATAATATTTTCTCTTAAGGCATTACATGCCGTAAATTTCATCCCGGTGGTCCACAACTTTTCCCAATCAGCAAACAAAATGTTATGACCGTTCCTCATAAGGCATCGTTTCCAGGCCTTTGACCATTTTGGTTGCCCTCCTCTGGACACGTTCCAGTTTGTCAGTGTCCTTCTTGAACTGTGGTGCCCAGAACTGGACACAGTACTCCAGGTGAGGTCTGACCAGAGCAGAATACAGTGGCACTATTACTTCCCTTGATCTAGATGCTATACTCCTATTGATGCAGCCCAGAATTGCATTGGCTTTTTTAGCTGCCGCGTCACACTCATCAATGGCTGCCAAGAGCCGTTTATTCCAGTCCTCAACAAGGTCATCTAATGAGTCGCCAGGAGGAGCAGGTTTCCGCAAGGCTTGTCGGAATCTATCAGGATCCATCAGTTTTCGCGGACGAGCCCAAATAGGTTCGCCACCCGAGCCGGGGAGGAGCGGGGAGTCAATCTTGGCTTTCAGAGCGCAGTGATCAGACCATGGCACTTCCACAGCGGGGAGCATGATCACATCTATGCCAGCCCCAAAGATCAGATCCAGCGTGTGGCCTGCTTGATGAGTGGGGCCCAAAACAAACTGGGAGAGCCCTAGTGTTGCCATGGAAGTCACTAGGTCCAGAGCCTGTGAGGAGGGAGCGGCATCGGCATGGACGTTGAAGTCTCCCAAAACCAGTAGGTTTGGGAACTCCAAGGCCCAGCCCGCCACCACCTCCAGCAGGTCTGACAGGGTGGCTGCAGGTGTGCTGGGTGGTCGGTACACCAGCCAGACAGCCAAGCTCTCCTTGATGCCCCACACGAGACCAACACATTCAATGCCAGAGATTGCCGGTGATGGCAGAGCTCTGAAAGAGCAATCCTCCCGGAATAACAACTCCTCCCCCCGACCCACAGTCCGCGATTGATGGAGGACAGAGAAACCTGGGGGTGTTATCTCATGTAGGGAGACTACTTCGCCTTCCCGTACCCAGGTCTCCGTCATGCAAGCCAGGTCAATCCCCTGCGAGACAAAAAAGTCACGCATGGTGGCGGTTTTGTTGCCTATGGACCTGGCATTGCACAGCACCAATGACGGAGGTGTGTAATCCTTGCTCTCCCTACCCTCATCCCTTGGGATGGGGCGTAGATTGGAAGGGGTTCGAGGATCACTGCATCTCGAAACCCTTCTCCGATAGAGATATCTAGCCCCACCGCCATTCCTCCCTAGCCCTTCAATTGTGGAAATCCCAGATCCCATACTAGCCTCCCCAATAGATGGGTAACATCCCCTCAATAACAAGTCATCCTTGGGCCAGGACTCCTGGGTCAAAATGGTATGGGGAAGAGGTGGAGGTCTGATAGGGTAAGTATCCCTAGAAGATAAAACCCAACCAACTGCACCCCAAGTGGGGGGGACAGTCCCATGGTGTTTCATTAACTGTCAATCCCCCTCTCCCTCCTGGGTTATTTGGAGGATTGTTGGTTCTATCTGTGGCTATGGAAGTATTAATGAGGTATGTGTTATAAAATGTGGATCACTGGCCAACAAAGAGCCAGATTCAAATTCGGAAGATCTGTCCATCCTGTCTTGCCAGGAGTACAGTAGAGAAGGCTGATCATTCTGATAAATTTTTGGAACATTAGGCAAAGGTCCAGATGTAGATTTGGTGCTGGATATCTCCAGATTGTCAGCAACATAGAGTTCTTTAGGTGTTGTTGCCATAGAAATGTCAGAGGCGCCAAATTCCTCATCTAATTTGGTGTTGTTTGAAAAGGGAACAGGGAGTTGCACTGATGTCTTTCTATGGGATAAAGAGCTGTTGGACGTCTTTAAATATTGTGCTCTAGGCTCTACTGTCCTTATATTTTGGGTAGAAATCTCAGTCTTTATAATCATTAGCCTCTTCTTCAGGTCTTGTAATTCTAGGCTTACAAAGTTCTTTTCTTCCTTCGGGCAATTAGTATTTCTAGTGTTGAGCTTGGTTTCCTTTATCCGCATTAGCTTTGACTCTGTGCAAGGGACCAATTGCCTCCTAGTTTCGTCCTTAAATACCCTCACTGGGCGGAGAGAATGGAACCACCATAGGGTATCCTTTATCTCCATGAGTCGAGATGGGAGGGTTGATTACCTAAAGGTCATAAATAGGCGCATGGTGTTTCTCAAGGTAGGCAGGAAGTGGAAATTTTCTAGATCTACATTTCGGTAATGGTAATTCAGGAGCTGAGACAAGGACATAGTAATTTGTCTGCGGTTCAGCCACCTGTGAGTGTATCGGTGAATCTCAAGCATTATCTGGTTCGTTTGCAAGACTTGACAGGACCTCACTTCATCCATAGTTTGAGTTGGTGAGTTGTTAACAGAGTCATTTCTTATCATCCTTTTAAGCCCTTGGGCATTTAAAGGGGAGGAACTAGTATCCAATTGTTTCTCAATGTTAACTATTCTAGTGAGGATTTAGAATCATAGAATCATAGAATCATAGAGTTGGAAGAGACCACAAGGGCCAGCGAGTCCAACCCCCTGCCAAGCAGGAAACACCATCAGAGCACTCCTGACATATGGTTGTCAAGCCTCTGCTTAAAGACCTCCAAAGAAGGAGACTCCACCACACTCCTTGCCAGCAAATTCCACTGTCGAACAGCTCTTACTGTCAGGAAGTTCTTCCTAATGTTTAGGTGGAATCTTCTTTCTTGTAGTTTGGATCCATTGCTCCGTGTCCGCTTCTCTGGAGCAGCAGAAAACAACCTTTCTCCCTCCTCTATGTGACATCCTTTTATATATTTGAACATGGCTATCATATCACCCCTTAACCTCCTCTTCTCCAGGCTAAACATGCCCAGCTCCCTTAGCCGTTCCTCATAAGGCATCGTTTCCAGGCCTTTGACCATTTTGGTTGCCCTCCTCTGGACACGTTCCAGTTTGTCAGTGTCCTTCTTGAACTGTGGTGCCCAAAACTGGACACAGTACTCCAGGTGAGGTCTGACCAGAGCAGAATACAGTGGCACTATTACTTCCCTTGATCTAGATGCTATACTCCTATTGATGCAGCCCAGAATTGCATTGGCTTTTTTAGCTGCCGCGTCACACTGTTGGCTCATGTCTAGTTTGTGGTCAACCAAGACTCCTAGATCCTTTTCACATGTAGTGCTCTCAAGCCAGGTGTCACCCATCTTGTATTTGTGCCTCTCATTTTTTTGCCCAAGTGCAATACTTTACATTTCTCCCTGTTAAAATTCATCTTGTTTGTTTTGGCCCAGTTCTCTAATCTGTCAAGGTCGTTTTGAAGTGTGATCCTGTCCTCTGGGGTGTTAGCCACCCCTCCCAGTTTGGTGTCATCTGCAAATTTGATCAGGATGCCCTTGAGTCCATCATCCAAGTCGTTGATAAAGATGTTGAATAAGACCGGGCCCAAGACAGAACCCTGTGGCACCCCAGAGTCACTCTTCTCCAGGATGAAGAGGATTTCATCCCGTCTTTGGAGAACCAGTACCATAGTTTCTGCAGACAACATGCAAATCTCTTGGTAGGGGTGCGTATCCCGAATTGGTTGAAAGCAGGCTCCTCTGATATCTTGTTCTAGAGGCATGGGTGGGTCAGCGTTAGGAGTGGGAGGAATCCCTCCTGCTCCTGCTCTTGCCCTCTTGGACGGATTAGCTTTTTCTGGGAGGAGGGGGGTCGGGTCATTGACCTCCTCCTTAAGGGGGGGTGAGGTCCCCCCAACATTGTTACTCACTGTTTGTTCTATTTGCTCCGTTTTCTCGGTTTCCTCAACCCGCTCTGTTTCTGAGCCAGGGCAGATGGCGTTGGCTCTCTGCCGAGTCTTTGTTTTAGAGAAATTGTGAGTCTCAATAATGGTCTTCTGGCTCTTTGCACCTCGTTTTCTCCTTCTGGCAGGCATTCTCAATAAGGAATAATAATAATAATAATCCTTCTGCATCCCCCCAAAACTGGTGTATTCCACAGCTCAACCTGTGACGATGGTGTATCAGTGAAGGAATTAGCCCTCTGGTTTAGCTTGCCTCTGGGCACTGAATCCTTTGTTTGTCTGGGTGGTTTGTAGAAAGTTCTTGCTATGAGCATGGCTGGGGCAGTTTAGATTTCAGCATCATCTCACCTGCCCACTACAGGTTGCGATGTGATCATCATAAGCCTCTTCTTTCTCCCTGAGATTTCCAGCAATGCCTTTAAATCAGAAGCAGTTATTTCCTTTTGTTTATGGCCTGTTTGTACAGGTCAGTTCATCTTGCTTTCCAGAAAGTGTTCAGAAAGTGGTGTTGGGGATGAGTGTTCAGACCCCTGGGCTCTCACTTGTAGGGTGCCTCAGGGTTCTGTCCTCCCCACCCCATGCATTTTAACATATATATGAACCCACTGGGAGAGATCACTTGATGTTCATCAATATGCAGATGATAACCAGCTCTACCTATTTTTTAAATCAGAACCAGTGAAGGCGGTGAATGTCCTGTGTGAGTGTCTGGAGGTGGTTGGAGGATGGATGGCGGCTAACAGATTGAGGTTGAATCCTGACAAGACAGAAGTACTGTTTTGGGGGGCAGGAGGCGGGTAGCTGTGGAGGACTCCATGGTCCTGAATGGGGTAACTGCACCCCTGAAGACCAGGTGCGCAGCCTGGAAGTCATTTTGGACTCACAGCTGTCCATAGAGGCACAGGTCAATTTTGTGTCTGGGGCAGCTGTCTACCAGCTCCATCTGGTACACAGGCTGAGACCCTACCTGCCCGCAGGCTGTCTCACCAGAGTGGTGCATGCTCTGGTTATCTCCCACTTGGACTACTGCAATGCGCTCTACGTGGGGCTACCTTTGAAGGTGACCTGGAAACTACAACTAATCCAGAATGCAGCAGCTAGACTGGTGACTGGGAGTGGCTGCCGAGACCACATAACACCGGTCTTGAAAGACCTACATTGGCTCCCAGTACGTTTCCGAGCACAATTCAAAGTGTCGGTGCTGACCTTTAAAGCCCTAAACGGCCTCAGTCCGGTATACCTGGAGTGTCTCCACCCCCATCGTTCTGCCCGGACACTGAGGTCCAGCTCTGAGGGCCTTCTGGCGGTTCCCTCCCTGCGAGAAGCGAAGTTACAGGGAACCAGGCAGAGGGCCAAGAAGTGTTCTACAGTGGCACCTGCCGTGTAGAACACCCTCCCATCAGATGTCAAAGAAATAAACAACTACCCGACTTTTAGAAGACATCTGTTTAGGGAAGTTTTTAATGTTTAAGGTTTTATTCTGTTTTTAATGTTCTGTTGAAAGCCGCCCAGCATGGGTGGGGAAACCCAGCTAGATAAGTGGGGTATAAATAATATATTATTATTATTATTATTATTATTATTATTATTATTACTCCTATTATTATTTCAAATCTGCTAGAAATGATTTCCAAAGCAAAATTTGATAAATTAAAAAGCACAGAATTTAACTTAAAAAATTAGAACATAATAAAAAAAGATTAAGAACAAGAACAAGTATTTTTTTTATCAAAGGAGACTAGGATTAATTGCAGAATAGAAAAAGTTTTGACAGCCTGTCTAAAGCTGTGCTGACTTTACTGTGGGGTAGCTGGTCCTAAGAAGCAGGTTACACCTAAAGGCAGACCTTTTGTGAAATAAAGCAGAAGAGCCATAGAACCTCACCTGTTCACAGGTGTGAAGCTGGGAAAGATGTGGCAGACACAGGTGCCAGGGGTACGCTGGAGGTAGCTTTGTTTAATCAGCATGAAATTCCAAAAACTTACAGTAATTACATTATCACAATAAGATAAAAGTTTAAAGTAGATAAGGCATTAAAATAAAGTGTCCAGTGCTCAGTCATCCCCAGGAACTTTACCTCTTCCATCAATGTGCAAAAGACAGTAAAAGCTTGTTCTGGGGGCGGGGGGGGGAGTAATTGGTTTTCTCAAAACCAGTCAGAATCTGCCAGGTTTGTCAATTAATTAATCTTTCCAGAACCTACCAGTTTTACCCCTGCCCCCTTTCTGAGTGCCAGAAATAAATCTGTTTGCCCAAATAAATAAGGAGGACTAGAGCTGTGATTCCTGCATTGCAGAGGATTGGTCTAGATGTCACTCAGGGTCCCTTCCAGCTCTATGATAATATGACTTTTCTGAAAGAAATGCAAATTGAAAATGTTGGGCAGGAACTTGGATAGTCCTGAGAGGGTGGTCCCCAGGTGGGCTTGGCAGTTGCTGTGGCCTGGCCAATGGGGGAGTGGGTCTCCATGGTGCCTGGGGTGGGCATGGGCTGGCCAGGGGGAGGAGCAAGACACTCTTGCCACCAACGCAAAGCCAGGCCCAATCTGCTTTGCGAGGCTGGGGTCAAAGGGTGTGTGGCTGTTGCATCCTCCTCATGCTGCCCTGCCAGCGCCCCCCTAAATGTGCCATGGGTCATCACCCTGGCAGCCCTACTCCCATGCTACCCCTCCCCCACACTCTCCAAATAAATAAGGAGCATTCATTCAAACTTACAATGGCTGCTTCTCCTAGCATATTTCTATCTACAGCCATGCAATCCAATTCCCCCAACAATCCCACCATTCTCTCACAGTCTTAGTGTGACGAAGAAACAGGAAAAGTATTAGGCCAACCCTCGCACATATTTTTAAATCATTTTCATTTATCTTTTGTGAGTACAGTATTGGCTAATGTACGGTAACTGAAGCAGACAGATCTCCAAGTTATACTTTTCCTTGTCTCACCACACAACACCCTCCTAAGTGACGAGCATTTTGCTATGAATGCATACAGTATTCTTTAAAAGTAAGAGCATGGCTCTCGTCTTTTGAAAACACCCTCGATCGCAGAGGTGAGGCTTAGGTTTAGCTGGTCCGTCTGAAAGACCTTTCTTTCACTGCTTGCTCATCTACAGGAGCTGGACTCTGGAGTGTCATTTGACCCACTGAAACCCAGCGCTCTGCCTCCAAGAGAGATCTGACATGGAGCTTTGAAGCATCTGAAGCAATTAACACAAAGAGGTCTCTGCGTGGCCAAGAGGGAATTGGCAGTGCCCCTGACATGCAGTCAGTGAGGCGAGGGATGAGTTTTGCTCTCCAATACATCTGCCTGGCCTCCTCCCCATTATGGGGCAGCCTATGCAAGAGCAAATGCCACGGAGTCTATTAAAGCAAGCGCTCAAGACAGAGGCCCACAGAGAATCTCACTCTGCAGTTAATAAGCAGGAAGATGAGAGGAGAAATAGAAAACGCGCTCAGAATTGAATCCAGATGGTTTTTGCCTTGTGGGTTAATGAACCTTGTTTCCAAGGGCTCCTAGTGCTGCCTGGGAAGGGGAGGGGTGTGTGGCGTGCCCTGGAAGCTGCATTGCTTCTCGTGTTCGATCGGGGTTAAGCTGCTGTTAAAGAAAGGAAGAAAGGGCCAATAAAGCAAGATGAGCGCCGCAACCCCAGAGTTGTCCGCGATTGGACCTAACGGTCAGGGGTCCCTTTAGCTTTAAGATGAAGATTTTGCATGTCCCAAGAGTGACTCTTCTGAAAGTCAGTCATGGAGGTCTTGGCCCCAGAGATTATGAAGCACTAGCTTCTTGCTGTTGCAAGTGCTGCATCTCAGCATTTCTCTATGTCTTTGAGAGTTTTATCACCGCCTCCTATCCGCAGCTGCCAGGGAGAATCAAGAGCGGCTGAGCCCTTTTGCAAAAAAAAAGCTCTTGAAAGTCCAAGATCTTGGCATTTCAGATAGACTTCTCCTGTTCCAAAGCTGCTGTGCAAAAAACAAAAAGACAAAAACAGAAAAGTTCCCTCTTGCAGCCCCATGCAATGCCATGTGCTTCTGATTTTCCTCCTCCTCCTCCTCCTCCTCCTCCACCATCACCAGGATTTAATAGCTGGATGAGGTATAATTGTTAGGCTGCAAGCAGGGGACCAAAGAGAGGAGCCTTGCCTCTCTGCCAGGCTGGTTGCTCTCTCAAAGCCTCAGAGCATGGTGACACCTTGAAACAGTGCTGAAAAAAATAAAATTATGTTAAATTATGTAATGTTTCTTTAACTGTCCAAACTTTATATGATTCTGTATTTCTCACACCATCCTAGTTGCCCTCTAGATAGTTTGAAATACAAACTCCATCAGCTCCAGGTAACAGAATCATGCTATCTGGGGATGATGGGATTTGTAGTCCAAAACTCCTAGTTGGTAAATGCTGGCTTAGATCTAGGAAGTTGCTTTTAAACAGACTAATACAGAACTTGCCCTTCCTTGTCCCTCCATGCCTCTTTCTTCCCATCAGGCACACCAGCCCCCCTGGCTTGGCCTTTGGAACTTCCAGAGGAGGAACATGGGAAGTTGCCTTATGCAGAGTCAGGCCAATGGGCCATCTAGCTCAGGGTTATTTGCACTGCCTGGTCGCGGCTCTCCAGGGTTTCAGAGAGGGGACCTTCAGCATGCAAAGCAGATTCTATATCACTGAGATGCAGCCCTTCCCTTCAAAACAAAGTCAGATTCCACTCCTTGTTTCTGAAGGAAGGGCTGATAGAAATCGGAACTTAAGAGGCTACCTCATTTGCCCATCTAGCTCAGTATTGTCTCTACACTGAGTGGCAGCGGCTTTCCAGGGTTTCATGTAGAGTCTCTTTCAGAGCTATGTGGAGATGGCAGACATTGAACCTGGCACATTCTACATGCAGAGCAGATGCCCTACCACTCAGATGTGCCCCTTCCCTGCTGGCTCTTGCATTGCTCCGTCCTCCCACCCCACTCTTCTGCAGCACAGAAGTTCTCTCCCATCCTCAGACCCTGTGAAATAGTTTCCATTGCCTTCCTCCTACCTTCCACTCACCCATGCAGCTCCTCCTGCCTCTGTCCCAGAGAAGGTCTCCCATAGCCAAAATACTTGATTCACTTTTCTTACAGCAGTGGCACCAACTTTTGACATCCTATGCTCCATTCCCGCCCCCGCCAATCTCTCAAAGTAATTAGAATGCTTGTGGCATCTCTGTGAGATCACAGAAGCCCCCTCAATAGGGGAGGAGGCAGCAGGTGATTGCAAACAGAAAAGGTTTGTTACCTAGCTTAAACCCATGTCTCTCTGGCCCTAGTCCAACACTCTAACCACTAGGCAATGCAAGCAGAGAATCCCCTAACTAGCAAGCAGTCCCAGACAACTCTCTCTTGTCCCCATTTTACTCTGGGTAGGTCTCCAGGACCTTTGAAGGTGAAGATGGCTTCTTGCCACCAGCTGCCTTGGCTTTCTGCCAGAGCTGCTCTCTTGCCTAATCAGGTCTACGGGAAGGCGGCTGAACAAATTGCAAATCCAGACAGGCTAAATTAGATCTAATGGATGAAATAAGCCTCTTAACAAGGAGACATTCCATTTTTAAAACCACCACCACCAAGCCTCATGGTAAGGCAAGCATAGAACCTTGAGGCTTTGGCCAAAGAGCATTGGGTGCCCATGGGCAGAGAGATGCTTTTTCTCTGCTGCTGAGTCCCCGTCCCCCCCCCCCCAATTCTAAGAGGGCCTGGCAAAGGAGAGAGATGTGCCTGCGTAGGGTCCAAGATTCAATTCCCAGCTAAAAGGTCTTCTATAACAAGGAAACTTGCTGGATCAGACCAATGGCCCATCTGGTCCAGCACCCTGTTTTCACACTGTTCACCCCAGATACCCCCATGGGAAATCCACAAGCAGGATCCAACCCCAAGAGCACTCTTCCCTCCTGGTTTCCCCGCAACTGGTACTTATAAGCATTACTGCTTCTGATCATAGCCATTTATAGCCTTGTCTAAGTTGATGGAAGAGGAAGTTGCTTTAAGCTGCATTAAATCCTTGGGCCATCTAACTCAGTCTAGTCTACTCTGACTGGCAGCAGCTCAGCAGGTGTCCTCTTGCAGAAAAGGCAGATCTTTCCAGAAAGCCACAGTCTTCCCTGCAGTGAGTCATTGCCAGGTCAGGCAGGTAGACTGCCTCTAGTCAGAATGCACCACATGCCCATCTTCCCAACCTGTTAGGTGTTAGTTAGCATTTAAAACCACCACCTTAATGAAGCAGAGTTGCATGAGCAGAGCAACAGAGGCCTTCAGCTCTTTAGGGATTTGTGGAAATGATGGAGCCCATGAATGATCATGGAGCACGGCTGCACCATGTTGGAAATGTGTTGGTTCGTGTATGGCTTTTAATTATTTTAAATATTGTGAATGGCCCAAACATTAATAAACTGCATCACGTTATTTTTAATATTTGTATTCCATTTTTTTTAAGGGAAGAGGGTTGCTTTGCATCCTGCCTTGGGATGCTTTAGTATAAAGAGCATTCTAGAAATAAACATAATATAAAAGAAAGTCATTCTTCACACAGATCATGGTCAAACTATGGAACCTGCTCCCTCAGGAGGCAGTACTGGCCTCCAACTTGGGTGGCTTTCAAAGAGGACTGAACAAATTTATGAAGGAACAGGCAATCAACGGCTACTCATCATGCTGGTTCTGCTCTGCCTATATGACTGGAGGCAGTAAATGCTTCTGAATCCCAGTTGCTGGAAACCACAGGAGGACGAGTGCTGCTCTTGTGCTCAGGTCATGCTTGTGAGTTTCCCCTTGGGAGAACAGGAGGTTGGACAAGATGGGCCACAGGCTTAGTTCAGCAAGTTCTTCTTATGTTCTGATAGGGTTGCCATATTTTGAAGAGCAAAAAAGAGGACACATTTGCCAACTTCTACTTTTAAGGCAGGTGGTGCTGTGGTGTAAACCACTGAGCCTTGGGCTTGCTGATCGGAAGATCAACGGTTCAAATCCCCGCGATGGGGTGAGCGCCCGTTGTTCGGTCCTAGCACATCAAAGTGCAAGTAGATAAATACCGTATTTTTCGCCCTATAGGACGCACCGGCCCATAGGACGCACCTAGATTTGGGGGGAGGGGCCCTCTTAGAATTGGGGGGGGGGGACTCAGCAGCACAGAAAAAGCATCTCTCTGCCCATGGGCACCCAATGCTTCCGCCGACCCCAGCCCCCTGAACAGGCAGCTCTGGGAGCTTGCGGGGCTGGGGTCGGGGGAAGCCCGAGCTTCCCCCTCCCTCAGCCTCCAGAACGGGTCCCAGAGCTCTGCCAGCTTGCGGGGCTGGGGGGGGAGCCCGAGCTTCCCCTTCCCCCAGAACGGGTCCCAGAGCGATGCAGAAGCTGCGCGCAGCTTCGGCATCGCTCTGGCAACTTGTGTGGCTGGGGTCAGGGGAAGCCCGAGCTTCCCCTCCCCCAGCCCCCAGAACGGGTCCCAGAGCGATGCTGAAGCTGCACGCAGCTTCGGCATCACTCTGGCAGCTTGCGGAGCTGGGGGAGGGGGAAGCCCGCCGCCAGCCTCCAAACCAGGTCGGGAGACAGCGGGATGGCGCACTGCGCCTCCCCGCTGTCCCCAAGCTTGCAGGGCTGGCGGCGGGGAGAAGGGGGCTTCTCCCCGCCGGCAGCCTCCAAACCACGTCGGGAGATTTCGGGATGGCGGCGTTCCGCCTCCCCGCTGTCCCCCGAGCTTGTGGGGCTGGCGGTGGGGCTCTCCTGAAGCCTGGAGAGCGAGAGGGGTTGGTGCGCACCGACGCCTCTCGCACTCCAGGCTTCAGCGAAAGCCTGCATTCGCCCCATAGGACGCACACACATTTCCCCTTCATTTTTGGAGGGGGAAAAGTGCGTCCTATAGGGCGAAAAATACGGTAGGTACCACTCCGACGGGAAGGTAAACGGCGTTTCCATGCACTGCTCTGGTTTCGCCAGAAGAGACTTAGTCATGCTGGCCACATGACCCGGAAAAACTGTCTGTGGACAAACACCGGCTCCCTCGGCAAGTAAAGCGAGATGAGCGCCCCAACCCCAGAGTGGTTTGTGACTGGACTTAACTGTCAGGGGTCTTTTACCTTTACCTTTTTTACTTTTCACTATGGTTCGCTATGATGATTCTATCCATGAAAAGAGGGAATATGACAACCCTACAACAACATGGGGAAAACCTTGTCCAGCCTCAGCATGGAAATTGTCCTGGAAGACATAGCTGTTCTCAGCAGGCGGAGTGATTTGTCTGGCTAATTCCAGGAACCAACAACTCTTTCGCATGCTAATTGATTGTGTGACCTCAAGTCTTTTCCTTCAAGCATTTGATGAAGCCTGAGCAAAAGAACTGCTCTCTGCTGCTGCTGCCGCCGCTGGATTGCAATGTTATTATATTTATCAGTTTATTCTTTTGTTTTATTTGAATGCAGGTTTTATTTGAATGCATATATTAATTTTTAAAAAATTCAGTTCAGCTGGGTATTGTCCTGCAAACCTTATAAATGGAATTAAATGACATATGTAGTTTATTATTTAGTTATTAAATGTATATTCCTCCCTTCCTCCTTAAGAAGCTGAGGGCAGCAAACGCATTGGCAGATGAAGAGATGCTCTCAGAGGCCCTTGTTGCCATTTGATCTTGATGATAGATGAACCTAGACAAGGCCGTCTTGTGGTATTAGATCCCATGGATACAGATTTTTTTGGGGGGAGGGGAGCATTCATGTGACACCAGTGGCATCAAAAAAATATTTTTATAACCCGTATTTGCCTTTTAAATCTAGAGTTACCCTTTCTATGGAAAATCCAATAATAATAAAAACACCTCTTGCCAATAGCTCATTTACGATATCTCAGATGACCCACTTGCAAATTAAGGTCCTGTCCAGAAGCATCTTGTATCCGAGAGCTGGTGGCCTCTTGGGTGGTGCTAGACTCCAGATCCCATCATCTCTGGCAACTGCTCACCCTGGCACAGG
Organism: Podarcis raffonei; assembly: GCF_027172205.1. NCBI lineage: Eukaryota > Metazoa > Chordata > Lepidosauria > Squamata > Lacertidae > Podarcis > Podarcis raffonei. The sequence goes on along the minus strand of NC_070617.1, from coordinate 42,322,462 downwards.
GGGTGGGAGCTGGACAACAGCTGGAGGGTCTTTCTCACCCATGCCCAAAAGCTTTTCTTTAATCATTTTAATGCTATTTAGGTTTTTAATGGTCTGAAAGCTGCCCAGAGAACTCAATTGCATCACTCGTATACAAATGTGATAATAACCCTCTCTCTTATGGAGATCTGAATTAAGTGATTAGCTATGGTTCCTGCATTACGTGGGATTGACTAGATGTCCCTTGGGTCCCTTCCAGCTCTACAAGTCAATTATTCTAAGTGGCCCCTTAGTTTGGGGACCTGGCACTAATTTGCTTCAGGATGCCTTTGTCTCTTTGCTGCTCCTTCCCTCTTTGGTGGTTTCCAGTCCCACAAAGCTCACAGTATGGGGAATAAAGTGGGCATTTTGGCTCTTTCAGTTCCTTGAGGAAGAGCTTTTGCACCCCACCATCACCAGCCTTCCCTTTCTTTTGGCTTTCCTTCCTTCACTGCAGACTTGCCTGTGTTTGTAGAACAAGCAGCAAAGAACAGAATCCCCAAACCAAGCTGGAAATGCTCTGCCTCCTTCCATTTATGGCAGCCCCGGGAACATCTAACCTTGAGTCATCCCTCTTGCTGAATTAGAGAGCAGACAGTGTTGCCTTTCAGCGAAGAACAAACCCGGGAGCTCTATGTACAAATTCAAAAAGGAAGACTGACATGGAATGAGGATTTGGCGTTCCTCTCAAAGTGTCCCCTAGGCCTAGATGAGGGAAACTCTGCCAAATGCAAACCTGCACATGCATTCCCCTGCCAGATTTGTTCAGATCTGTCCATCCACTTTCCTTTCTTCTCATCCTCCTCCCAGGCTATTTATCACCCACTTTTTAAATGGCTAGAGGACTGAAAGCCCAGTACGTTCTAATCAGTACGTTCTAGATTGTGGGAAGAGGGTTTTGATTAAATGCAGTAGGAGTATGAATCGCTCAAGCACAATTTATTCTTTTATAGACCTGTCAAAATGCAAATCAGCAGTTTGGAAGGGTTCGCTCCTGGGCATTCCCACTCCCCACTAACACTTTGCAATGCCAAATCAATGGCAGCAAAATCTGATGTGGCAGCAGCTTTGGGTGGCATGGGAAAGTAGTTAACTGAAGGACTTTGGTCACCTGGCGTCCCCCTGCTAGTGTGATGTAGCACAACTTCCCTCCACCTGATGACCTTCAGGTGCTTCAGACTACAACTCCCATCAGCCCTGATGGCATAGAACCATGCTGGCTGGGACATAGGGGAGTTGTCCAAAAGGGAACCAGCATGGGGTGTGAGGGTTAGAGCAGGATCTGGGAGAGGTCAGGATTTAAATCCCCACTTAGCCATGAAACTCCCTAGGTGACCTGAGGCCAGTCATTGCCTTCTTTGAGCCCCTTGGGGAAAAGAGCAGGCTGCAGATGCAATAAATCACTCAACAGAAACTGCTGGAATGGAGTAATGGTTCATCTAGTCCAATATCCTGTTTTCACCATGGGTTGTGGGAAAGCAGGAAGCAGGAGCCAGGCACAAGAGCCCTCAGCCGCCCTGTGGCTCCCAGCAACTGGGATTCAGAAGCATTGCTGCCTCAGACCAAGGTGGGAGACCAGAGCCATTGTGGCTCATAGCCATTAAGAGACTGATCCTCCCTAAGTTTGCCCAATCCTCTTTTAAAGCTACCCACGTTGGTGGCCATCCCTGCCTCCAGTGGCAGGGAGTTCTATAGTTTATGTGCTTGCATGAGGAAGGACTTTATTGGACTGGGGGGGGGGGTTGGAGAGAAAGACCATCAATCCTCTAGGCAACTGCTTCCATTCTTAAGCAGCTTTTATAGTCAAGATGCTTCTCCAAATGTTCAGCCAAAATCTATACCCTCTTGTAACTAAAGTTCATTTGACGGCCCTTCAGGCATCTGAAGTGAGTAGTATCCAAACTACACATAACTGATTCATCCTTCATCCTTGTCCATATCCCTGACCATCTTTCCTGTCCTCCCTTGAACCCATTGCAATCTATCTACTTTCTTCTTACAATGCAGACAACACAACAGTCCAGCTGAGAACATCTGAGTGCAGCAAAATAATATTCTGTTTTAAAATTCTGAACAAATCATTAAAGCCCAGTTTTCACCTGAAACTTTCAACTCTAGAGCTGAGCCGTGGAAGGAATAATTAAGAGTGGAGCATGTCAGAGCATGTGCCATGTACCATTCACAAGATGGATGCATGGAGGGTAGTCCAAAATAGCAAGGGATTCAAATGACAAGAAAGGCGATTCTAAGGAAGAACTTTCTGACAGTCTCTTTTGGAAGGTGGTGAGCTCTTCTTCCTTGGAGGTTTTTTAAGCAGAGGTTGTGTGGCCCTCTGTCAGGGCTGCCCTTTGGAGACCATGAGACTGTTCATCTCAGCTGTCAGGAGCCCAGGTCTTGGTAACACACAAGTCGTAATTAGCTTGAAGATTTATTGCAATACAAACAGCCTCGGATCATCTGGGCCTTATGAGTCAGTTGACCCTTCTGGGGAATGTTTCCAGGTTCTGCAGAATATCCTGAACCTATGACCCTTACGCTTCCGGGTTTGTTTTCTGTCTAAGACCTTTCCCATACGTCTACTCTTTGGGCTCAGGGGATTTATTGCCTTCTCTTCCGGTGAGGAACAGGTACCCCACCTGCTTCCCAAGGCTGTCTGTGCTTCTTGAGCGAGCTGACTTCTCTCCCTCTCCCTCTCTGCTGACACCATTTCTACCTTCCATTCTGGTGCAGGAGGAGGGAGAGGGGGACTGCTTGAAGCTGTCTGACTGCTTCCAAACTCATGCTGTGTTTCTATACTTGGGGCAGATGTGTTCATTACATCAGGGCTGTGGGTCTGAGTCCCACGTTGGGCAAAGGACTCCTGCATTGCTGAGGGTTGGGATTCTAGGCCAACTCTACAATTCTATGATTCCTGCATTGCAAGAGGTTGGACTAGATGACCCTTGAGGTCCCTTCCAACTCTACAAGCCTAGGGTTATATGATTGCCAGGGCAGAGAGAACCGTAAGAACTACCTTTAGTGGAAAATCCAGCCTCATATATTTATGGGAAAGATGGAGTGGGTCTGACAGGGGTGCTGGTGGGAAGGTGTGGGCAGTTGTCAGAAGATTTCAGAAGATGTCCGGAAGGCAAGGGGGCATTGTGGGTCACTGGGAGGTAGGAAATAAAGTGCAGAAGGATCACTCTGAACACAAGAGAGAGGCTGGGACTGAAGGAGGCAAGAGCCACTGGCACATTGCTCAGAAAAGAGGGAAGGTGTCCCCAAAAAACCAAGACACAGATTTGCATGAAATCTGCATATGCTCATTAATATGTATAGGTGCAAATTGAGAAGCAATTGCCACAATTCAAACAGAAATGCAATGTTACATCTCACCATTCTGGAGAGCAGGAGCAAAACCCCGGCAATCCAGCCAGAAACCCTGGAGACACTGCAACCATTTAATATATTGTTTTTTTATGACAGGCCTTGTTCCCCCTGAGGCAAGATCCTTTATTTAGCTCTTTCCAGTCGATTTACAACTGTGGGATTCAGAATCATTTTCAGAATCTCTTTGATCAGGGCTACCCAGGGTGAAATGAAAACATTTCCAAAAGCATCTATAAAAATGGCCTGTGTCAAAAGTGGGAACTCAGTTCCCCACCCCAATGGAGCTATAGTTCCCAGCACCCTTAACAGACTGCAGTTCCCAAGGATTTGGAGGGGAGAAGCCATTAGCTTTAAATGTGCTTTATAGTGTGGATGTGGTCAAACACCTGTGTCTGCTGACTCCAGCTAATGGGTTTCATAACTATATTAAAAGACACACACACACACACACCAGGCCTGGAAGGACAAAATAGCCTCACCCCCCACAATTCTCCATGGAGAGGACAACTGGACCGACATGCACTGCCAATGGGACAGACAAAAGAACCTCAGAAGAGCCCTCAGCTGAGTCAAGCCAGTGACCCATCTAGGCCAGTGTCATGGACACGACAGCCCAAAACCAAGAAGGGCAGCCTCAGCTAGAAAGCAGGCAGGCAGCAGCAGATCAGAGAGTATTGCAGAGTTCTCAGACAGCTGGAAATGGGGAGCTGACACCTCCTCCCCACTCTGAAGCTGGCAGAAATGTGGCTTATCAACATAGGGAAGGCGGGCTGGATGGGAGCCAGCTCTCTGAGGAGTTATAGTCCCTCACGGCACAAGGGAGGGAGGGAATTTCGTCACTGGAAGAGGAAATAGCTGACCCCATCAGTCCCAGAACTAGGTGAATGGAGAAAGTCCAAGACAGACGACGAAGCCAGAAATGTAAGGCGAGGAGGTTCAGGATATTCTGCAGTAGCCGGATGTGTTCTTCAGAATAGTCAACTTGATTGTGATAGATGGTCGCTCAGAGAGAGCGGTCAGAGGCTAATTGCTTGTCTGCAATAAATCTTCTGTAATTACCTCTTGAGTGCTGTTTTCTCAAGCCGGCCAGCTCCTGACAGCCAGCATCCTGTTCTCTCAGTGACCCATCAGATGCCTCTTTTGGAAAGCCATCAAAAAGGACCAATCATAAGACCAGCCCCTGCATCTACATAGTTTCCAGAAACTGGGATACAGAAGCATTGCTACTTAGAACCATGGAGGCAGAGCATAGCCAGCATGGCTGGTAGCCGTTGGTCACCCTCTCCTGCGCCACAAATTTGTCTAATCCTCTTTTAAAGCCATATAGGTTGGTAAACATCACTTCCTCCTGTGGGAGGGAGTTCCACAGCTTACCTCCCTGCTGCAGTCACACCTCAGGTCAGCAGGCTAGAGTGGGAACAGGGTGCTGGTTGGCCACCACAAAAACACTGGACCATGCGTCCCATTGGCCTGATTCAGCTGAAGGGTCTTCCCGTGTTTCCTTCCTGGCTGTGGGGTTCCAGAGGAGAGCAGCAGTGCTGCTGCTTCCCAGCACCTTCCAGGAGAGCACCAGCCAATGCCAGCCCACTCATGAGGTAAAGTGAGGCAGCTGCCTCTGGTGGCAGGATCCACAGGGGCAGCAGATGTGGCCTCCATGGAATGCATCACCTGCCGCAGCATGCTCCTTGGGAGCTGTCTCTGCCGCCTCCTCCGCAGCCCCTTCCCAATGCTGCTTCCACAGAGCTTCCTGGTGAATAGGAGGTGCCTGTTGATCTCCTTCCACCCTTGTTCCTGATGCAGATCTTCACTCACCCCTTCTTCTCTGGTGGGGACATACCGTATTTTTTGCTCTATAAGACTCACTTTTTCCCTCTTAAAAAGTAAGGGGAAATGTGTGTGCGTCTTATGGAGCGAATGCAGGCTGCACTGCTATCCCAGAAGCCAGAACAGCAAGAGGGATTCAGAATATTTTTTTTTCTTGTTTTCCTCCTCCAAAAACTAGGTGCGTCTTATGGTCTGGTGCGTCTTATAGAGCGAAAAATACAGTACCTCAGGTGCATAAATGCCTTGGCCCGGCCCCAGCCATGCCTTCCTGCCAGAAAAAAAAACATCTTGACTACAGGGTGCCCTGTTTTTTTGGCTTGTTGGAAGAAACTTGTGTTAGGAAACTTGTGTTAGGAAAAATCAACCGAGAGGAGACATGATAACCATCTTCAGATACCTGAAGGGGTTGTGAAATTGAAGATGGAGTAAGCTTGCTTTCTGCCTCTCCAGAGGATTCAAATGACAAAAACAGAGATTCCAACTAAACATTAGGAATAACTTTTTGAGGGTAAGAGCTGTTTGACAGTAGAAGGGGGCTCCCTCCGAATAATAGAATCAGGAAGGTGGTGGATTATCCCTTCCTTGGAGGTTTTTAAGCAGAGGTTGATGGCCACCAGCCAGGGGTTGTTTAGCTGTGATTCCTGCATTTCTGGGGGTTGAACTAGATGGACTTTGCGATTTGTGTGAATCTGTGAAATCCCAAGCAAGGGAGGTAGGAGGCTAGAGACTGGGATCCTTGGGAAAGAACGGAGAAGGATCTCTTCATTGTCATCTTTCTTTGAGGATAAAGGCTGTCTGGGAAGATAAAGTACTGAGACATTCTCATACCCAGTGAGCTTCCCATCTACCCCTTGAGTGACGGATGATCAGCTCCGCTTGATTTCACTCTGCATATTATTTCTAATTTTATGCTGCCAAGAAAGACTCCCATGTCAAAATGCATTCAGCAACAGAGGGGGTTTTTTTTGGACAAGGCATGTTGGCAAAGAGAGAGGGATGCCGGCAGTTTTCTCTGGGTGTGCTTGTAAAATGATGAATGTGCTGTTCATTACTTCTGCTACACTAGAGCTGGGGGCTAACAATCCGAAGTTGTTTTTGTTTTATTAATATGAAGCAGTTTGCAACAGTTACGTTTGGTGGGTTCTAAAATTTTAAGGAGAATTTTAGACACGTTGTGGCCAGGAATGAACAGACTCCTCCACTGCTGTTTTGTACCCATATGACTGGGTATGACTAGGGAAGCTGTGGGCCTTCAGAGGATGCCTGAGCCCAGTCCAAGGGGGAAATTTTGAGAGCATAAGGGTCCAAACAGCAAATAACTGGGATGGAGCAGTTTCACACATGTTCGTAGAAGCCTGCCCTGTTTCTTTAGTAATCTGCAATCTACACAAAACTTTGAATATAAACATATGTTTAAGGTGTTTGCTCTCAAATTTCTTAAACATATTTTATCCTAAAGTGCATCTTTTTAACATGCACTTTGGTATTTATTTCTTGGGACAAGAACTGCATAGCAAAATTCAAATAAATCCCAGGTCAGTTCATCTTGGGATTTGTAAGGAATGGATTTGCTAAACATCACTAATTAATAGTCTTTTGTAGACACACCTCTCTTCTATGAATTACAGTCCTTTAAAAAAAAACTCTTGTGGCAGTGAGTGTCACATGCTAAAGGGGTTTTGGTCCACAAAGCATTTCAGCCACCATCTGTCCATTTCATTGGGCAACCCTCTAGGCCTAGGATTATAAGAGAGGCAGAAGACACCCCCCTCCCATGCTCTGTTCAGTCTTTTCACATGCTGATTATAATTTTAATGTGACAACTGTAATTAACATTGATTTAAAGAACTGCTGTGAAAGAGGAATAGTTTCAGAGAAAAATCAGCTCTCCAAAGTTACCTGCAGCAGCAGTGATGAAGAACGTCTCTTTGCTGCCACAGAGCACAAACCGTTGCAGTTCTGGAGGGGCCCAGCTGGGACCCCCCACAAGTCTTTCTAATTCACTGGCTTGTTACCTGCTGAGACACTTGGAAAGCAATGCTCCTCCTTCCTATCTCTCTGTAAGCCAGCTCTGCTGGAAATTGCAGACTGGTAAAACCTGGGCTGCTGAAGGGAGCAGGAAGTGTGCAAGCCAAGTGTGGGAGGGAGGGAGCTCTCCCTTAGAGAGAAAAAGGACATGCAGATGGATCAGGATGCTTAGTCTTACTCCCTTGTGACGAGAGTGATTATGGATACCAATAATAATAAAATGAAATACTGTATTGATTATGCCAAGCTAGCGTTAAAGACCCACTGCAAGATGTTGCAGAAGGACAAGATGCAACATTTTAAAAAAAATGGACACCACAAACTTGCTATTTATAGGGAGTCAGTGGCATTTTGGGTTGCAACACGGACTTGCAAATCTACTTCCATCTAAGTTGATTTACTGTGTCTGCTTGCTTTTCAGCCCCAACATATTATTCAGTTAGGCTGGAGGTTTTCAACCTTTTTGGGTCCACGGCTCCCTTGACCAACCGCATTCTTTCTGCGGCACCCCTGTGGGGCTCAGGAGCCCAGTTAGGTCACCCCTTGTTTGCAGAGCTGGCAGCCCCTCACCCCTTTTTGAACACCCTCCCTTGTGGAGTGTTCCCCCAGCCCCTTCTCTGCTCTCCTCTTTTTGGGAGTCCTTTGGGCAGCTGCTGATGCCATCCGTGGTGTCTGAGCTGCCACCCCCTGCCTCAAAAGAGAGGGGCCTGGGAAGCACCCCCTAGCCAGCCCCAGAGGCACTATTTGCTTGGGGGGCTTGTAGCCAGAGCTGCTGCAAGAAACAGCTATGCAACCCTTTGGGAGGCAGAGACGTGAAAGGGCATCAGAGGAGGAAGGGAAGAGGAACAGAGGCCAATGTTGCTCACGGCATCCCTGACTATCCCTCAAGGCACCCCAGGGTGCCATGACACACTGGTTGAAAACCACTGAGTTAGGCTTTCTCTGGGTAACACTGCATAGGATGGCAGCCTTGAGCTAAGAACTAATAGAATCCAAGGGAAATAGTTTCACAGGCTATTTGACCCCAGCATTATTTTTGCACATCACTTTTTGAAACATTTGAAACATTTAAAGTGAATCATCCCATTTAACTTTGCAAAAACCTGCAAAGTTGGCCCCTAAAAGACTGAAAAACTGAGAACTGAGGTGGAAGGTTTGAACTTGGGTCCATCAAACACAGTTCTCAGATGTCAGTTAAGATTGAGAGTCAAATTAGACATGACATGACTTAATTAGGGTTCCCTGAATATGTTGTGTTGCTTGTTAGGGTTCCCTGGGTCTGCTTTGAAGATGGGGAAGTGGCTTTCTGGAAAAGTGTGCAGAACCATTCCCCTTGTGAATTGTCCCCTCCCCTTGAAGATAATGTAGCATCACAGGGAGGGGAGGAGACAGATAAAGATGCCTAATAGGATCTTTATGGTTGAGGATCAGGCACATACAGTAGCCAGGCTTCATGGTGCAGATATAGGAATAAAGATAGCAAAGCAACTACTACATCCAGTTTTATGATGGGTTGGCCAATAATCTCTAATCTGATATGAAGATTGTGTTGGGTATTTATTTCTAATGCCTTTCTATAAAGCGAAATGAGGGATGTCTTGAGTAGAACTATAGCAGTCCTGTGAGCATGTCCAATCTGAGCAGCAAGGAACATGTCCTAGTCCTGTTGAGGAGAAAGTTTTTTTTTTATAAGATATTTATTAAAGTTTTAAAGATTTATATAGAATAGAAAAAACAAAAGAACAAACAGAAACAACAAAAATACATGCAAAACACATAAAACAACAAGTATAATTTCAATCCCCTAAATTCATAAAACTTACTTTCCCGACCTCCTCATACCTCCCCTTTCTGTATTCCAATCTCTAATTTGTTCAATTCAGCAAATCCTTCCCCTAATTTCTATATAATTTTTGACCTTTCTTTTCTTAATTACATAATCATTACAGCTAAAAACCACTTAATTTCAAAATCTACATCGTTCTAACATTCAATAATTTTACAATGTTTCTTAAGATAGTCCTTAAATTTCTTCCAATCTTCTTCCGCCGTCTCTTTTCCCTGGTCTCGGATTCTGCCGGTCATTTCTGCCAGTCCCATATAATCTATTACCTTCATCTGCCATTCTTCCACGGTGGGTAGATCTTCTGTCTTCCAATACTTTGCGATGAGTATTCTTGCTGCTGTTGTAGCATACATAAAAAATGTTCTGTCCTTCTTTGACACCAATTGGCCGACCATACCCAGGAGAAAGGCCTCTGGTTTCTTCAAAAAGGTATATTTAAATACCTTTTTCATTTCATTATAAATCACTTCCCAGAAAGCCTTAATCCTTGGGCATGTCCACCAAAGGTGAAAGAATGTACCTTCAGTCTCTTTACATTTCCAACACTTATTATCAGGCAAGTGGTAAATTTTTGCGAGCTTGACTGGGGTCATGTACCACCTATAAATCATTTTCATAATATTTTCTTTTAAGGCATTACATGCCGTAAATTTTATACCAGTGGTCCACAACCGTTCCCAGTCCTCAAACATAATGTTATGACCAATATTTTGTGCCCACTTGATCATAGCTGATTTAACTGTTTCATCCTGTGTATTCCATTCCAACAGCAAGTTATACATTTTTGACAAGTTCTTAGTTTTTGATTCTAACAATTCTGTCTCCAATTTTGATTTTTCCACCTGGAAACCAATTTTCCTGTCTAACTTAAAAACCTCCATTATTTGATAATAATGAAGCCAGTCTCGCACTTTATCTTTCAATTTCTCATAACTCTGCAATTTCAGTATATCCCCTTCTTGTTCCAAAATTTCCCAATATTTCGGCCATTTAGACTCCATATTAAGTTTTTTCACAGCCTTTGCCTCCATTGGGGACAACCACCTAGGAGTTTTGTTTTCCAGCAAATCTTTATACCTGATCCAGACATTATACAATGCTTTCCTGACAATATGGTTTTTAAAAGCTTTATGAGCTTTAACCTTGTCGTACCACAAATATGCATGCCACCCAAAAGTATTATTAAACCCTTCTAGGTCCAAAATATCTGTATTCTCCAGAAGTAGCCAGTCTTTCAACCAGCAGAAAGCTGCTGATTCATAATAAAGTTTAAAATCTGGCAGGGCAAATCCCCCCCTTTCTTTTACATCAGTTAATATCTTGAATTTTATCCTGGGCTTCTTGCCCTGCCAGACAAATTTAGAAATATCTTTCTGCCACTTCTTGAAACAGTCCATCTTATCAACAATTTGTAATGTTTGGAACAAAAATAACATTCTAGGCAATACATTCATCTTTATAACTGCAATTCGACCCAACAAGGAAAGCTTCAATTTTGACCAAATTTCTAAATCTTTTTTTACTTCTGTCCAGCATTTTTCATAATTATCTTTAAATAAATTCACATTTTTAGCTGTCATATTAATCCCCAAGTATTTCACTTTCTTAACCACAGTTAAACCTGTCTCATTCTGAAACCTCTCCTTTTCCATAGGTGTTAAATTTTTCTCCAATACCTTAGTTTTAGATTTGTTCAGTTTAAATCCTGCTACTTGGCCAAACTCTTGAATTAGTTCTAAAACCCTTTTGGTACTAGATTCTGGCTCTTGTAACGTAAGTACCAAATCATCTGCAAATGCTCTCAATTTGTATTGTTTAGCTCTGACCTGTACTCCTTTAACCAGCTGATCCCTTCTGATCATATTTAACAAAACCTCCAGGACCGATATAAAAAGTAATGGGGAGATTGGGCACCCCTGACGTGTCCCTTTTTCTATCTTAAACTCTTCCGTAACCACATTATTTACAATTAACTTTGCTTTCTGCTCTGAATATATTGCACCTATACCGTTTTCAAATCCTTGGCCTACCCCCATCCCCTGGAGATTCTTCTTCATAAAACTCCAAGAAATGTTGTCAAAGGCTTTCTCCGCGTCCACAAATATCAAAACTGCTTTAGTATTTATATTCACTTCTAACTTTTCCAAAATGTCTATTATATTCCTTACATTATCTGACATATGTCTTCTCGGGAGAAAGCCCGCTTGGTCCCTATGAATCTCCTCCATCAAAACTTTTTTCAATCTCTTAGCCAAAATGTCAGCAAAGATTTTGTAATCCACATTTAGTAACGAAATAGGGCGGTAGTTCTTCAGTTGAGTCTTTTCAGTCTCAGTCTTCGGTATAAGTGTGATATAAGCTTCTTTCCACGTTTCTGGTGCCCTTTTCCCCTCCAAAATTTCATTGCAGACTTCCTTCATAGGTTGTAATAGCCACTCCTTCAACATTTTATAATATCTGGAAGTGAGCCCGTCCGGTCCCGGGGACTTGCCCAATTGCATGTTTTGAATGGCACCTTCTATTTCCTGCTCAGTTATTTTCTGATTCAAAACTATTTTACTTTCTTTTTTAAAAAAAATAAATGTTTATTAGGATTTTACAAAACATAGAAATCATCAAATCACATAAATCAAACAATCACATATAACAAAACAGAAAACAGAAAAACAAAAAAATACACACTTAGCAAAGAAAAAAAGAAGAAAAAAGAAAAATCCACTTTTAAATTTCAAAATTCCATTCCATGCGGCCCTTGTGTGTATAATTGTTTAAAATATCTCTGGAAGCAATTTCTGATCTCATTTGGCTTATATATGTTCTTTCCTTCCACTTCTAAATTTGTAACCGTATTTAATTTTTGTCTTTTCCTCATTTGCCAAGCCAATAGTTTACCACATTTGTCTGCTGATCCAAATGTCTTTTGTCTCATTTGTTTAATTTTCCATTCTATTTCTTGATTCATCAGTTCCATATATTGTGTTTGGTATAATTTGATTTCTCTCAAAATCTCTTTAGACTTTGGTTTTGATCTTAGTTTCCTTTCCCCTTCTTTTATCTTCTCCAAAATCTTATCTTTTTTTCTCATTTTGGCTTCTCTTTTTTATTGCGTTTTGTTGTATCAGAAATCCTCACATAACAGCTTTACTTGCGTCCCAGATTACTCTTTTTTCAACATTGGTATTCATGTTTATTTCAAAATAGTCTCTCAATGTTTTTTGGGCCTTTTTATACACTTCTTCATCTCTAAATAAGGTGTCATTCATCCTCCATCTGAAGGAGCCAGTTGTTATTTGCTTCATCTCCATTCTTACTGTGTTGTGGTCGGAGCAAGTTTTTGGGCAGATTTCCACTTTCTTTATCTTTGATGCCATTCCTCTAGTAACCCAAATTTGGTCGATTCTGGTCCATGTCATTTTGGCTTCAGAAAAGAAAGTTCCCTCTCTTTCAAGAGGATTCTTTGTTCTCCAAATGTCAATCAAGTCCATATTGTCAATCATTTCAAAAAATGTTTTTGGTAGTCTTCCATCCTTAGTAAGTACCTGTCTTTGTGCTTTGTCCATATTTGTAGATACAACTCCATTCATGTCTCCCATCAAAATTAAATTATAGTCCAGATAGTCCAACAAAGTCTCATGCAACTTCTTAAAGAATTCAGATTTCCCCTCATTCGGTGCATAAATTCCTACAATCAAAAATTTCTCTCCTTGGACTTGAATTTCAATTGCCAGGAATCTTCCTTGTTCGTCTTTAAAAATTAATTTCGGTAGCAATTTTTCCTTTGCATATATCACAACTCCTCTTTTTTTGACTTTGTCAGATGAAATAAATTCTTGTCCCAATCTTTTACTGTTGAGGAGAAAGTTATCCCCCATTTGTTCTGTGGTCATTTTACAAGAAAAAACTCATGTGCTTACATGAGTCGGCTGCTTTGAGGAGGGAGCCAAATCAGGAAATGGAGCTGGATATTCTGGGACAGGAAAATATTAAATCTAATCAAGCAATGACCTAGACGTGCCAGGCCTGATATTAATGATCATGAGCCAAAGGTCTCCTCGAAGATAACAAGGTGAAATAATTGGAATGGGGGGGGGCAAGGTTATGTGGATTCATGCAGGGGAGGCTAAATGGAGCTAAGCAGTAGAGAGGAAAGGCAGCAGGAGAGATCACAAATGTTTGCTACAGCAAAGGTGGAGCAAGCTGCTGACATAAAGGCCTATCATTATCCTTTCTAATATAATTAAGACCAATTCCTGATTCATGCCCCTCCATTAGCAGGATTTAAGTCAAGAGTAATCTAAGGCAGGGATAACCAGGGGAGAGAGCAGGTGGACTTTATCCACAACACTAACCTCCATGTAATTCAGGTAACTTTGCTACCACAAGATGTTGTGATGGCAAGCTACTTGGATAATCTTAAAAGGGCTTAAGTGAAGTCAAGGAATATAAGGCTGTCAGTCACTGCTAGTCATGATGGCTATGGGCTGTCTCCAAGATTAGCAGGGGCATGCCTTAGCATACTGGTTTCTGGCCTTCAAAAACAAGAATCATAAAATAATAGAATTGTAGATGAAGAAGAGGCCCCAAGGGTCATCTAGTCCAAATCCCTGTCATGCAAGAATTACAGCTCAAGAATTCCTGACAGATGGCTAGCATATCAATATCCTAGAATCATAGAATCATAGAATCATAGAGTTGGAAGAGACCACAAGGGCCATCAAGTCCAACCCCCTGCCAAGCAGGAAACACCATCAGAGCACTCCTGACATATGGTTGTCAAGCCTCTGCTTAAAGACCTCCAAAGAAGGAGACTCCACCACACTCCTTGGCAGCAAATTCCACTGTCGAACAGCTCTTACTGTCAGGAAGTTCTTCCTAATGTTTAGGTGGAATCTTCTTTCTTGTAGTTTGGATCCATTGCTCCGTGTCCGCTTCTCTGGAGCAGCAGAAAACAACCTTAAACTCTTTTAAGCAGAAAACAGCAGAAAACAACCTTAAACTCTTTTAAACTCCTTAAACTGTGGTCCCAGAACAGGGCACAGGGCTCCAGGTGTGGTCTGACCAAGGTGGAATAGAGCGGATGACTTCCCTTGATCTGTACAACGCCTGGGTCTGCCCTCATAACCTGGTTCTGGGCTTCTTAGAGACAACTTGTTGGTCACTGTGTGAAACAGGATGCTGGACTGTGCCTGGCATCTCACCACTGGTTCAGCTGCTGCCATGGGGCCACCCAGGCTCTCGCTGTTCTATTTGCAGTTCTTAGAGCAGTGCACCTGCCATTTCCATTCCATTCCATTCCAAATGTCTTCATTCCCCTTCTAAAGGCCTATCGTTATCCTTTCTAATATAATTAAGACCAATTGAATTGAATAATAAAGAGGAGGTCGTGGAGGCGATCATCTCCCCCAGGGAAATACAGTGGGCTGCATTTATCAAAAGGAAGAATGTGAAGCCATCTTAATTGTTTTAACTTTCAGAAATTACTTTGCATGCCTCATAATGTTATCAGCTTCCGAAATCTTAATGAAGAGATTGAGAGAGAGAAAATATCTTTTTACATAAAACTCTTGCATGGGGCTCCCATTCAGAGCTTAAAGTTATCAGTTTCTGCCATGGGAAAGGTTGCAACTCAGAAATGCCTTGTAGTCTTTTCTTGGTGAAAAGCAATGTATATAAATAATTTAAAGTAAAACAAATAAATAAATGGGACAAACCTTTTCAGGAAACAACTTTGCTCTGTATAGATTTCTCCCAATACATATTTTCCTAAGGATGTAGTCAGGCTGAAATTCACAAGGCCACTGACAGGTGGGGCTCAAAACTACAGTGTGATGACAAACTAAACTCTCAGAACTTCTGTGCCATTGAAGTGGCATTGAAAGAGGCATAGGAGGGAACTGGAACTTGGGGCAGACTGGCAGCTAAGGCTAATGAATGAGTGGGTAGCTGAGGCTGGCAAGAAAGCGGGCAGGTGGCCCAGGCCAGTGAGTGAAGGTTTGCTGAGGTGTAAGAGGAGAGGAAGGGGTGGTTTTGGTGAGCTCTGAGGGGAAGGGGTGGCTTTGGTGATGGAGATGGAGATGTAAAAGGAGGTAATGGCTTTGGTGAGGAATAAGGAGAGGAGGTGGCTTTTGTGAGCTATAAAGGGAGGGAGTGGGTAGCTTTGGCAAGAAGTGAGGGAGACAGAAGGGAAGTACTTTGGAGAGTGTCTCACACCATTCTTTGCACAACTGCCTTCCAGAGTAGGCCAGTTACAGTATTGGTGCATCTTAACTATCTGATAACAGCTGCCACCACTTCCCTCTGAACTCACAGACCTCTCCCAGATGGGAAAAAGTCTGAGTTGCCCAAGGAAATGCTAAGCAGCCTGAGAACTTAGGAACAAGGCACGCTGCATCTTCCAGCAGTTTACACAGGGCATAAAGCCAGCTCACCCAGCCCAGACGCAAAAAGAACTGAAAGACTGAGCTGGACTAGGTGGGCCACTAGCCTGGCCCTGCAGGCCCTCACGCTCTTGTGCTCAGGCCCTGTTTGTGAGTTTCCCAAAGGCATCTGGTTGGCCTCTGTGAGCACAGGATGGGCCATGAGCCTGAACCAGCAGGCTCTTGTGTATCTAAGGGGGAAAGTGTGACCCACCAGCTCTTGCTTCATTCACTCAGGGAATTTGTTGTTGTTGTTTAGTCGTTTAGTCATGTCCGACTCTTCGAGACCCCATAGACCAGAGCACGACAGGCACTTCTGTCCTCCACTGCCTCCCGCAGTTTGATCAAACTCAGATCCAAGATTTAGAACCTCAAAGCCAAAGTGAGAGCATTTGGGTCAAAACTAAGGGAGAGAAGAATAACAGTGACCTCATTGTGGGAGTTTACTATAGATCCCCAAGCCAAACGGAGGACATAGATGATGCCTTCCTGGAACAGATGGCCAAGCATGCAAAAGGAAGGGAGATAGTAGTAATGGGGGACTTCAGTTACCCGGATATTTGTTGGATGTCAAACTCACCCAAGAGCATAAGGTCAAACAGATTCCTCACTGGCCTTGCAGACAACTTCATTGTCCAGAAAGTGAGAGAAGCAACAAGAGGAATAGCCATTTTAGATCTGGTCCTAACTAATGTTGATGACCTGGTTAGTGGGGTAGAAGTGGAAGGATCATTAGGCGCGAGTGATCATGCTCTTCTGAAGTTTACTATACAGCGGAAAGGAGCAGCCAAGCATACTAGGACTCAATTTCTTGACTTTAAGAAAGCCGACTTCATAAAACTTAGGGAAGTGCTGGGTGAGATCCCATGGACAGTAATACTAAAAGGAAAGGGAGTTCATGATGGCTGGGAGTTTGTTAAGAGGGAGATAGTAAAAGCACAACTTCAGGCAATACCAATGAGACGGAAACATGGAAGGTGCCTAAAGAAGCCAGGGTGGCTATCTAAAGAACTTTTAACTGAGTTAAGATTAAAAAAGGATGTGTACAAAAAATGGAAAAGGGGGGAAACCACCAAAGAGGAATTCAAACAAATAGCCAGCACGTGTAGACACAAAGTCAGAAAAGCTAAAGCACAGAATGAACTCAGGCTTGCTAGAGAGGTTAAAAGCAACAAAAAAGGCTTTTATGGGTATGTTCGTAGCAAAAGGAAGAACAAAGAAACAGTGGGGTCACTCAGAGGAGAAGATGGTGAAATGCAAACAGGGGACACAGAAAGGGCTGAACTCCTCAATGCCTTCTTTGCCTCAGTCTTCTCCAATAAAGAAAACAATGCCCGACCTGAAGAATTTGGAGCAAATGATTCAGCAGAGGAAACACGGCCCAGAATAACTAAGGAGATAGTACAAGAATACTTGGCTAGTCTAGATGTATTCAAGTCTCCAGGGCCAGATGAACTGCATCCAAGAGTATTAAAAGAACTGGCAGATGTGATCTCAGAACCACTGGCAGTCATCTTTGAGAATTCCTGGAGAACAGGCGAAGTCCCGGCAGACTGGAGGAGGGCAAATGTTGTCCCTATTTTCAAAAAGGGGAAAAGAGAGGACCCAAATAATTACCGCCCAGTCAGTCTGAAATCAATACCAGGGAAGATTCTGGAGCAGATCATTAAGCAAACAGTCTGTGAGCACCTAGAAAGGAATGCTGTGATCACCAATAGTGTAGACTTTGTGTCTACACGTGCTGGCTATTTGCTTGAATTCCTCTTTGGTGGTTTCCCCCCTTTTCCATTTTTTTGTACACATCCTTTTTTAATCTTAACTCAGTTAAAAGTGTCTTCTGCTTCTATTAGGTCCTTACCACTTTTGTCCTTTATTATGATAATCTTTGTACAAAATGTTCCTTTCATATTTCCGATTTTCTTGAACAGATCTCTGGTTCTTCCCATTCTGTTGTTTTCCTCTATTTCTTTGCATTGCTCATTTAAGAAGGCCTTGTCTCTCCTTGCTATTCTTTGGAAATCTGCATTCAATTTCCTGTATTTCACTATCTCCCTCGTATTTTGCTTGCCTTCTCTCCCCCGCTATTTGTAAGGCCTTGTTGGACAGCCACTTTGCTTTCTTGCATTTCTTTTTCATTGGGATGGTTTTAGTTACTGCCTCCTGTATAATGTTGCGAGCCTCCACCCATAGTTCTTCAGGCACTCTGTCCAGCAAATCAAAATCCTTAAACCTGTTCCTCACTGCCATTGTATATATTCATAAGGGATTTGGTTTAGATTGTATCTTACTGGCCCAGTGGTTTTTCCTACTTTCTTCAGTTTAAGCTTGAATTTTGCTATAAGAAGCTGATGATCTGAGCCACAGTCAGCTCCAGGTCTTGTTTTTGCTGACTGCATAGAGCTTCTCCATCTTTGGCTGCAGAGAATATAATCAATCTGATTTTGATGTTGCCCATCTGGTGATGTCCATATGTAGAGTCGTCTCTTGTGTTGTTGGAAAAGCGTGTTTGTGATGACCAGCTTGTTTTCTTGACAGAACTCTATTAGCCTTTGCCCTGCTTCGTTTTGATCTCCAAGGCCAAACTTGCCAGTTGTTCCTTTTATCTCTTGATTCCCTACTTTAGCATTCCAATCCCCTATAATGAGAAGAACATCCTTCTTTGGTGTCACTTCTATAAGGTCTTGTAAGTCTTCACAGAATTGCTCAATTTCAGTTTCTTCAGCACCAGTAGTTGGTGCATAAACTTGGATTACTGTGATGTTAAAAGATCTGCCTTGGATTCGTAACAAGCTCATTCTATCATTTTTGAGATTGCATCCCAGTATAGTTTTCGCCACTCTTTTGTTGACTATGAGGGCCACTCCATTTCTTTTACGGGTTTCTTGCCCACAGTAGTAGATATGATAGTCATCCGAACTGAATTCGCCAATTCCCGTCCATTTTAGTTCACTGATACCCAGGATGTCAATATTTATTCTTGCCATCTCATTTTTGACCACATCCAACTTACCCAGGTTCATGGTTCTTACATTCCAGGTTCCTATGCAATATTTTTCTTTACAGCATTGGACTTTCCTTTCACTTCCATGCATATCCGCAACTGAGTGTCCTTTCAGCTTTCACCCAGCCGCTTCATCAGCTCTGGATCTACTTGTACTTGTCCTCCGCTCTTCTCCACTCAGGGAATAGGGCAGAGCAAAGCACAACTGAGGATGGATCAGAGAATTGCCATCACTGTCCTCCAGTTGAGCAAAAATTGGCTCTTCCAGCTCTCTGAAATGGCCACTGCCTAATTTGGCATCCAAAAAGCATGCCACTTTCCATAAGAAATCAGAGTGGAAGGCTTTGGACTTTCTGGCTATTTACCTCCTCAGCCTGGGTATTTGGAAACCCTGTAATTTGGCGGGAAGCAAACACATTTCCTTCCCTTGAATTTTCCTTGATGTGTTACTTTAAACCATGGGTCAGCAAACTAAGGCCCATGGGCCGGATCAGGCCCAATTGCCTTCTGGATCCAGCCCACAGACTGTCCGGGAATCGCCACATGGATCGGCGTGGATCTGATTCTGATCGTTCAGGCTGAGCCCCCTCCCTCACACACACCCCGGCAACACCTCCTCCCTCCCTCCCTGCTCCTGGCTTCTCCCCGCCCTGGCTTTGATTGGCGCCAGCAGCATTGCTTCCCTCTCATTGGGGCCAGTAGCTTTCTTTCCTCCTCCTTCCCTCCTCCAACGCTGCTGCCGCACTCCCTTGCTCGCGAGCGCTGTCCCACAAATAAAGTCCGGCGCATGCAGGCAGCTCCGAGCCGGTCCCTGAGGCAGAAGGCTCATCTCGCCAGGGAGCCGTGCCTGGCCTGGGGGCCCTGGCGGCGGTGCGAGGCCAGAGGAGGCAGCGATGACCCAAGCTCTCCCATGTGCCTCTTGCCTGATCGGCCGCCGGCTTCCCCGGTGCCTGCTCCCCGTGCGCCCAGGGCGCCGTTGGTTGTAACTGCTCTAGCTTGACGAGGTACAAAGGAGCCCCAGGAGCAGCGAGGCTGTTATGGACGGAACCTCGAGGTTTTCTCTCACTTCACACTCCTTTCTTCCCACCGCCTCGCTAAGCGGCCTCTTTTCCCTGGTTCACTTGGCTCTTCCCGCCCTCCCCCCTTTGCTTCCTGGCAGTTTCAACCGAAAAGCTGCTCCTCTCGCTTCCCTTTCTTTCCCCGGTTTCCTTTCCCTCGTCTTCCTTGTGCAAAGGCAGTTTCTTACTCAACTATTCCCTCGACAGTCATTTGGCTTCGAGCGCCACATTTTGCTTTTCATCCTCCCGTTCCCCATCATCTGTATACACTTCTACCCACCCAGACCGCCTCCCTCCCTTTTGCTTCGCTTCGTCCTTCACAACTTCAGATTTCTGGTAACTCGGATTCTTGGTAACTCCAAAGCGGCTTTAATGCTGCTGTCGGCTGCTGCCTGCAACCGCTGGGTCCCTGGACCCTCAAACTGAGGACTTAAATTCTCTTTAAGGACTTTTGGGCAGGTGAGACTTTAAAGGGCTTTGGTCTGGGCCACCTGTGCATGTTGTTCATCCTTAAATGTCTCTTAGCTCCACGGGCAATTTTGGGCATTGTAGTCCACCCCCTCAAAAAAATATAGTCCAGCCCCCCACAAGGTCTGAGGGACAGTGGACCGGCCCCCTCCTGAAAAAGTTTGCCGACCCCTACCCTAGGCCAACCCCAACTTCTCTTACCACCAAAGGAACACAAGCAAATAGAAGAGAGAACCTGCACAAGCGTCGCTAGCACAAAACCCCACACATACATTAAGTCAGGGGTTGGTGGTGGGTGGGGGAGTAGGGGGGTTAGAATTAGATTTGGGTTAAAGAGTGGGGATAGATTGTAGAAAGTATCTTATATGTAGTCATGTAGGTGTTTGTTTGGGGTATCTTGGGCCATCTGGCGTTTAGCTGGTTGGTCCTAGGTCTCAGCTGGTGTGGATGGCCTTGTTCAGGGACAGGCTTTCCTCTATGTCATTTGCAATAGGGGGTGTTCAGTGAGACAGTGTTAAGCGTCTTTGTGACACCAATGTTGGGTATAGGGTTCATAAGTAATGTTGCCAAGGTTATTAGCAACATCATTGGCATGTTGGGGTGGGGATGTGGGTGTCAGATTTTAGCCTGTTTGTGGGTTGTTTTATTGAGGTTGGAGGAGTTATTTTACTTAGTATGGAGTAGAGGGATACTGAAAGTGTGGGTTGTGGGTTGTTGGGTGATGGTGAATGTGATTTGAAATTGTCTGGACTGGTGCTGGGCTGGGGATCTCTGTGGAGGTGTGGGGCTGGGGGGGATATTGGTGGTGTTAGCTATATTTATGGCCTAGCAGGAGAGAAAAGGGGGGGGGTCACCAGTCCATCAGTTTGAGGTCTTTTCCGGTTGCTTTGTTCAGTTGTGGTTGTTGTTACCGGGTTGTCCATCCATGATATGTTGGATTGGTGGATCCGGTTGAGGACATAAGGACATCAAGGCACAAGTCTGGTGTCTCGTGGGATGTGTTTGGTGTGACTATTCTGTGTGCGGTGCTTGACTGTGCTGCTTTGCATTGTCAGGTAGCTTCTGTGATTTCTTTTTCCTCTTTACTCTTGTCCAGTCTCTTCTTGTTGTTTCTTCGTGGTCATGGCTGTCATTTGGTGGGTCTGTCTGTTGCCATTCCGGTGGAGGGTCGAGTTTGAGGTTCTTCAGTAGTTGCAGGGCTTCAGGTATGTTGGTAGCCATGTGTTGTGTTGTGTTGTGTTGTGTTGTGTTGTATTGGTTGTTACAATGAGGCAGAAGGGGAAGCCCCATCGGTACTTGATCCCTGCTTGTTGGAGACGCTGGATGCATGGACATAGGCTTTCCCTCCAATTTAGGGGGTCGTGAGATAGATTCTGTAAGGCCAATATGGGGTTGTCTCCGTATCGAAGGCTGGTTGAGTTTTGGAGGTTGTTCCATACCTCTTCTTTCTTTTTGTAGCGAGTGAAGCACATGGTGATGTCTCTTGGGAGGGGGGTGCTGGGTTTCGGCATGGGTTTTAGGGCTCTATGAGCCCTCTCCAGGTTGTCTACCTTGAGTGTCAGGTTTGGGATTGTATTTTTCAGCCAGCGTACAATTAGGTCTGCTAGGCTTTTCTCCTCCACTTTTTCAGGAAAGTTGTAGAAATGAATGTTGCAGCATCTACTTCGATCTTCAAGGTCTGCTTGTTTGATTTTCCTTTCTGTTTTTTTCTGTTTCTATTCTTTCCAGGTGGCTTTCCAGTTCAGCCAATTTATTATTCACACATGTGTTTTCTTTTCGGTACTGCTCTATTATTTTTTCTTGTATTTGGTTCTTGTTCTTTAGAGTTTCCACTTTGGAGGTCAGGTCATTGTACACTTTCAGTAGTTCTGTTGTATAGTTTTCATTTTATTATTGAATTCAGGTCACAGGTCACAGGCTCACCCTATTCGTATCTTAACTGTGCCCTTGAGACAGGATTTGTGAGCAAAGAGAAAATGGAGAGGCTCCCCATTTCCTTCAACCTTGCAGAGAAATATTTGAGGTCAATTTGGAACAGACAAATGGTTTCAGGACTTTTTCTGTGGGTTTCAGACATGTGGTCTATACATTTATGTATGTGTTTGCTTGGTACATTTATGAACATTTACTTTATATATATAAGACCTTAAAATTATTATAACAGTGTGTATGTATGTGTTCTCTTTAGAGAATAAGAAAGGGGAAAAAAGGAGAGGGGGGAAGGAGAGAAGGAGGGGATGAAGAAAGAGAGAAGGGGGGAAAGGGGGGAGGAAGGGAAAGGTATCAATAGCAATAGCAATAGCAATGAAATGGAGAAAAGTTTTGTTTTAAAGGTGGATGGTGATAGTAGTGGGATGGTGGGGGAGGGAGGAAGGATTGCCCTGACTGATCCAAGCTTTACCAACTGAAATTCATCCTGCACACGGGGAATTTATCATTGTAGTCTTGTCACGTAGAAGCTAAAGGGATATATATGTTTAAAAGTAATGTAGCTAAATATATTCTATTCCAGAAGCTAAAGGTCCAATCTAGAGGGCTGCTCCAAAAGACCATTTAAGCAGTAAAATGTCCTGGCTGTCTCCAAAGATCCCGCCAAAATATTAAATTTCTTGCATCAAAGCACATGCTGAGATTTTTGATAGAGGCAGAGAAAAAAACAAGCCAGGAGCTCAGAACGAAAAGCCAGCTGAGCGGAAACACAGAGAACAGGGAGTTCTTGGATCTGCTAAGGCTGCTTTATGCAAGAGAAACTTCTGACACCCACAACATCACTCCTGTGCAGGAAACTGTGGGCACCCTGGGCCCCTGCACAACTCATCCATACATGATGAGATACATTTAATTGCAAGATTCCCTGACCCCAAACACACCCTCTCAACCGCTTGTGATTTGAGGAAGTGGCTCTGTTACAGGTGCCACATAATACTTGTTCCACATTGGTAAGAAATTAAACTATTAGTATATAGAACCAAGGATTCCTTAGGATACTGCTGCTGCCGCTTTGCCGTGAGTTTGTGGGGAGGACTGCTCCCCCTGGAAGCCCATTTTCCACCTTGGGCCAGGGGGGGGGCCCCATACTCCACCACAGCATATAAGGCTCCAAGGAGGCCTCGGGACATTGCTGCTGCCGCTTTGCCATGAGTTTGTGGGGAGGACTGTTCCCCCTGCAAGCCCACTCCACCAGGCCCAGGGGGCGGGGCCCACACTCACCACCGCCACAACTTTAAGGACACTGGTGCTGCTGCAGCAAATGTTAAAAATGTTTTTATATAATTTAAAGTGTTTTAAAAGTGTTTTTACTTTTTACTTTGTTGTACCACCATAAACGGTGGTTTTTATTCACGTATTTTTATTTTGTTTTGTTTTATTTTGGGTTGGGGTGGGATGGTTGTTGAGTGGGGTGGGGATTGGTTTTGTTTTGGTATAATTATTTTTTGTTTGTTTTGCTTTTATATTTTGTAAATGGAGGCTAGTATGAGGCTTGGGATTCCTACCGTGGGGGGGCGAGGGAGGGATGGCGGTGGGGGCAGATGTCATAGGCGAAGGGGATCGAGATACGGATATGCTCGTACCCCTTCCAATCCCGAGAGACGAGGGTAGGGTGAGCAACAAAACCGCCACCCTGCGAGATTTCTTCACCTCGCAGAGGGGTCGACCTGGCTTGTGTGACGGAGACCTGGGTGAGCGAAGGGGAAACTGTTACCTTACGAGAGATGGCGCCCCCGGGTTTCTCCATCCTCCACCAGTCGCGGACTGTGGGCTCTGGATCCATTCCAGTCCGGCTTCCGCGCTGGTCATGGGACCGAGACGGCTCTGGTCGCCCTAACAGATTATCTCCATAGGCAGCTGGATCGAGGCGGGTCGGGGCTGCTGATTCTTCTAGACCTGTCAGCAGCCTTCGTCATGGTCGATCACGAACTCCTGGATCACCGCCTTGCCGACGTGGGGATCCAGGGCACAGTCCTTCAATGGCTGTGCTCGTTTCTCTCTGGTCGGGGACAGAGGGTGACACTCTATATAAGCAGGCTGGCTGAACCCTTCATTTCAGTTCTGTTCTGGCCTGTGAATAAACAAGAGCTGTTTGATGAATCACTGTGTCGTCTGTTATGTTCATCCACAACTTAACTCCCCCCCCCCAAGTATTGCCTCTCCCCTAACGCCCTGAACACCGTATGTATGTATGTATGTATGTATGTATGTATGTATGTATGTATACACAAAAAATAGTGTGTTATTTGGGTTTTTTAAAGTTGTTTTCATGTTGAATCACATATGGGGAGGACACCACCATCTTTTCAGTGCTTAGAACCTCTAAAGTTCTTAATTTATCCTTGATTGCAGTTCAACCTCATCCTGGAGGGCACCAAGATGGGGAAGGCTGGGCAGGGGAAATGAGAGAGAGAGAGAGAGAGAGAGAGAGAGAGAGAGAGAGAGAGAAGAGCACTTTTCAGAAACTGTTAGTTTGTAAAACAAAACAAAAATCCCCAGTCAACAAGATATCTTAAAGACTTCTTTGTTTTAAATTGAATGTCTGCTAATCTGCTCTGCTATTAATTTGGCTGCTGTTGTCTGCTTTCCTTGCTGCTTTTAGAATTGCTGTTCATTGTTGTCCATCTAAGTCTTCATTCTGCATTTCAACTTCTGTGTGTTTGTTAAATAGACAATGTAAACAAGAAACCCAGGGAGAAAGCAGCAGGTGCATTTTGAAGACTGTGAGCCCAGAGGATGATCTGATCTTAGCTGGGGTCTCATTAGTGCCTGGATGGGAGATAGATGTCCTCTTCAAGGCTCTGTCAACAGCTAAATGGAACATCCATGCTCAGAAGTAGTATATCTTCAAGTGGCATCTGCTGGGACAAAGCAGTAGCAGTGGGAGGGAGGTTCTCTCTCTTTCTTTCATATTTATTTTAAGAGGCATTTGACTGGCTCCAGTTGAAAACTCAGGGCTAGTCTAGGTATGATCCAACAAGGATAATACTCTACTATTAGATTCCTAATTGCAGGGCTGCGGGTTCAATCCACATTGGGCTAAAAGATTCCTGCATTGCAGAGGGTTGGACTAGATGATCCCTTCCACCTCTACAATTCTATGATTTTAAGGCAGTTCTAGTTTTTGTTTATCCTTCCTTAACCTGGTCCTTCCCTCTTTCTCAATTTTATCCTCACCCTAACTAAGGTTGCCACATATTCTCTTTTTCATAGGTAGAGTCGTCCTAGTGATCCATAGTTAAAAGTAGTAGGGGACAGGCACTTTGGTTTTCACCTGGAAATGTCCACTTGCTTCCAACTACTTGCTTCCAAATGATCTCTGTGTTGTCTTTGAGTGCTAGAAACTTAGATTCCCAGGAAGTGAAATTCTATGCCCAGAATCCAAATGTAGAAATCCCAGAGACTGAGGTCAGTCTTCCCTGAATTTAATCTCCATGAAGACTTGTGCTTTAGTGGGTCCCTTGAAACCTATGAGGGGTACAAAGCCAAACTCTGCTGTGGTGCTTACAAACTGGTCTGAATGCAGTGGGAAGATAACATAACTATAACATATTTTCTGACCATGTCTTTCCTCTCGAGGCTTGGAGTCTCAGTCTTGCCAGCAGAGAAAGAAGCCTCCCTTATTTAATCTCCAAAAGATACAAGACTGAAGCCATAGAGTTGCTTTCAAGAGATAACTGACAAGGTTAAAGCCAATATTCGATGTTGCTACAACCACAAGCAGGGTCCAGCATAATTATCTCAGTGCATGTTAAATGTACAGTGTTTTGTCAGGGGAAACAGTGGAAGAAAACTGATCAGAGGCAGTAGCTAGAATTTGAGGGGTGTTTACAAGTTCTCAGCAGTAGCCCTGCAGCCAGTCCAAGACATTTTGCATCCTGAGAGGACAGCCTTTCCCCGCTCCATGGAAGGGACCCAGCTGGGTGGCTGCTGTGACCATATGAGGCAGGTGGGATGAAACAAATACATGGAGAAGATGTCTGCTGATCACTGCTGACCATTCAGTGGCTTTATCACTCTGAAGACCATTCACTGAAGAACACGAGGAAGATATGGCCTCCGAAGGAAAGAAGAAACAGGGTCAGGTCTTCTGTTTTGCCCACCAAGGATGTTGGTGGTGGAGTTGATGAGTCTGGTGCTGATGTTTCTTTCTCCTTCCCCAGAAGCCATTTTATGCCAGCTCAGGTTGTTGGTGCTCAGTATAACCTATGGCAGTGGCTCTCCAGGTTCCCAGGCAGAGCAGGGCCTTTCCCAATCCTGCTTTCCAGTTTTCCTTTTTCACTTGGTGGCATTGTGGAGCAGGGGTGAAGCACCACGTCTTATTTCATAGCGGGGCAACCCTGTTCTGCCAGGGTGCTCTTCGCCAGTCCTTGGCATGCCAGATGAAGAAGCTTTCCCTAGAGGGAAATGCCCCAAACAAGCCGAGAAGATTAAAGGTTCCACTGCCGGCTCAGGCCTGAGCTGCCACTTTTATTTTGGGGAAATGCCGAAATCTCTACCAGAAAGTCATGTGATGGGGAGCAAACATTTGAGTGCACCAGAATTCTTCATCAGGCTGGATGTTAAACATCTAGATTGAAGCTGAAGTCATATGTCTGTATTGGCCAAAAGTGCCTCCCTGCGGTGTAATCTTCAAAGGGGTGAGGCTACAGGGGGTTGTCATGGAGAGTGCCTGAACTTCAGAATTTCCCATACTGCTTGGGATGCAAAAAATGGAGCCCAGGAACATCTGCAGCAAAGCCTGAGCTCTGTGTGCCTGTTCCACATCCTAACAGGAAACAATGACATCTCAAGGCCCACCCTGCCACAGACACACAAATATTTATCCCAGATTTACACCAATGCAAAGTGCTCTCTTTCCTCCCATCAGGAGATAAGTCAGGTAAGTCAGACAGCTGAATCAACAGTGCAACCTGCAGAGATAATCACACCCAGGGGCAAAATCTGAAGCTGGGGGAGATCTACCGTATTTTTCGTTCTATAGGGCGCACCGGCCCATAGGACGCACCTCGTTTTTTTGGGGGGGGGAAATGAATAAAAAAAATTTATTCCCCCCCCAGCCGCGGCTGCCGCCCCAAGCCTTGCGCACACCTGCCCGAAGCACGGGGCGCCCTCCGGAGGGCTCCACATGCTTCGGGGTGCAGGCTGCCGCCCCAAGTCTTGCGCGCCCGGCGGGAGCTCCCGCCGGGCGCGCAAGGCTTGCAGACACTCGCCCGAAGCACGGAGAGCCCTCGGGGGGCTCCCCGTGCTTCGGGTGACAGGCTGCCGCCCCAAGCCTCGCGTGCCCGTCGGGACCTCCCGCCGGGCACGCAAGGCTTGCAGACACTCGCCCGAAGCACGGAGAGCCCTCGGGGGGCTCCCCGTGCTTCGGGTGACAGGCTGCCACCCCAAGCCTCGCGCGCCCGTCGGGACCTCCCGCCGGGCGCGCAAGGCTTGCAGCCTGTCGCCCCAAGCACGGAGAGCCCTCCGGAGGCCTCCCCGTGCTTCGGGCGACAGGCTGCCGCCCCAAGCCTCGCGCGCCCGTCGGGACCTCCCGCCGGGCGCGCAAGGCTTGCAGACACTCGCCCGAAGCACGGAGAGCCCTCGGGGGGCTCCCCGTGCTTCGGGTGACAGGCTGCCGCCCCAAGCCTCGCGCGCCCGTCGGGACCTCCCGCCGGGCGCGCAAGGCTTGCAGACACTCGCCCGAAGCACGGAGAGCCCTCCGGAGGGCTCCCCGTGCTTCGGGCGACAGGCTGCCGCCCCAAGCCTCACGCGCTCGGCGGGACCTCCCGCCGGCACGCAAGGCTTGCGGACACTTGCCGGGGCTGCAGGCTGCTGCCCGCAAGCCTTGTGAGCCCGCGGGAACTCCCGCCGGGCTTGCAAGGCTTGCAGATAGCTTCCTGAAGCCTGGAGAGCGAGAGGGGTCGGTGTGCACCGATGCCTCTCGCTCTCCAGGCTTCAGCGAAAGCCTGCATTCGCACCATAGGACGCACACACATTTCCCCTTCATTTTTGGAGGGGAAAAAGTGCGTCCTATGGTGCGAAAAATACGGTATCTGCAGTCCGCAACAGTCCCAACCTAGAGACAGCGCATTATGTGCGCTAATGACTGGGAAAGCAGGGTCACCTTGGGGAATCATTAGGTGCTTTAAAAATCACTCTGCGGCTGCCAAGAGACAGTGAGGAAGTTTTTCATCACAAAATGCCCTTGAGGAACCAAGGAGTCGAGCAGTTGCGATATTGGTGTCACTGTTAAAAGACAACAACAACACAAGCCCCAAATGAGTAAAGAAAGACAAAATAAGACTCTGGAAGATTTCAGGATGTTAATGCAAGAGCTGAACCGCCTTAATGAGCATTTGCCACACTACCCTGCAGAATTAGCCCTCTGTAAAACATGAAAATATAATCTGCCTTATACTGAGTGAGACCATTGGTGCCATGTACACCAACTGGCAGTGACTTTCCTTTTTAAAAAATAATTAAACCTTTATTTGACATTCAACAATTACTATAACAATCAACAATAACTAACACAAAAATTCACCATTCACTACAGTTAACCATCCTTAACAATGCATAGTATTACAAAATGTTACATCGACTAGATCAACATTCCATTTTTTTTATCTGTATCTGGTTGCATAACAAAGAAAAGAAAAAAGAAAAATAAGAAGAAAGAAAGAAAATAGAAAAGAAGGGGGGAATCGAGAGAAAAATAA
Source organism: Podarcis raffonei (assembly GCF_027172205.1). Lineage (NCBI taxonomy): Eukaryota > Metazoa > Chordata > Lepidosauria > Squamata > Lacertidae > Podarcis > Podarcis raffonei. Next base: position 42,293,744 of record NC_070617.1, on the reverse strand, counting down.
ATTTGACTTCCAATTAGACTCATTGTGCTGTTGTTCCTATTATTGTTTTATGCACAGTTTCAAATTACCATGTTGTCAGCGCTGCCCAAGGTCCCAGCTCACACAAGACCAACGCTGCTTCTTGCTCAAGTTAAAAAGTCTTTATTGAAGTTCAGTTTCATTTCCAGACGCGCAGCGCGCAACGCTACGTCTATCCATCAGACCGTAGCAGTCCCATCTGAATCTCCTCCCCCCTGACACCAGCTTAAGATTCTAGCCTTACTCCACCTCTTCCTCTGTTCCTTCTTTCTCTGGGTCCTTCTGCTAGTCGGAGTCTCAGCCCTCCTAGATTCCTCTGACGCTGATTCTGCTGACTCTTCTCCCCCCCTCCTTCTGGCTTTAGGACCTGGCTCCCAATCCAGGTTTTCTGCTGTCCCGCGCTCCTCCACATTTGAACTTGGCGCGCGCGCGCAGCCTCCCACTTTCCTTCTGACCGTTACACTTGTGTCACTGCTCCCCCTTTCGGGGAGGCTAGCTGGACCTGGCCTTCCCTCCGTCTCCCCACTCCCCGATGGAGGAGAAGCTGGTCCTGACTCACGTGACTCTTCCCCCCCACTGTGCTCTGGTGGGGGAACTGGCCCTACTCCTCCGCTACTCCTTTGGGACTCCCCTCTGGTTCCTTGTTTATGGATCGTCCCCCTGGGACTCGCCTCGCCCTTACCATAGGCGCCCCCTCCTGGGAATCTTCTGATTCGCTGGAGAAGCTCATGGAATCTCTCGGTCCACTGTCATATTCCCCTACGCTCCCCTCTGATTCCTCTCCTCCGCTCTCTATTTGCTCTCTCCCCTGCTCTTCTGCTCCTGAGCCTCTGACACATGTTATTTTCTTTGTTCTTATCAAGAAAAGAGTTGTTATCTGTACTATTTATTTTACAAGAATCATTTGAGTTCTGCCAGAAGATTTTTGTTGTTACAATAATTTTTCAAATACTCCTTAAAAATTTTCCATTCTTGATTTTGGACTTCCGGTTTTTACCGTGACCAGGACGGGCATGCTCCATGGGCTCTCCAGAGAAGGAGCGGTTGTTGAAGGGGGTTTGGGGGCGACACGGAGGCTACGCGACCCAAAAAAAAGCTCAGGGGGTGACTCTGAGTTGAAGCAGTTCCAGCAGCGTCAAAAGGATTTCCCTTTCTCTGTTGTTAAGTGATAGAGGAGGAAGCCCAGATACAAGGAGAGGACCTCCCCCACAACAAGAGGCCTCAGACCCAAAATGGCACAGAGTGTGGTAAAAAATTCCAGACTCTACTTTACAACTGTAACTAATTGGCGATTGAAAATAACTCCCCGAGGTAGAAGGAAACAAATGGCTAAAAAAGAGTAAAGTGCATAAAGGGGAGTACGATATTCAATGTGAACAACCTAAAACAGAGAAGTCTTAACAAGAGCTGAATGCAAAGCCAATTAGACAACTTATGTAAACAGCAAAACAACAAAAAACAAACCCAACAGGAAATATAAACAGAGTTTATTCTCATTGTATTTGAACTTTAGCACAGCTACTTAATGCAAGGCTCAGTAAAAAAGCGGAGTGAAACTTTAGAAAATCTGCCATAATTGACTTTACCTCAAAAAGGAGAGAGTAAAGCAAAGAGAAAGAGCGGCATACTGACTAAAAGAACTGGCTGAAGGGATTTAAATACCAAGAGGAAACCAGCAGTAAGCCACAAAAGGGACAAAAGAGGGGAAAAATAAACCCACCAGTTCATTTGTATTCCTTTTTATTGCTTTGTGGTATTGTTTAGTTGTTTAGTTGTGTCTGACTCTTCGTGACCCCCTGGACCAGAGCACGCCAGGCATTCCTGTCTTCCACTGCCTCCCGCAGTTTGGTCAAACTCATGTTGGTAGCTTCGAGAACACTGTCCAACCATCTCATCCTCTGTTGTCCCCTTCTCCTTGTGCCCTCAATCTTTCCCAACATCAGGGCCTTTTCCAGGTAGTCTTCTCTTCTCATGAGGTGGCCAAAGTATTGGAGCCTCAGCTTCACGATCTGTCCTTTCAGTGAGCACTCAGGGCTGATTTCCTTCAGAATGGATAGGTTTGATCTTCTTGCAGTCCATGGGACTCTCAAGAGTCTCCTCCAGCACCATAATTCAAAAGCATCAATTTTTCGACGATCACTCTTCTTTATGGTCCAGCTCTCACTTTGTATTGCTTTGTATAAATGGTTAAATGTTGGCTTTTTGGACCTGCACCCTTGGCGATGATGGAAACCACAGGAGGAGGTTGAATAAAAGAGGCAACCCAGAGAAAACAGGAAAGAAAAGAGCTTCTGGTTGAACTGGAAGAAGAAAATATAATTGCAACCAAAAAGAGAGAGAGGGAGAGACAGACTTCAAATGGGACTGAGACAGCAATAATATAAGAATAAGAAGAAGCGAACGAGAATAGCCGTTGATGGAGGATAATAAGAAAACCAATTAATGAATTAAGTGGTAATAACATAAAGTGACAATAATACAAGTTGATTGTAAGATAGGTGACAATTGTCTATAAAGAATTTTTGGAATTTTTGGAAAAGAATTTAGAAGGCAATAGATAAAAGATTTAAAAAGTAATGAATTTATAATATACAGTGGTACCTCGGGTTAAGAACTTAATTCATTCTGGAGGTCCGTTCTTAACCTGAGGTAACACTTTAGCTAATGGGGCTTCCCACTGCCGCCACGCCACCACAGCACGATTTCTGTTCTCATCCTGAAGCAAAGTTCTTAACCTGAGGTACTATTTCTGGGTTAGTGGAGTCTGTAACCTGAAGCGTCTGTAACCCGAGGTACCACTTTATTAGCAGAAGAGGTCAAATTTGGGAACTGGGAATATTAAAGTGAATTATATAATTTATTGTAGGAGGAAATACAATTAATTGTTTATAATTTTAATTCTCACTGTTTATTTTTCAACTGTTAATTTGAAATGAGACTGGGTGGACTGTAACAAGGGTATAAGAAGCATCAAGAAGTGTCAAGAGAAATAGTTCAGCCTCAAATTTAATGGTGTTAAAAGGGACTCAGAAGGTGACAATAAGGTAATAACGAACTGTGGAGTATTTTTGAAATTAAGGGATTTAATTCAAAAAGGAAATTCTGAATTAAGAAATACTCAGTCCCCCTCCCCCCAAAAATACTGAAATGCTGAAATAACAAAATACTGAAATTTAAAAAATGGAAGATATAAGGGTAGAATCATAGAATAGAATCATAGAATCATAGAGTTGGAAGAGACCACAAGGGCCATCGGGTCCAACCCCCTGCCAAGCAGGAAACACCATCAGAGCACTCCTGACATATGGTTGTCAAGCCTCTGCTTAAAGACCTCCAAAGAAGGAGACTCCACCACACTCCTTGGCAGCAAATTCCACTGTCGAACAGCTCTTACTGTCAGGAAGTTCTTCCTAATGTTTAGGTGGAATCTTCTTTCCTGCAGTTTGGATCCATTGCTCCGTGTCCGCTTCTCTGGAGCAGCAGAAAACAACCTTTCTCCCTCCTCTATGTGACATCCTTTTATATATTTGAACATGGCTATCATATCACCCCTTAACCTCCTCTTCTCCAGGCTAAACATGCCCAGCTCCCTTAGCCGTTCCTCATAAGGCATCATTTCCAGGCCTTTGACCATTTTGGTTGCCCTCCTCTGGACACGTTCCAGTTTGTCAGTGTCCTTCTTGAACTGTGGCGCCCAGAACTGGACACAGTACTCCAGGTGAGGTCTGACCAGAGCAGAATACAGTGGCACTATTACTTCCCTTGATCTAGATAAATATGCTGCCATCAAAAAAACCCACATCTTCTATGCACAACCAGCACGGAAGGAGGAATTCTGGATTTGATTCTGACATGGATTTAAAATAATTAATTTGGACTTTGAAAAGTGATACAGGAGACATGAAAAAAGACTTTAGTTAATTAAAAACAGAGTTGAGTGAGAAGGTTACAGGAATCAATGATATATTAGATAAAATGGGTAGGAAAATTGACGAAAACACAAAATCAATTGTAGAACTGAAAAAAAACATAAATGACCTTACAGGAAAAAATAATGAACTAACAAAAACAGTGCATGAACTACAAAATAAAACACAAAATATGGAAGAAACATCCAAAAAATCCTCAATAGAATTTAGAGAAAACAAGAAAAAATGGGAAAGGACTAAAGAGGAAAATGAAGCATTTAAAATAATGCAAGAAGCAACATGGGACGCAATGGCTATTCTACAGATGCAGACTAGAGGAAAAACTCTGACTATTGGGGGTCCCAGAAACCCCAGAGGAAAATATACAAACAATAATTATTAAAGGTACTGGCCACTTGGTTAGACTTGGAAGAATAGGAAATAATAAAAAACACCAAGATTGTATTTAGAGTAAATTTTAAAAAGAAGCCAGGGCAAATAAATGGCTGGGAGATTGTCTAATTACATTCACTTCGAACAAATTAAAAAACCAAATTTTACAAACAAGAGACCAAAGAAAATTTAAAATCGAGGGAAATGAAATTATAATTCTGAAAGAAATACCACCCCATCTACTAAAAAAAGAAATAAATTCCAGGTTCTGACCAAAGCTCTTAAAGCAAAATCAATATTTTATAAGTGGGAATTCCTGGAAGAAATTTCCTTCAATTTTAAATGGAAAAGGAGAAAACTAGAAACAATTGAGGAGGCCAATATTTTCTGGAGGAAATATTGGAAGGAGTTAGGAGGAGAAAGACACAGAAAAGATGGTGACTCCAGTCCTAAACCTGTGGTTCCGGAGCGAAATTCTGAAAGTGACTAGAAACTCCAACAAAATCTACTTCACACTATTATTAAAATTTTCTTACTGTAATTATTTTTGTTTGTTTTAACGAATAAAATACAAATTTAACATTACTGTCATGGAATGTAAATGGATTAAATCAAAAGAAAAAGAGAAACAATATAGAACATGTATTGGTGAAAAAAGCTTGATATCATATGTTTACAAGAAACGCATGTCAACAGAAACCATAGAAGAGTTCTGATAAACCCAAAGTTAGGATCTGCATTTATCTCCTCAGATCAAGTAAAAAAAGAGAGGAATAATGACTTACGTTAAACCAAGCCTTGAACTGGAATTGTTACATAAAGACTCCAGTGGAAGAATAATAATAATCAGAATTAAAAGTCAAGGGGAAGTAATCATCTTAGTTGGAGTATATGCCCCCAACAAGAAAAAGGTAGAATTTTTTAAGGAATTAGAAAAAAAAATTGCTGGAATACATGGAAGAAAAAATAATCCTCATGGGAGATTTAAATGGGGTAATAAATCCAGAGTTGTATAGAACACCAGGAAAAAGAGGGGGGAAAGAAGGGAAATTGCCACAGTTTTTTCTGAAATGGTAGAAAATATGGATTTAAGAGATGCGTGGAATTTAAGCATCTAACAGAAAGGGACTATACTTATTTTTCAGAACCAAATAAATCTGCCAGTAGAATAGTTGCTATTTGCCTATCTAAGGAGCTACTTGGGAGAACAGATAAGATAGGGATTTTACCAAAAACTATATCGGACCACAATCCACTACTTCTAAGTTTAAAAGCAAACGGGAAAATTGGAAGAAGATGGAGATTAAATGAATCCTTATTAAATGACAAAAATATAATAAAAGGAGCAAAAAGAATGATAGATGAATTTTTTGAATTCAGTACAGATTAAGGCATAAACAGAAATGTGATCTGGGATACATGTAAGGCATTGATCAGGGGCTATTCAGCAAAATTCTGCGCGCAACCTCGCCACCGCTCCCAGAGCTTTGCAGGGCTGGGGACGGGCTTCCCCCAACCCCAGCCCCAAGAACAGGTTCAGGAGCGGCAGTGAGATTGCGCGCAACCTCACCGCTGCTCCTGGAGCTTGCGGGGCTGGGGACGGGGGAAGCCCGAGCTTCCCCCGACCCCAGCCCCCAGAACAGGTCCAGGATCGGTGGCGAGATTGCGTCCTATAGAACGAAAAATACTGTGATAGACAACGGAAAATCATCAGAAGTGTTGACGGAAGTCTAAAATATTGTATAAGATGAGAAGTTATGTTGTATGACTGTTGGAATTGATATGTTAAAAAATTAATAAAACCTATGATATATAAAACCCACAATATATAAAAAAACCTACGATAAATGAGTGGCAGGTCCAAATGACAGAATATCTGCAGTTGGCCGTGATGACACTTTCTTCTTTTTGTCTCCTAAAGTGATGTTTTGTAGTTTGTTAACTATTGTTAAAGATAGTCAAATGTAATGAATTGATGTATTCGTTATTGTTGATTTATTGTTATTGTCGAATGTTAAATAAAATTTATTTTCCCCCAAAAAAATAATCAATTTTTTCTGTACCTTCTGTATTGGGTTACCCTCTAACTCTCCCTGTCATCATAGCCAGTTGCAAATATTCTATCATTTGGACCTGCCACTCATTTATCGTAGGAGTTTTCTTGCGATTAAAATCCTGGCTGCTACTGGCATATAATGGTCTAACATCTTTTTTGATTTCTGGCAGCATTATGCCTAGGAGGAAGGCTTCAGGTTTTTTTCTTGAATGAAAACCTAAATAGCTTTTTTAATTCATTGTAGATGTTTTCTCAGAATTCTTTAATGGCTGTGCATTCCCACCACATGTGCAAGTATGACCCTATACCACCTTTACACCTCCAGAAGATTGGTGATCTGTTTTTATACATCTTCACAAGTTTGGCTGGAGTGTGGTGCCACCTGTATTGCATTTTCATGATATTCTCTCTAAGATTGTAGCACACCGTAAACTTAATATCCTCCCTCCATAATTTCTCCCATTGGTCCATGTATATATTATAACCTAGTTCTTGTGCACATCTCATCATTGCCCCTTTTACTAATTTCTCTTTCACCACCCATTCTAAGAGGAGGTTATACATTCTTGAGATGTATTTTTCTTTATGCTGAATTAATTCTTTTTCGAATTTAGATGCTTCCTTTGCAAGACCTTCCTTTCTGTCCAAACTTAGTCTTTCATTTATCTGAAAATATTGCAACCAGTCTGTCAGATATGATTTAAAAATACCTTGTGTACCCTCACCTTTTCGTAAATTAGATATGCATGCCAGCCGTAGCAGTTATTAAAACCCTCAAGGTTCAGCAGATCTGTCATCTCTTAAAGTAATCCAGTCTTTGGTCCATATCAGCCCAGTGGCCACATGGTAGAGTTCTAATTCAGGTAGGGCAAAACCTCCCCTCTCCCTTTGGTCTATAAGTATTTGATGTTTAATTCTTGGCTTTCTTCCATTCCAAATGAATCTGGCGATGTCTTTCCTCCAATTTTTAAAGCATTTCATTCCTCCTAGAATTGGAATGGTTTGAAACAGGAATATCATTTTTGGTAAAATATTCATTTTAACTACTGAGATCCTGCCCCAGAGGGAGAGATGGAGTCTATTCCAAATTTCCATGTTCTTCTTTATCTCGTTCCATGTTTTTATATAGTTATCCTGATACAGATTAATACATTTTGTGGATATCCAAATTCCAATGTTTTACTTTATTCTTAATCTACAAACCCGTAGTTTCTTGTAAATCATTTTCTCCTCAGGTCTCATATTTTTAACTAATAAGTTAGGTTTTTTGTAATTTATTTTAAATTCTGCCAGTCTACCGAATTTGTTAATTATTTCTATAGCTGCTGGAATACTTTGTTTGGCGTTTTCAGTTGTTACTATCAAATCATCTGCATGTGCTCTAACTTTGTATGGTTTTTCTCCTATCCTGACTCCCTTTATTTTTTTCGTCTTTTCTCAAAGTTTGCTGGCAGTGACTTTCCATGGTTTCACCTGTGGGGATTGAACCTGGGGCCTTCTACCTGCTTGTGGGCTTCCCTTGGGGGCACCTGGCTAGCTCCTGGGAGAACCGGATGCTGGACTAGAGGGGCTATTGTAAGGTTACCACACGTCCCTGCTTCCCGGGGACAGTGCCCAGATTTACAAATCAGTCCCCATACAAAATCCATTGAAGTTGAAAAGTGTCCCCGGATTCATTGAAAAAAATCTGGTAACCTTAGGCCATTGGCTGATCCAGCAAGCTCTTCTCATGTTCTTAGCTGACTTCCCATGGTAAGCATAAGGCTGCCAAGGGTGGCTGTCTCTCTAAGATGCTATCCTTCCCATGGAAGCCCTTTTATGTCATGGCAAGCCCTTCCCCACAGCAGCAATTTTGTCATGGGTACTCCCAACACACACACTCAACAATGTGCTGACTGCTCCAAAAAGGTTGATGAACCCGGCACTAACTACTATGCCACACTGCCTCTATGCATCATTATAAGTGCAAAGTCTGCTTCCAGCCCAGCATATTGTAGATGCTCATGGATTTCATGGTTCTTTACCTCTTAGAGCAGGGATCAGCAAACTTTTTCAGCAGGGGGCCGGTCCACTGTCCCTCAGACCTTGTGCGGGGCCAAGCTATATTTTTTGGGGGGAAATGAACTAATTCCTATGCCCCACAAATAACCCAGAGATGCATTTTAAATAAAAGAACACATTCTACTCATGTAAAAACACCAGGCAGGCCCCACAAATAACCCAGAGATGCATTTTAAATAAAAGAACACATTCTACTCATGCAAAACACGCTGATTCCTGGACCGTCTGTGGGCCAGATTGAGAAGGCGATTGGGCCGGATCCAGGCCCTGGGCCTTAGTTTGCCTACCCATGTCTTAGAGCAGCCCAGATTCAGATCCCCTGCTGCAAGGGGGAGGAGGCCTTTGAGAGGATGGGAGAATAAATAGCTTGGATGGTGCCAGCCCCCTCCTGCCAAATTTCTTGTGTTTCTAATTTAAGTGTGCATGATGGACCATAAATCACCTATTTGTCATGAGTTGCATTATCATAGTTGCAGGTGTGTGGCAAGGAGCTGCCAGCTCTCATCACATTTAATGCAGTGGACAGGGTGCTCTCATTTCTTTCTGAATTTTAATGCAGTGCAAAGTGGCCTGCCACGGCAAGGAAGACCAGCCTGGGCCACGAATACACAGCCCCTGCCACCTCGGGGGCCCCAGAAGAGGAAAGAAGAAGGTGCCAGGAACATGCAAGCTAGGAATGGGGGATGAGCAAAACATGGAAGGATCTCTTTCTACTTGGCTTGGGGAAAGGGCAACAGAAGTATGTCAAGCAAGAAGATGCACTTGGATGAGGAAGAAGGGAGATGGGGCCAGTGATTCTCACAGCCTCCGGATCATAAAATCATAGAATTGTACAGTTGGAAGGTCATCTATTCCAACCCCCTGCAGTGCAGGAATCTCAGTTAAAGCATCCATTGTGCTTGCCCACTTTTGTCTCTTTGTCTGGTAAGCAGGCAGATGGCAGCCATGAGGTGGAGGAGGAGATAATGGCAGAGAGCTGGTAGTAGGGTTGCCGGGTCACGACTATCCCAGACCCTGAGATTTCAGCATCCAAACCTGAGACAGAGTGGTAGGCCCCAGTGATTCTTCCTCTGTGCTCCCTCCCATCACTGAGCCCTGGAGATGGAGGTTAATTGGGAGATGGGAGGAGGAAACAGAGGGGGAAAACCTCTCCAGTTGTACATGCAACAATTTGCAGCCAGCTCCTGCCAGGCTGAAGCCTGCAAGCTGCACACAGTCATCTCCTCCTCCTCCTCTTCTTAAAGGCAATCTCGCCCACCTAGAGATTCAAGCCCTTCCGCTGCCACCTGAAGGGGTCCAGGCAAACCTGGAGACTTCCAGTCAGGCCTGGAGGTCTGGCAACCCTAGCTGGTATGCCCTCATAGAGGGGGTCTTGCCTTGGGCCTTCTCAAACCCCGAGGTAGCAAAACTAAAGCTTAGCCACATGCTTGCTGTTCTATAACTATATAACATGGTGAATAGGCTGTGGAATGAGGAATAGGAATAGGGGAAGAATTTGCAGCCCACAAATATTTGCACACTTCCATGCCCCCTCACCACCTGAGTCTATTTTTGTGCCTCACTTATGTATGTCCCTCCTGGGTGGGCTACAGTAGTCTTCCTGCTCCATTTCTTCCATTTCTTCATGGTGTATTTATTGACTAACTCCTTTACCTCACTCCCTGCCCATGGTTTGCCCTTCCTCTGTATGCACACATTCACTGAACTTCCTCTGCTTATAAATCTTGCCCCACCTCAGCTTAAGATCACCCCTTCACCTGAATTGCAGTCAGACACACGGAGAGAGAGTCTCCCAGCACATTAGAGATGCAAGCCTTTTTGCCTCCTAATGTGGATCTCTGCAGGCAACTGTGCAAGTTGAATACAAATTGAGGTGGGGAAGGCTGAATTAAGAGGAAGAGAAACAAGTGTGTTGCTTGGGGACAGATAGAAGGAAGGAGTCGGAGGAGGACGCGCCAAATTTAGGCAAGGCAGCCTGATGGAGGAGCACTGCAAGCCCTGTGGCAGGACTGAAGAACAGCTGCATCATTCTAATGTTGGAACATGTGGACATCCAAGGAAGCTGAAGGACAGAGAAAAGAAAGCACTTTTTCAAGCAGCACATTTAAAAAACTAAAACTAATTTTTATTAGTTTTTAAACAAATACAAATATAAGAACTGTTAAACACTTATCCAGCAGTACATCTAATAGTGTTTATTCTATCTATTGACTCTAGACATAAACTTACACATTCAGTGTTCAAACATATTACTTAATGTAACCTTTCCACAGAGAATATTGAATGGTTGGTTTAACAAGGTCATGATTTTTGTCATTAACATAGTTAACAAAAGGGGTCCACATTTCCTGGAAGGTATCTCTATTTGTTACGCTTTTAATTGCCCTCCTGTGTCTGGTGAGATGCTCAGATATTGCTGTATCCCAGAAATTATTTTCCCACATGTTATGGGGTATTTCAGTCTGGTTCTTCCACTGTTGAGCTATTGCTAATTGTAGGGATGTGGTTGGCACTGTGATCTAAACCACTGAGCCTCTTGGGATTGCTGATCAGATTATTGGCAGTTCGAATCCATGCAAGAGGGTGAGCACCCCTTGCTCTTTCCCAGCTCCTGCCGATCTAGCAGTTCGAAAGCATGCCAGTGCAAGTAGAGAAATAGGTACTGCTGTGGCAGGAAGGTAAATGGTGTTTCTGTGCACCCTGGTACTCAGATGTCCTGTGCGGCAGAAGCAGTTTAGTCATGCTGGCCAATGACCCGGAAAGCTGTCTGTGCACAAACCAGCTTCGAACAGAAGGGCTTCCAGGTGCAGCATTCCACCTTCAGTTTTCCATTGTCCTCAGAAACCCTCTTCTCTCTGTAAACAGACTCACCAAGGCTCCATGTTATGTGTGACCAGTGCATCTTCCTTTCCCTGGCAGATGAAGACACCTTCATGTCTGTGGGGCTCTACTATAGCCTTTCCCCACTCTTTTGAAGCCCCCTCCTCCTTGGCCTCGGAAGCCTCCTGTCATGAATGAGCCAGCCCAGCCAGCTTCCAGTGAAGGAAGTAGTCAGGAAGAGATAGGATTAACTACCAGAAAAGAGGAGCCTAGCCCAGAGCCAACTTCTCCGCCGAGCAGGAAGAAGTTGGAGGGGATCCAATGAGCCCATGGAGTTGCCGCTGGGGGAGGGTGTATGATAGGAGGTGGAAGGGTGTATGATAGGAGAAAAGGCAGTCTACAACAGAAATTTGAATGTTGTTTTTCCTGTCTGTCAAGTTATCTGATAATGCCTTATCTGATTGCCTTTCCTGGTAGTCTGGCCATTCCTTTGAGATGGTGATTACCCAATTCCTGAGACAATAGGAAGGTTCCCTCACCCCCTCCCTCCTTGCAGAGAAACACTTGGTCAGCTTGGGAGTCAAAATGGTTTTAGGACGGTGTTCCTGTGCTGCTCCAAACATGTGGTCCACATATCTATGTTCTGCGTCTCAGTTGCTTTGTGTCTGCAGTGAGGTTAATACCTAAGTACTTAAATCTTCCATGTGCTATGGCACATGGAGAGTTAACTAGTAACCAGTCTCTTGTAGTGTCATCTAAATTGAAAGGAAGAAGCACGGATTTAGAATAGCTGATTTGCAATCCTGCTACCCTGTGATACATTTCTAACTGCTGCTTAGGTGGCTCGAGGACTGTTATTGGATTTTGTAAAAATAAGAGGATGTCATCTGCAAACATATTCACTTTGTGTACCTCATCCCGCACGGTGACCCCCCCTTAAAAAAAAAATCCTAATCAGCTTCACACACTCGTGATTTCCAACACCATCTTTCCAGACTAGCTGAAAAGATGTGATGTGTCTCTCAAAGCCTTCTACCTTGACACACATATTAAAATCTAATGAGTCCTTTGTGTGCCTCTGGTGTGTTTACAGAGCCTGTTGGGTTTAACCTTGCAAGTTGTTTTCTTTATTTAAACGTTGTTTTAAAGGCCCTGTTCAGGGTATAGATCAGATAAGCTTGTTCTGAAGCAGCTCCGGATTACTGAAAAGGGTTTCTTACTGAAAATGAACTACCGACAGACTTGTGCTATTTCAGCCTCCCTCAAGCCTGGCAAGTACACAATGGAATTGGTTACGGCATGCACCCCCGGGTTCTTGTGTAATGAATACAACACAGGGACTCCCTTAGAAAAGTTTTGGGGTTTGCCACCTGTCCTGTATAATACAGGATTGTCCCATATTTCAATGTAAAATGCACCGTCCTGTCCTCTAGATTCAGGTAGGTAGCCGTGTTGGTCTGACGTAGTCAAAATAAATAAATAAAAATGTGCAGTAGCACCTTAGAGACCAACTAAGTTTGTTTTGGGTATAAGCTTTCATGTGCATAAACATGTGTGCATGCACATGAAAGCTTATACCCAGAACAAACTTAGTTGGTCTCTAAGGTGCTACTTGTAAAGGGAATTGGGGGTTGCTTGTGCGTAAAGGGTGCTGCAGCTCTAGGCAACGTTGCCTGGCTAAACCTTTCCTTGGCTGGACAGCCCTTTCTCCATGGCTGTGTCAGTCGCTGGCAGAATCCGTCAGTGGGTGTTTTCTGAACTTCTTCCAACCTAGAAACTCTTTGACCCCAAGTCTCCTCCTAGCCTCCCTGCGCGGAAGTCTCCTGCGCAGAGTGGGCATGCCCAACGGAGGTCCTGGGCTCTCCCCGCTGGTCTCTGTGGAAGAGTCTTGGAGCCCTCTCTCCGCAGTCCCCCCTTGCTTCCTGGTGTCCCTCCTATTTCCTTCCTCGAAGGAAGTTTGCTCTCTCTCCCTGCTGGTCCCTTCTCCTGCATCGTTAGGGAGCCTTACCTCCACTCTAGGCTCCGATGGCAGTTCCCTGACACTACTGGACAAATTTTTTTATTTATTCCGTCCTGTATGGATACATTTTTGTTCTCTAGTGAAGGAGAGTCCCCCACCTTCAGAGAGAGTCTGTTCCACTGCCCAATGACTGTTGCCCTCAGAAAATTCTTTCCAGGGTTTAGTCAGAATCACCTTTCTTGCCATTGGAATCCATTGATTTGGGTCCTACCCTCTGTAGCCAAAGAATGTTGTTGGAAAATTCAGGAGACAAAACGAAGGACTTTGACACATAGCACAGAGTTAAATTGTGGCATTCACTCCCATAAGACAACGGTTGTTGTTGTTGTTGTTGTTCACTCTTCACTGTAAGGTCCCAGGGCAGGTAGCAACACAAAGCCCAATATTAAAAGCAGTTTGAAATAATCTCAGAAATAAGGCGGGTCTTGAAAACACACATCTTGAGAGGGTTGAGGGAAAGAGGTGCACTTTCAGCATTCCCTGTACAATGAGACTTCCAGATGTAACTTTCTAGGAAAGGATTTCCCAAGCTTGGGGCCACCACAAGGCCCTCTTATTCCCTTGAGCCCCCAGCCCCCAAGCTTCTGAGGGTGGTGGAACTACCAAGAAGGCCTCCTCTGCCAATCTCAGAAAGTTTGCCAGGAGGCAGGTGGTTTCTTAAAGGGATGTAGCAATTGTCACAGCAAATAAGGCTCCCAGCAGCTCCCTGCCACAAGTTCCTGTCCTGCTTGGGAGCTTCCCATCAGCTGCTGGGCTAGCTGTGCCTTGGACCCAGCAGGACTTCTTAAGGGTTACAGGGAGAGATTGAGGGCTGTCGCTTTCATGCCCTGCCGGTGGGCTTGTGGGGGGTCTCCGGCTGGGGAAGGCTAGCGAGGTAGGAGGCAACCAGCCTGGGGGAAGGGAATGCTAAGCAAGCTGGGCCTGTGGGCTGGCCTCGTGGCCTGGGGGGGCTAGGGAGATGGGGGAGTCCTTCTTGGCTGCCCCACCTCAGGCAGCAAAACGCCGAGGCCCCTGCTTGGATCCTCATGGAGTTGAGGTGGGGGGGTGGCAAATGGGGGAGCCACTCTTTCTGGCTTCAATATGAACCAACTTCATCCCGCAGAGTCAACCAACAAGAGTGTCTTTAGGAAATTAAGTGGTTTGAATGGATCTCATTATGGGCTCGTGGTGCTACATTTTTCATTTCATGCCTTGTTGAAGAGGCGGCTCATTCCAGTGCTTTCTAGCAAAGGATCTAATGAGAAATTAGTCATATTATTTTAAATGGCAACAACCATTTTAAATAACAATCTTGGGAAGAAGAAGAAGAAGAGTTTAGATTTGATATCCCGCCTTTCACTCCCCTTCAGGAAGCATTTTTACCTCCACTGAGTGGGTAGGTGGGGGGAACACACTGCTTTTCAGAAATAAATTTTAATCCCCCTTCTTTTCTCATAAATTAGTTCATTAAAGGATTTTGAAAATGACTTTAATGCACATAGCAAACAAACCTCGCAGGCTGAGGTAAGCAAAGGGGGAGAAAAAGTTTTCTTTCTTTATATATATACGATATCTTTATTGTCATTGTCCCTTGCGGAACAATGAAATTGAAAACTACATAATAATACATATTGTGTTATTCTATCTCCTTCCAACACTTTGGTGCACTTCAGTGCTGCACAATTAGTGTTAATGCGCTCAGAGTGAATGGCAGTAGGTACAGAAACAGTGGTTGTGTTGGGATGCAACTCGGTTTGCCCTGTAGCTTGATGTGTCTGCATGGATGGGTATAGCTAGAGAGAGGAACTGCTGCTGACCTCATTTCCTCGCCTTCCTCCTCCTTGCTCTCCTTGGGAGAGAAGACATATTTGCCCCCCCCCCCCAATGTTCGATCAATTTTATTAAAAAATTAAAAAAATCATTTATTTATTAAAAAAATTAAATAATAAAATTTAATAAAAGCAAACCTAATCTAAATTTAAAAAGAGCAAAACTAAAAAGAAAAGAGAAAATCAAAAGGAAAAAAAGTGAAAGAAAATACAAAGCCCTCTATCAAAATTGTATCTTAACCCTTGTTCCACCCTCCCAGCCCTCCCCTGGGAACTTCCCCCTCTTCCCCCAACCTCCCACCCTAAGAGATCCAGGAGAGGCGATGCCTTTCTGTGTCTCTCCTGCTGAGAATAAAGAGCAGGCCTAGGCTCTACCGTAGTTGGACTGTAATAAGATCTTTCCTATCAAGCATGTACGGTATTTCCTTTAACAAACTTAGCTTTATTGTTTTCCAAGCTCAGAGTCTTGGTGTAATTACATCCTGGGTACAGTGTGCTCCTCCACCAGTGCCCTATTTATTTATTTCAATATTTTTACACCACTGTGTCTATATGGGGGAAAGGGGTTATAGCAATAAAAACATGACACCAGTTAACCATTGTGGAAGGATGTGCTCTTAATTTCCTGTGTAGGCCTGGGGGAATAGAAAAGTTTTCAGCAGACATTTAAAAGTTGACATAGAAGGTGCACACTGAATCTCCAGTGGGAAAGAGTTCCATAGGACTGGGCCAATGACACTTCAGGCTCAGTTTCTGATAGTTATCGAGTGAGCCTCACCAACTCAGGGAACAACCAGCAATGCTCCTGCGGCTGATCTTAGTGATCAAGCTGGGATGCATGCAAGGGTTCAGGTGATCCCTGAGGTACCTGGGACCTAGGTTGTTCAGGGCTTTGTAAATTAATACCGGAACCCTGGACCTGGCTCATGAATAACCTGACTTGGCTAATGTCAGGGAACTGCCATCGGAACTAGCGGAGGAGGCGAGGCTCCACAGCGATGCTGGAGAGGGGCCAAGCAGGGAGAGAGGCAGGTCTCCGGCTGGGGAAGAAAATCAGCGCAACACCAGGGATAGAGGGGGGCCGATGGGGGAAGCAGAGAGGGGGCTCCAGGACTCTTCGCAGGAGACCAGCGAGGAGAGCACAGGTCCTCCGCTGCCCACACCCACCCTGCGCAGAAGACTTCCGCGCAGGGAAAGTAGGCGGCGACTTGGCGTCAAAGAACTTCTTTGCTGGAAGAGGTTTAAGAAACGCCCACTGACGGATTCTGCCAGCGACTGAACAGCCATGGAGTGGATGGCTGTCCAGCGAGAAACGGTTTAACCAGCCAACCTAGCCCAGAGCGGCGGTAACTTACGTACAAGCAACCCCTAAAGCCATTACAGCTAAGCTTCCAAGTTGCATGTTAACTCTAAATATTGAGGTGGTTATTTAATGCAGCCTTTGCAAACCTGGTGCCCTACAGATACTTTGGATAGCCCCAGCATGACCACGCTCACCTCAAAAGCAAGGCGTCCCTGCAGACTGTCAGACAGAAGATGGAGCAGACTTCTTGGTCACTCCAGAGAGCAGGACTAGGCCAACTTGGCAGAAATGGCGGCAAAGCAATTCTGATGAAAGATTCAGAGAAACATCCTAAGGGTAAGGACTGTTTGGCTGCCTCAGGACCAGAGGAAGCGAAGGACTCCCCTCTGCTGGATTTGGCTCTGTCCTTGCAAGATTCCTCCGTGACAGACCCTGTGCAGAGGTGGGAGATGGACACAGAATCAAGGTTTCTTTGCTCTCAGCACTGCACCTGCACTTCTGAGTTACTGTGGCGCATGATGTAAGGATGGCCCCCAACACAGATGGCTTTAAAATGTGATTAGGCCAATCTGAGGAGGAGGCTATCAGTTCCTATCAGTCATGATGACTCTGTATTGGGTGGTATCCAATGCTACTTTGACCCAGAGGCTGAGCCATTGAAATAAATGGACCAAAGGTGCCCATTCCTTTCAATGGGTCTGCTCTGAGGAAGACCAGGACTAGTGGCGTCAGCCTTTTGCTCGTGATGTTGGTGACAAGCTTTGCATCATTGGCTACTGTGAGAACATAATTGTGGACTAGATAGGCCCCCTTTGGCCTGATCCAGCCATTGTACCCCAAGAGGAGGGAATCCGGTCCATCTGGAAAGTAGTAGGGAGGACTTTTTTGGCATGGGGTGAGGAGGTGGCTTCTCCCAGCTCCCTCTAGCTTCCCCTCCTGCTAGACCCAGAGCTGCCATCTCCCATCATCAGTTTTGGTCGAATGCAGCAGGAGCTGCCTATTTCTTTGGCTGAGCCATTTACTGAAAGAAAACTAGTGAAAGGAGCCATTTATTTCCCTTAACAGCTTCTTGCATTCCTAGGAAATAGCTCAATTTCTCTTTTTTTTTATTATAAAATATTTATTGAAATTTTACAAAAACATAGATTTACAAAATACAAAAAAGGGAAAAAACATACAAAAATACATAAAAAAGAAAAAAGAGAAATAAAAATACAAAATACAAAAAACAAATAGATACAAAAGAGTTAAAAACAAACCCATTTTTTGTAACTTTAATCTCATTAGCTTGTTTCCTTGACTTCCTCACACCTCCCCTTTTTGTATTCCCATTTAAATAATCAAATCAGCAAATCCTTACCCTCTTTCGTTTATCTTAACTCTATATCTTAACATATTATAGCTCTATATTTTCATCCATTATCAACTCATTTTTGCATATTCTCATTAACTTTGTTGCTAGTGCCTCTTATTTTCAATCCAACATCATTTTTAACATTCATTAATTTTACAGTGTTTCTGAAGATAGTCTTTAAATTTCTTCCAATCTTCTTCCACCAACTCTTCTCCCAGGTCTCGGATTCTGCCAGTCATTTCCGCTAATTCCATATAGTCCATCACCTTCATCTGCCACTCTTCCAGGGTGGGTAAATCTTGTGTCTTCCAATACTTTGCAATGAGTATTCTTGCTGCTGTTGTTGCATACATGAAGAAAGTTCTATCCTTCTTTGGCACCAA
This sequence comes from Podarcis raffonei, assembly GCF_027172205.1. Lineage (NCBI taxonomy): Eukaryota > Metazoa > Chordata > Lepidosauria > Squamata > Lacertidae > Podarcis > Podarcis raffonei. The sequence goes on along the minus strand of NC_070617.1, from coordinate 42,275,620 downwards.
TTGGCCGACTATGCCCGGGAGAAAGGCCTCTGGTTTCTTCAGGAAGGTATATTTAAATACCTTTTTCATTTCATTATAGATCATCTCCCAGAAAGCCTTAATCTTTGCGCACGTCCACCAAAGGTGAAAGAATGTACCTTCATTTTCTTTACATTTCCAACATTTGTTAGCGGGCAAATGATATATTTTTGCAAGCTTGACTGGTGTCATGTACCACCTGTATATCATTTTCATAATATTCTCTCTTAAGGCATTACATGCCGTAAATTTCATACCGGTGGTCCACAACTGTTCCCAGTCCGCAAACATAGTGTTATGACCAATATCTTGTGCCCATTTAATCATTGCAGATTTAACCGTTTCATCCTGCGTATTCCATTTCAACAGCAAGTTATACATTCTTGAAAGTATCTTAGTTTTGGGATCTAACAATTCTGTTTCCAATTTTGATTTTTCCACCTGGAAGCCAATTTTTTTGTCCAAATTATAGGCCTCTCTTATTTGATAATAATGAAGCCAGTCTCGCACTTTATCTTTTAATTTCTCAAAACTCTGCAATTTCAATTTATCTCCTTCTTGTTCCAGTATTTCCCAATATTTCAGCTATTTGGCCTCCATATTGAGCTTTTTCTGAGCCTTCGCTTCCATTGGTGACAACCACCTTGGGGTTTTATTTTCCAGTAAGTCTTTGTATCTTATCCAGACATTGAACAATGCTTTCCTGACAATATGGTTTTTAAATGCTTTATGTGCTTTGACCTTGTCGTACCACAAATATGCATGCCACCCAAAAACATTGTTAAAACCTTCTAGGTCCAAAATGTCCGTGTTCTCAAGAAGCAGCCAGTCTTTCAACCAGCAGAATGCTGCTGATTCATAGTAAAGTTTAAGGTCTGGCAGGGCAAATCCGCCTCTTTCCTTTGCATCAGTTAATATTTTGAATTTTATTCTGGGCTTCTTGCCCTGCCAGACAAATCTAGAAATATCTCTCTGCCACTTCTTGAAACAGTCCATCTTGTCCAAAATTTGCAATGATTGAAATAAAAATAACATTTTTGGCAATACATTCATCTTTATAGCTGCAATTCGACCCAACAAGGAAAGCTTCAAATTTGACCATATTTCTAAGTCTTTTTTCACTTCTGTCCAGCATTTCTCATAGTTATCTTTAAATAAGTTTAAGTTCTTAGCAGTCCTATTAACCCCCAAATATTTTACTTTCTTAGCTAATGTTAAACCTGTCTCTTTCTGAAACCTCTCTTTCTCAATCGGTGTTAAGTTTTTCTCAAGAACTTTAGTTTTTGACTTGTTCAGTTTAAATCCTGCCACATGACCAAATTCTTGAATCAGTTCTAATACTCTTTTCGTACTAGATTCTGGCTCCTGTAACGTCAAAACTAGGTCATCTGCAAAAGCCTTCAATTTGTATTGTTTGGCTCCAACCTGAATACCTTTAATCAGACGGTCCCTTCTAATCATATTTAACAAACCCTCCAGGAGGAAATAGCTCAATTTCAGGGTAATGGGTTTCCAGAGCTCATTCCTCACAGTGCTCCTGAGTGGAGCAGAGCCATCTAGAAAATCCAAGAGGTTCAACAGCAGCAAAAGACTGCCTCTCCATCCCTCACTGTGATGGGCTCCTTACCCATTACCCAGTCATTAGGAATGACACACACACCAGTGGGCATTTCTCTGTTCTTGCCACTGAAATTCTGCCTATCAGGTTGGAAATTGCACGGGCACCATGTTCTATACCACCACAGCTGATCTCAGCAATGCCTCTGAATGCCAGCTGTTGGAAACCTCAGGAGGAAAGATGACTCTTGTGCCCAGGTCCTGCTTGTGGGATTCCTACAAGCATCTGGGTGACCGCTGTGAAAACAGGATGAGCCATTGGCCTAATTCAAGCAATTTTTTTCAAAGAAGAAGAGTTCACGTAAGCATCTGGACACATTTTGTGTATATAGACATTTCAGTTTTCCTTAATGCAATTCATTTCTGTGCATTATTTTCACCAGAACACTTTCCTCTTACACAGGCATATTTGTCTGCATCCTTTGGATCGACAAGGCATTTGGGCGGTTTGGAGACCCACAACAGAAACAGGCATTTCTGTTTACCTATTTATTCGGGAAGTACAAATTTGTCAAATGAATTTATCCCCCACCTCAAATTGTGGGTATGCTAGAATGAGCAGGATTAGCAATTGCAAAGCTCCTAGTCACTTCTGCTGGCCACAGAAATGTCTCCATCTTGCAAATTTCAGAGAGATAATGTATCCCCCTTCCACCAGATTTTGGCAATTCTCTGTTCGTTAATGCACCACAAATCCTTCAGCTTACTGCCTTGCAGGGAATCTGCCAATTCCATCAGCATTTCCTGCCTTCCTGATTATCACTCCCATCCTTGCCTGGTGTTTATGTAATTAATTGCAACAAGATTATGATTTAGTTCTTAAGACTAATGAGATAACGCCGCTTTTATCAAAGAAATGGCAACCTCTTCCTTCTGTTTCCAGCGGGGAGAGCTTGAGCACCTGCAGCTTTGGAAAAGGTCCAGACCACACAGGCGCTGAGGTTTTCATACTCAGCCAAGAAATGCTTCTGCTGCCTGCCAGTGACACCAACACCCAGCAAGATCTGATGCTCGAGTCCCCTGCATCCTGGGTACTCAACAATTCCTTGCTGCTTTCTCAGGGCAACACCAAATGTTCTCTGGCCATCAATTATTTTACAGTGAGAATAAATTCTATTCAAAACATCAAACAAAAAAGCACCAATCAATGAACTGACACAATGTATGGATTTCACAGGTTTCCAACGTGGGTTTCAATAACTTATTACATTCAGGAAACTTCCCAAATCCATTGATTGCTGGCCAAGGATGGCAAGGAGAAGCCAAAGGTGGTTCTGGCACAGACACTCTACTTACTCCAGCCGGTGACCACCAGCCCAAATGGCCCTCGCCCTTGCCATAACACAGCTCTGAAGGCAAGTTAGAAGAGGAGGAGCAGCAGCATCTGCTTGGTTCTTGTTTGAGGGCCTGACAAGAGACTGACATTTATTTAATGTCATCTCCTTACCATAAAATCCATTTGGCCAAAGTGTGTGTGTGGGGGGGAACAGGACAGTGAAATTTCTCCACAAGCTCCAGAGGATGGGGTGTTTTACTGGGGGTGGGGGGTGCCATGCCTCACCAAAACTGATCATCACTACCCAGCAAACCCTGCAATGTATGTTTTATCCTTTCTTAAAGTTTAATCACCAAGTCTGCAGCAATGAAAGAACATTTGCCTTTCAGTGTGCTGTCCTGAGTTTAGGCCTAGAGAGCATTAACTAATTTGATTAAACAATTCAACTGATTTACTTAAGAAATTAAGAGCCTGCAGCCCAATATCTAGTGGAGTTGATATTTTAAAAAAGAAATCGGGGGGGGGTGGAGAAAGATGCTTGTTCCCACCAAACCGGAGCACAGACAGCTCAAAGCCAGAAGGTGGGGAGTGTCATTTTGAAGGCAGCCTTTTCCTGCCTTGCATGCTCATTCATCTCCCCCCTGTTCTGCCTCCTTTTAAAGATAAAGGAACGTGATAAGGTGAAGGAGGCACAGGAGTCTGAAAGGGTTCAAAAGGAAAGTTTCTTTATTTGCGCACATTCAAGTTCCCTTGTTTTTTTCCATTTTAACCAGCTCAGAAATTATTTCATCAAGTGGGTTCCTGCAGTCGCTTTCCCTTGAGAGCATTGCTCGGTTAGGGGGATTCCACTTGGATGCACCCCCTGGCAACATTAGCGTGGGCTTTCTGACGTGGTGCGTAGGTTGGTGCAGGCACCCAGCATGGAGATTGCTCTTGGAACCCAGGAGCCCATTCAGAACTGCAAAAATGCCAGCAGCCCCATCACCCACGCACACTTTCCCGACCTTCCAGAGTTTCCTTAGCGCTGAAAGAGAGCTATGGCAGCAAGGCAGCGGAATGCCACTTTTCTCATCAGCCTGCCATTGTCACTGCTGCTCTTTATTATTGGCTTCCTCTCTGTACTGAGGGCAGGGCAGCTAAGAGGGGCACTGGGCTCTCTTCCCACCCACTGTGCTCCACAGAGGTGACTTCCAAAGCCTCTTTTATGGAAAACAATTTGCCATAGCAGCTCAAGCAAAAGCATTAAAACTGTAGAGGAAGAGCACAAACAACCATTTAGCCATTCTGGTCTGATGGCACGTACATGGGAAGAGTGCTAAACCCACTCTGGCCAAATCTCACTCAATTTAAGATTTTCTGTGAAAGCAAGTGGGCTTCTTTGCTTTGGGTTGAGGTGAAATGAGAGGCTTGAAATGCAGGAGGGGATTTGTCATATCTGTGGATTGGTGTGTGCATGTGGCGGTTCTGTATTTGCTTTTTGAAGGTGGCACTTCTCCTCAACCCCAAGTGAAACCACAGGTGAAGGGGCTTTTTTTAAGAGAGCAAATAAATTACCCATTAGTATGCCAGACATGGAAAATCTCTGACTGAGCAAAGATGATGATGATGATGATTTTATTTATTCCCCAGACACTCTGGGTGGCTACCAACAGAGGACTAAAACAGAATAAAACTTCAAACATTAAAAACTTCCCTAAACAGGGCTGCCTTCAGATGTCTTTCCTGGGACCAGTTCCAAGCAGACAGCCATTGACTAAGAGGCAATGACACCTTGCGGCCATTTAGTCCTGTTTAGGATCATTGCATCACTACAGCAAGTCCTGCACGGCCAGTTTCCTGATCAGGTGCTGATGCTGGATGGCAAAGTTTTCCTGACCCAAGAGGATACTGTGCTTTCCTACCAAGCACATAAATTATTATTATTTTCACATTGAAATAAATGCCCACCATCTGTATACAGAGAAAGAGCTTCTAAAGAGCTCTGGGTTTTGATGCAAGCACCTGAGATTTGACATAGCTTACTGGTAGTTTCCAAGTCAACTGTCTTGCTTAACTTGAGTAGGTTCAGCATGTGGGGCTACATTCAGATCTTGAGTGAAAGCCATTGCCCACCATCTTTTGGAGGCGTTAGAGTAGCCTTTTCTCTCCGAATGTTTTGGCCTGCAGTTGCCACCAGCCCCAACCAACCCAGGCAGAGGATGTTAGGGCTGATGAGAGTTGTGCTCTTAAAACAGCTGCAGGGCCCCAGGCTGGCAAAGCTACATTGAAGCTGGGAATGCTACAGATGCCAAGAGGTCTGGAAGAAAGCCACCTTTACCTGGGGAGGAAAGACTCTGTTATTCCTGCATTGCAGAGGGCTAGACTGGTTGACCCTTGGGGTCCCTTCCAACTCTACTAGTCTATGATCCTATGAGATGAGCAAAGTGTTCCTGGCCTCTGCCAAGACCCCAAGGGGCAACTAGTCCAACCCCCTTCAATGCAAATGTACCTAATGCACGCCAGAGCTTTTAAGTCTCTTTCTCTGGACCTTCTGTTACAGGCATAAACTCTGGATTGGAGAGGGACTCTTTGAAGGCATCCCCACACCACTCGGATGAGTTCACCAACAACACACTGCTAAGAGAGAACATGGAGTCAAGATACCCTACCCCTGAGAGTCTCATTCTGTCAACAGAGGACATCTTTGCTTTCCCAATGAATAAGATGGGTGAGTCCCCAAAACTGACAGCTCCCCCTTACACCAACACGAGACACATCCAACCTTCCAAGAAGAAGCCATCCTCTTCCAAGCAAGGAAACACAGCCAGGAAACATCAGAAACTCAGAACCACCACAGCTGCTGCCCAGCCCAGCCTGCCAACATCGAGGGCATCCCTTTCCAGAGACCACTTGCACACTTGGGGGGACAACAATGACATGATGGCTACAGTTCACAAGGAGAAGCCCACAACGCCAGAGCAGACCTCATGGGGCAGCAGGAAAGGAAGCCGTGAGGTGACCAGTCACTCCCTGTTTCAAATCTCACCATTTACAATGCAGCCGACAATCCCACAGACCTTCTCTCACGGCCCCAAAGCCACAGAGCCGCTTGTGGCTGCCTTTCCAGAGGGCGAAGCCCAGATTCCCGTCAAGAGCCCAGAGGATGAAACGAAGAGGGGGCCTTTTTCCAAGGAGGGCCGAGACACAACCACACCCACCATCATCACCACCACTGTGATCACCACTGAGCAAACTCCAAGTAAGACATCTTACTTCTGCAATGATGTCATTGTGACAGAAATGCTGGGTTTGCACACAAGAAGTCAGCAGGGAGGGAAAGTCATTCCAGGCGCTGCCTGTGCCCCCTGGGGACTTCCCCTCGTTACCAAATTCCTCTGCCTTCCCATACTCTGAGGCAGGGGTCGCACACGGGGTTCCCTCCAGAGGATGCTGGACTCCAAATCCCATCAGTGAAGAAGGGTCAGAGATGATAGAACTTGGAGGCCAACAACCTCTAGTGGGCACCATGTTACCTGCCCCTCTTCTGAGAGTTGGGCTGGTCACAGCTGCTGCTTTATCACAAATTTGCAGGGCAGTGGAAGACAGCTGACTTGCCAGATGGTCAGTGCATTTGCTAAACGGTCGTTTGTCTTTGGGACAGCAGATGGGGAGGGCAAAGGCAGAAGGGTAGAGGCATGAAGAGAGGAACCATGTGCATTTGACAGAGGCCACAGAGCATCAGCAGAATAATTGCTTTGCTTGCAGAAAGCAAATGGGAGCAGCTTTGCATAGGTCTGGGAAAGACCCTCTGCCTGAGACCCTTGAGGGCCACTGCCAGTCAGCATCAGCCAGGGATGGGGAATCTGTGGACCTCCAGATGTTGGTTTCTGTTCTGGCCTGGGCTGTAGTCTGTCCCACAACATGGAAGGGTCCCAAGCAAACCACTGCCTCTTTCTCCTTCTCAGCCCTGCCATCCCAAATGGGCTCCTCCCCACCACTAAACATTACTTTTGGCATTTAACTGTCCCAACCCACTCCCAGAACTGGGTAGAGTGGTATGGCTCTTAGATGGGAGGGGAATAACAAGGCCTCCAACCCATTTTTTCCCCAAAGCACATTATGCTTTTACTTAATTTTTTAGTAAGCATTGTAAAGTTTATATGGAGGGCATTAGCCCTGACAACAATTGACAACAAACAAATGAATCTTTTAAGGGGAATTAGTGCCTGGTTGGTTATAGCCTAGACTTTAGTGGACATTTGGTTATGGATTTTATGGGGTAGGTCAGTCTATGATTAACATGGAGTTTCCTTCCAGTTCTCTGCGGCGTGAATTTTTACGAGCCGGAAGGATACATAGACTCAACCGACTACCCACCTCTGCCGTGGAACCGTTTCCTGGAATGCACCTACAATGTGACTGTTTACACTGGATATGGGGTGGAACTGCAGGTAGGCATGCAAGAGGGAGGCAGCCCAGCCCTAGCCTACATCAGGGTGTGGGTGTGAGTGTGCGAGCCCCCACCTGCCTAGGCTAACCTGGACCCAAATGTCAAAGCTGGTCTGCGCTCAGTTTAAGCTGGAGCCCTCAAGTCTTGCTTTCTGTGTAAGCTCTGAACCATGCAAAGCAGCAATGCTTAAGCAGAGTGCCTCTGATCATGTGCAGAGTGCCTTTCCTTTATCACCACCATTATTGAAATTAATTTTATTTGGAAAACTAACATGTAATATAGATCTAAACAGTGTACATACGTCGTAAAAAATACCCATTGTGCCTGGTTAGTAGGGGCAGTTGGAGCAGATGCACAGAAAAAATGCAGAGGGGAGGGAGGAATAGCCGAGTGGTACAGCACCTGCTTAGAGTGCAGAAGGTCCCAGATTCAATCCCCAGCATCTTCAGGTACAAGTAGGGATGCAGTTCTGCCAGACTGAAACCCTGGAGAGCAGCTGCTAGTCAGTGTGGGCAATACTGAGCTACATGGAACGTAGGACGCTGCCATCTACTGAGTGTGACCCTCGGTGCATCTCGCTCTGTCTCGTCCTCGTGGACTGACAGGGTCTCTCCAGGGTCAGGCAGAGAGTGTCTCCCAGCGTTCTCTGGAGATGCTGCTGCCATTGGGGATTGGACTTGTTTTATTTATTTCATTTTTATTTCATAAAAATTACACACTGCTGGATTGCTTAAAAAAGCAGTTTACTAAAAAGATAGTAATTAAATGATCCCTAAGAAGAATTAATAACAACAATGTAAGACTTTTGAAAAATTAAAATAACAATAAACTAAAACATATTAAAACTTGTGTCAGCGTTCTAAACATGTGGGTAGGTTTGTCTAAACAAAAATGCTCTTAGCAGGCATTGAAAGAGTGCCATGAATGATCAGACATGTCCAAAGGAAAGTTGTTGCCACACTAAAATATTAAATTCTTACAAATGTAAAACGGGGATTATGCAGCCTTTGTAACAGGGCCACTTCTGCTGTTTGAAGCATTCAAACAGGCATCGTATATGGGGTGAGGTGATCTCGCAGGTAAACTGGTCCCAAGTTCTTAAGGGCATTGTATATTAATGGCAGGGACGCGGGTGGCGCTGTGGGTTAAACCACAGAGCCTAGGGCTTGCCGATCAGAAGGTTGGAGGTTCGAATCCCCACGACGGGGTGAGCTCCCGTTGCTCGGTCCCTGCTCCTGCCAACCTAGCAGCTCGAAAGCACGTCAAAGTGCAGGTAGATAAATAGGTACCGCTCTGGCGGGAAGGTAAACGGCGTTGCTGTGTGCTGCTCTGGTTCGCCAGAAGCGGCTTAGTCATGATGGCCACATGACCCAGAAACTGTCTGTGGACAAACGCCAGCTCCCTCGGCCTATAGAGCGAGATGAGGGCGCAACCCCAGAGTTGGTCACGACTGGACCTAATGCTCAGGGGACCCTTTACCTTTATATTAAGGGCAGACTCTCCAAGTGTCCCTGTTTTCCAGGGACAGTCCCAGATTTACAGAAGCCGTCCCAGTTTCTGATTTGATCCTGGAGGCATCTGAAGGCAGCCCTGTATAGTTTTATTATGTTTTTATATATGTTAGAAGCCGCCCAGAGTGGCTGGGGCCTCTCAGTCAGATGGGGGATATATATATATATATATATATATAATTACAGACTAGGACAGCCCTATTTTCATCAGACAAATGTTGGAGGACATGTAATGGTAACACCCTGAACTTGGCCTGGCAGCAGATGGGCAACCAGCACAGATCTCTGAGCACAGAGGTTCTGTGATTCCATTACTCTACAAAGGGGGTCTGGAAATACACCAGTCCTCTTTAGCCAAATAAAGACAGCAGAGTTCATATTTATTGCAGGCTGCAGCAAAAATAACTGATCCAGAGGAATTCTCCAAATTCTAGATCTTGAATTCAAATTTCAAGACACTTTTATAATATTTACATGTGTGATCACCTTGTGCACAATCCTTTTCAGCAATATGATTGGATAACAGAATGCATGGACAGCTTGTGGACCCCTAAAACAAATTTCATTGGTCAGAACAGCCTGCCCCAATGACTATGGCTACAGGTATCTTTAAGCAAATTTTATACAAAATATTGCTTTTCTGCTATCTGCTATATGAAGACTTGTCTGGGTGAGGAGAATCTACTGTTTCTCATCATTGAAGATTTCCCAGTATTTCTTCTCCTCAAGGTTAGCTTGCTCTTCTCTGCTTTGGAAGCTGATAAGAAAGGCCTACAATGGGTGCAATGCCAGCAAAATACAGATACCTTGTGGCTGTGGCTGTGAGAACGTGTTTATGCAGACTCAGCACTTAGCAGGCAGAGGTCAATCGTGTATCAGGAATGTACTCTGGGACAGAGGTGTGAACATTGGTGTGCATGTCGTAGGCCATGACATCCACCTGGGTCCCAGGTCATGACATCCACGTATCAATTCCACAAACTTCCAGGGTGCCCTCAGCACTGGCAGATGAGGGCATCTATGGAAGGCAGCTGGAAGGACTTCTGCAACAACCTCAGGGGTGGACTCTGTGTCAGCATTTGCTCTGGGAGAGACACCAGAGCTGGAGATGGAGACAGGAGCCCCAGCGAATGAGGCTGGGGTGGTGCAGTGGATTGCATAGCCAGAGCAGAGCAACATCTGGTGGAGTTTAGTGGTGAGAATTTCCCAGCGATTACAGGGGTCACCCTTATCGTATCCCTCCAGCTTAAAGGATAAAAAGAAAGGAAGGGAAGGGAAGCACTAAGCTGATCCCAGCAGAGGCGGGCAAGATAAATTTGCTTCCATGAGGTAGGCAGGTGGCCGCTGTCAGAGGGAGGCAGAGCCGTGGCTCTCTCAAAAGGGCCCCCACCTGACCCCGACCCCACATCTATCTTGCTTTGGCAGAAGCAAACACTCAAGGCAAGAGGCATCTGCAAAATGCAAACCGGGTTTCTTTGATTTCTTTCACACCGTTGTGAGTGACAGCATCACAAAGAGTATCCCTTGGGCTGAGCTAGACCGACCACTAGGAAAGGGATGGAAAATAAAATGCCAATAAAATCATGCCATTATACAAATCTATGGTGTGATTCTGGCTGCCAATCTCAAAAGGGATTTTGCAGAGTTGGAAAAGGCTCAGAAGAGAAAGGGGGACCAAAGTGATCCAGGGTGCTCAGTGACTGCCCTATGAGGAATGCTTGCAGCATTTGGGACTTTTAGAGAAAAGGGGAGATACAGACATGAGAGACATTTATAAAATTGTGCATGGCACAGAGAAAGTGAATAGAGAAAATATTTTCTCTCTCTCTCCTGACACCAGAACTCATGGAAAGCCAGGGAAGTGGAATGTTGGAAGATTCAGGGGGAAGGACTTCCTCACACAGCACCCAGTTAAATTATGGAACCAGTAATGGTTCCCTAGGCAGTAATGGACACCAGTCCAAATGACTTCAGAAGATGAGAAAGAGGAGTACTATTATGTTGGGAGGGGGGCAGGAAAATGCAGTCTGACTTATTTACTCCGATTCTTTGTAGTAAATCAGCAGCAGGTGTTTGGGGCTAGATGACCTTTGAGGTTCCTTCTAAGTTTGTGATTTGTAGGATTTGAATAGTTCTGCAAGCCAGGTGGTGAACCCAGAACTGGAGGAGGAAGTTGTGCAGGAGACCTTCCTGGTGGGTTGTGTCTGTCCCTCTTCGGTATTATTACTCAGACATTTTCAAGGCCCTGTGCTTTGCAGCCTCCTCTCCCAAATCCCCATGCTATCTGCAAATGGCCATGTTGCAAAACAATTTGAGCTGGGAAAGTATCAGCCGCACATTTTTGTAAGCCACTTCCATGCTTTTGAATAACTCTATTTCATTGGAGATGAGTTTCCTGTCTGGAGCAGCCAATTATTGCAAGCAAAAGGGGATTTCAAGCAGGCTGGCTGACCCCTCCTCTCACCTCTCTGTTACAAAAGGGAGGCTCCACCACCTCAGGGGAGTTAAAATTGCTGTACATTCTGCCTTTTATCTTCTTAGTTACAGACTAACCCGAAACAGAATTTTCTTTAAACACTTTGAGCTTCAGAGAGACCCTTCAGAGGGATGAGGAGCTGGGCTCTCACCAGTATTAAACTGTGTGTGTTGATGGGGCAAGAAAGTGCCATCTCTCAGGGATGCCAGGGAGCTCACCTCTGTTACAATGCTCATAATGGATCGTTCAGCAAAGATGTCAGCCCAGTTGTGGAAAAGGGGGTTCCAGGCCAAGGGGCAGTTAGGAGAGCGACGGAGAGCAGAAGGAGACGATGCAAAGCTCCAGGGAAGCAGCATTTGAAGTATACTCACCTCGCCTCCAAAGGCATCTTGGAGGAATCCACATTTTGCAACATTATGCTATGAGAGGGCAAAGTGGATTCAGAAATGGTTCAGAAAAAGGCCTCCCAAATTATTAAGGGGGTGGAGCAAGTTCCCTATGAGGAAGGGCTGGCCACTGCGAGGACAGGATGCTGGATGTGACGGGCCTTTGATCCAGAAGAGCTTTTCTTAGGTTCTCATGGGGAAACGCTCAGCCGACAGGCGGGAGGCAACTCGCATCCCCGGGTTTTAAAATATGTTAGTGTACTGACAGACCAGCAGGGTGGGTAACCCACCTCTCTGCTGGGAAGATTAAGGAATCCCAGAAACACCTACAACAATAAAATAGAGGTTGGCACACACACACATAAACTTATCAGCCTGCAAGATTGCCTTGCCTCATAAAAGCCTCTCAACTTCTCAGATAGGCGGAACTGGCATGGTTTTCAGGGGCCACATAGTACCTGGTCTGCAACTGCAAGAATCAATTATGAATGTGGCAACACCCATACTTGGGAACTCCCTGCCTCTTGAGACCAGGCAGGCTCCTTCACTGTGTTCTTTCCAGCACCTGCTATGAACATGTTTGTTTCAACAAGCCTACCCAGCTATCTAGGATGCTGGTGTGTGGATCCTTAATATATAGCTGGTTTGAATTTTTTGAATGTTTTTATATATATATATATATATATATATATATATATATATATATATATATAATAATTTTTATTGATTTACAACACAAATATTCAATTTTATCCAATCTTTGACAAACAAATTCTCTCTTTTTGGACTTCCCTCAGCTTCTCTGTCAATCTTCCATCTCTACCTCTTAGTTACGCATTCCTTTCTTAGCATTGTCACTGATCTTCCCTCCCACTGCTCTTATTATTTTTTTTAACAATACATCTCAGCTTTCACAGTGCTTCTTGAAATCCCACTAATGTTGTTTGAACGTCACATGTATTTTTCAGATATTCTACAAATTTCCCCCAGTCTTCGATGAATTTTTGGTCCTTAAGATATCTTATTTTCCCAGTTAATTTGTCCAGTTCTGCATAGTCTGTTAGTTTCAGTCTCCAGTCTTCAATCGTTGGCATTTCCTCTTGTTTCCATTTCTGGGCCAGTAAAATCCTTGCCGCTGTAACTGCATATTGGAAAAGTTTACAGTCTTTTCTTCTTATCTCGTTTCCTGTGATCCCTAAAATAAAAGCCTTTGTTTTTTTTTTACAAATGTGTATTTTAACATCTTTTTCAGCTCATTATATATCATCTCCCAGAAACTTTTCACTTTCTTACAGTCCCACCACATATGATAAAACGTTCCTTCCTTTTCTTTACATTTCCAACACTTGTTACACGTCTTAAACATTTTTGCTAGTTTTACCGGTGTTATATACCATCTATAAAACATTTTCATCACATTTTCCTTTAACACCGTGCATGCAGTAAATTTTAAATTTTCTTTCCATAATTTCTCCCAATCATCAAATTGTATATTATAACCAAAATCCCTGGCCCATTGTATCATTACCGATTTCACTTCTTCATCTTTCGTATGCCATTCCAACAACATCTTATACATTTTTGACAGAATTTTACAATCATTGTTTATTATATCCATTTGAAACTTAGGATCTTTTTCTACATAGCCACTTTCTTTAATATCTTTTTTAAACATTTCATTAACCTGAAGAGAATGCAACCAATCATAGACGTATTCTTTAACTTGTTCATATGGTTTTAATTTCCATTTCTCTCCTTCTTTAATTATCAATGCACCGTAAGTAATCCATTCACCTCTCATATTAATTTTCTTTACACTCATGACTTCTAACGGAGATAACCAGTGTGGAACTTTTGGTTCTAATAGGTTTTTATACCTATCCCATATTTATATTAGCACACTCCGGAGGATGTGGTTCCCAAAGCCTTTATGAATTTTCTTTTTCTCACACCGTAGGTACGTGTCAGGGAACTGCTATCAGTGCTGGAGGGAGAGAGCAAAATCCAGAGGGATTCCAGAGAGCGTCCCGGGATTGGGAGAGGCAGCCCATCTTCTGGGGAAGAGAATCAGCGTAGCACCAGTGGAGAAGGGGGGCAGATGGGGGAAGTGGCGAGGCGGTCCCATGACTCCTTGCCGGGGACCAGCGGGGAGAGTAGAGGTCCTCCGCTGCCTACGCCCTCCTTGCGCAGAAGGCTTTCACGCAGAGAGAGTAGGAGGAGACTAGGCGTCAAAGAGCTTCTTTGCTGGAAGAAGTTTAAGAAACGCCCACTGACGGATTCTGCCAGCGATTGAGACAGCCACGGGTGAGTGGCTGTCCGGACAGAAAAGGTTCACTCAGGCAATACAGCCGGGTGTTTGCACCGGCTTACGCACGAGCAACCCCTAGAACCATCACAGCAATCAGTCAGTCCCTGACGTTGCTTGTACGCAGCACCAGAGAGGCAGCACGATGAGCCAAATGGGGCCGGCCGGAGAGACAGAGCAAGAAGCCATGGTGCAAGGTCTGGTCGAGAGGAACCGAGACCTGGAGGCACATGTCGCTACCCTGTCTGCACGGCTAGAGGAAAGACGGGCTCAGGATGCACAGGTTAGAGCCACCCCAATAGGGATGAAGGTCCCGGGGCTGGTACACAAGTTTGGTGGAACGCCCCAAGACTACAATGCCTTCCAGACGGAAATTCAATACGCTTTGGAATTGCAGAAAAAGGACTTTGTGGATGACAGGGAGAGGGTGGCTTACATTATTGGACATCTGCAGGATGGGGCGCGTGAATGGATCAGGCCCTTGATGGCATTGGGGAATGACGCTTTGAAAGATCTTAAGAAATTCTACATTGCGATGGACGCGATGTTCTCCAGTGAGATTGAGCAAAGCATGACACGGAGGGAGCTGATGGGGTGCAAGCAGGGGAGCCTGACCGTCAGAAACTACTGGTCGCGTTTTGCGATGTTAGTCCACAAGCTCGGGTGGGATCTGGACTCTCAACCAGTACAAATGTTGTTTGAAGCGGGTCTGGCCCCCGGAGTGAAAGACGAGCTGTCCCGAGCGCCCCACCCACGGTTGGTGGATGAACTCACAAAGGCTGTGCTTGCGATTGGTGTACGCCAGGAAGCGCGGGCTCAGGAAAGGCGGGAGATAAGAGTGGAACGTTTCCATGACAACCGCATTCCGGAGATGCCAAGGGAGCCTTCCCAGGCAGAGGAGCCAATGGAAATTGATGGAGCGCGCGCGCGTGAAGTTTCCAACGCCGGGGAAGGTCGGAAAAGGGAGGGGAAAGAGTGGAAAACTACCAAGAAGTGTTTCCTCTGTCAGAGGCCGGGACATTTTGCAAAGGTCTGCCCTCAACGAAAAGCCTGGCAAGGCATGATGGGGGCTGCAGGCCACGACGATAAGGGGGAGGAAGAGCAGGTGCAGGGAAACGACAACACCTGGCTGCCAACCAGCAGGGGCAGCAGCCAGGCCAGCAACCAATAGAAGTGCCCCCGCCTGACCCCCCCCCAAGGCAGCTATCGCCATAGAGGTAGTGCTAGAACTCCCAAATGGGCACCCCGTCAAAGTGGAGGGGCTGCTAGATTCTGGAAGCTCGTGTAATTTCTTCAGCAGAGACTTCACTCTGGAGCACCAGCTCCACCTGTTGCCACTAGATTTTCCCTTGCAGGTGACCACCATCGATGGCAGGGAACTCCTGGGAGGGGAAGTGACACACCAGACACCGCCAATGCGAATGAGTGTCTCCAGACATACGGAGACCATTGCCTTTCACGTGGCCACGCTGGCAGGACCCCCGATAATACTGGGAATGAGCTGGCTGGCAATACATGATCCAGTGGTGTCATGGCATCAGCGGTCGGTCACCTTTGGGTCAGCTTACTGCTTAGAACACTGTCTGGGAGGGAAGGAACCAAGGACTGTGACCAGGGTGGCTGGGGTGGCCCTGGAGCAAAAAGGGGAGGTGCCACCACAATATGCTGATTTGAAGGAGGTCTTCAGCGAGAGGGAGGCAAACAGACTGCCCCCCCACAGGCCATTTGACTGCCAAATCAACCTGCCTCCAGGGACTCAGTTACCGTTGGGTAAGCTGTATGCCATGTCCGACCGGGAGATGCAGGAGTTGCGGCAGTTTATTGACAAGAACCTGAAGAGAGGTTTCATAAGGGAATCAAAGGCGGTGGGAGGCAGTCCAGTGTTCTTTGTGGACAAAAAAGAGACTACTCAACCCAGATTAGTCGTGGATTACAGGGCCCTAAACCTGGTCTCAGAACCCGTGACTTTCCCAATGCCCAGGATTGACGATACTTTGACATGTGTTAGGCAGGGGAAGATTTTTACCAAGCTGGACCTCAGGGGAGCATACAATCTGATTAGGATAAGGGAGGGGGACGAATGGAAAACGACCATGTTCACCCCCCTGGGGGCTTTTGAGTACTTAGTTATGCCATTTGGATTACAATTGGGGTCCGCCTGCTTTCAAGCCTTCATGCACCCTGCTGTACGAGAATTGCGTAGCCTTTCTGGATGACGTCTTAATCTATTCGGACAACGAAAAGCAACACGTCAGAGACGTCAGGGAGGTGCTACAGAGACTGAAGAAGCATCAGTTGTGGGTCAAGCTAGAAAAATGCCAATTCCACGCCAGGGAGGTCGAATTCCTGGGGTACAGGTTGTCAGACAAAGGACTAGCCATGGATCCGCGCAAAGTGAAGGCAGTGCTGGAATGGAAAGCCCCCCAAAACAGAAAGTATGTGCAGAGGTTCCTAGGCTTCAGCAACTTCTACAGGAAGTTCATAAAGAACTTCGCTCACTTGACAGCGCCCATAACGGATTGTCTTAGTAGCAAAAAGAAGTTCGTGTGGACAAAGGATGCACAGCAATCCTTTGAAAAACTGAAGAAGGCATTCACCTCGGAAGAGCAGCTCCTGCACGTGGATCCGGAGAAGCCCATGAGACTGGAGACGGACGCGTCCGACCGCGCGATTGGCGCGGTCCTTTTGCAGCCCGGGGCCAAGCAGAACTGGATGCCGTGTGCCTTTTTCTCTAGGAAGCTGAGCAAGTCGGAGCAAAACTACATGGTGTATGACCCAGAACTACTTGCGATCTATACGGCATTTCGGCAATGGAGACATCTATTGATAGGGGCGCGGCACAAGATCCAGGTCCGAACTGACCACAAGAACTTGGAATACTGGCGGACCGCGCGAGTGCTCAACCAGAGACAGATCAGGTGGTCTCAGAAGTTCGCCAAGTTTTTCTTCGAGATCCGATACGTGCCAGGAGAGGAAAACGTAAGGGCAGATGCTCTCTCCCGGAAACCGGAGGACATGGAAGGAGAGGGGTCACCAGAGACCAGGCACGTGATCCCCGAGGACCGGTGGGTGTGGGGGGGAGCGTTGGTTGGGAAACGAGAACTGGCAGGGCTCACCAGAGACGATGAGTTTGCTCAGACAAAAATCAGGGAACTCAGGGACGGGAAGGAAGTCAATGGAGGGTTTGAGGAAAAGGAAGGACTACTGTACTATAAGGGGGCACTGTATGTACCAGGGGAGACTTTGAGGGGGAAGGTACTTAGACAAATCCATGACAACCCAACAGCTGGGCACTTTGGACAGCACAAGACCATGCTACTTGTCACCAGGCAGTTCTGGTGGCCAAAGGTGAGGGAAGACGTAAGGGAATATGTACGAGGGTGCGACCGATGCCAGAGGGCAAAGGGGGAAAGGGCTGCCCCTGCGGGGCTACTGGAACCCTTACCCACACCGGAAAGGCCCTGGGAGGTGGTGTCCATTGATTTTATGACAGATCTGCCCAAGTCAAGGGGAAAGACAGCGGTCATGGTAGTGGTTGATCTACTGACTAAAATGTGCCATTTCATAGCTTGCTCACATGCAGCAACGGCAGAGGAGACATCCAGAAACCAACGGACAAGCCGAAAGGGCGAATGGCATACTCCAGCAGTACCTACACTGCTATGTCAGCGAAAGGCGGAACAATTGGGTAGAGAAATTAGCTTTGGCTGAATTTGCATACAATAACGCTGAACACGTGCCCACGGGAATGAGCTCTTTCATGGCCAATTATGGGTGTCACCCCAGGGCCTTCCCGGGGTGGGGGGAGGAAGGATGGAGTGTACCTGCGGCTGAGCAATTTGTGGCGGAAATGGAGGCCTTACACCAGCAACTCAGGCTGAACTTGGAGCGGGCCAAGGAAGTCTACAAGAGGCAGGCGGACAGGCACTGTCGGGGGGGAGGCCATACGGGTGGGGGACAGGGTGTGGTTGTCGTCCCAAGGGTTACCCCTAAAGGGAGGGTGCAAGAAGTTGCAGCCTAGGCGGCTGGGGCCGTTTGAGGTAATACAGCAGGTTAACCCCATGGCATTTAAACTCAAGTTGCCTGACAGCATGAAGATACATCCAGTGTTCCATAGGTCCCTACTTTCACCTTACAGGAAGGGGCGGGAGTTCCCGGGATGGGAGGGAGGGGTTACCACCCACCCGCGGGTAGAGGAGAGAGAACACTGTAACGAAGCCACGGAAATACTCAATTCAAGGTGGCGAGGTCGCCAGGTAGAGTACTTGGTAGCCTGGGAGGGGGAACCTAGGTCTGAAAACACTTGGGTCCCGGCGGAATCAATCACTGACGGGTATCTGGTGGAAGAATTCCACGGTTTGTTCCCGGAGAAGCCCAAACCATTAGCTAGATTCTGGGAGGAAGAATTTGGACCCACAGACGACGAAGGGGACTTTGTGGGTTTCCCTGCCTCCGAAGAGGAGGAAGGGGAGGTGTCCAAGGGAGAAGGATCAGACTGGGAGGTTCAACCAGCGGGGAGAAGTCCGAGCGGATGGGAGGCTGGTTTTGAATCCTCAGAAGATGATGACAGTTCCTTCAGGGGATTCCCTGCATCGTCGACCGAGGAGAGAGAGGAGGTTGTACCGGAAAATCACGCTGGGGGGGGTCTTGAGGAGGAGGTGGATGTCAGGGAACTGCCATCAGTGCCGGAGGGAGAGAGCAAAATCCAGAGGGATTCCAGAGAGCGTCCCGGGATTGGGAGAGGCAGCCCATCTTCTGGGGAAGAGAATCAGCATAGCACCAGTGGAGAAGGGGGGCAGATGGGGGAAGCGGTGAGGCGGTCCCATGACTCCTTGTCGGGGACCAGCGGGGAGAGTAGAGGTCCTCCGCTGCCTACGCCCTCCTTGCGCAGAAGGCTTTCACGCAGAGAGAGTAGGAGGAGACTAGGCGTCAAAGAGCTTCTTTGCTGGAAGAAGTTTAAGAAACGCCCACTGACGGATTCTGCCAGCGATTGAGACAGCCACGGGTGAGTGGCTGTCCAGACAGAAAAGGTTCACTCAGGCAATACAGCCGGGTGTTTGCACCGGCTTACGCACGAGCAACCCCTAGAACCATCACAGTATGCGTGCCATCCAAATCTGTTATCAAAACATTCCAAGTCCAATAGTTCTTTATTTTCTAATTTTATCCATTCTTTCAACCAGCAAAGACATGCTGCTTCATAATATAACTTCAAATCTGGCAAGGCAAAGCCTCCTCTTTCCTTCACATCTGTTAACAACTTAAATTTAATTCTCGGCTTTTTGCCCTGCCAGATATACTTTGAAATCGTTCTTTGCCATTCTCTAAAAATTGTTATCCCTTTTATTATGGGGATAGTCTGAAATAAAAATAACATGTTTGGAAGGACGCTCATCTTTATCGTAGAAATTCTACCCCAGAAAGATAGTTTCATTCTGCCCCACACCTCCAGATCTTTCCTTATCTCGTTCCAGACCGGTATATAATTGTTCTGAAATAAGTCAATGTTTTTAGGAGTTAACCAAATTCCTAAATATTTTACCTTTTTAACCACCTCTATCTCTGTTTGTTGTTGCATTGCTTCTATAGTACTTTGCTCCATATTTTTCGCAATTATTTTAGTTTTCTTCTTATTTAATTTGAACCCTGCCACTTTCCCAAATTGTTCGATCCCTTCTAATACTTCTTTTACACTTACTATTGGTTCTTCAATCGTTATTACCAGATCATCAGCAAAGGCTTTAACTTTATATTCATTCTGACCAACTGTTATCCCTTTTATTAATTTATTTTGTCTAATCGCATTAAGAAAGACCTCCAGGACCATTATAAACAAGAATGGTGAAAGCGGACATCCCTGCCTTGTTTCTTTAGATATTATAATATCTTCTGTTATCACCATCAATTTAGCTCTCTGTTCTGTGTAAATTGCCTTTATCCCATTAAAGAACTCATTTCCCACTTCCATACACTCCAGATTTTTCAACATAAAGTCCCATGTTATATTATCAAAAGCCTTTTCTGCGTCCACAAACATAAGTATAGCTTGTTTCTCATTCCTGGCAGTCAGATATTCCAAAATGTCAATTATATTCCTTACATTATCCTTCATCTGTCTGTCTGGGAGGAAACCTGCTTGAGCCTTATGAATAGTTTCTATTAATATCTTTTTCATTCTTCTTGCTAAAATCCCTGCAAAAATTTTATAGTCTGTATTCAGCAATGAGATAGGCCTATAATTTTTAACTTGAGTTAAGTCCGAGTCCTGTTTGGGGATAAAGGTGATGAATGCTTCTTTCCACATTTCCGGGATGTCTCTTTCCTTTAGAATGTTATTCATGACTTCCTTTAAGGGTAACATCAAAACATCTTTTAACTCTTTATAATAGTCTGATGTAAATCCATCTGGTCCCGGGGCTTTCCCTCTCTTCAGTTCCTTTATAACCTCTTTTATCTCATCTATTTCTATTAGGGTATTCAGTTGGTCTTTTTTGTCTGCCGGGATCTTTTGCACCTTTTTCTCTTTTAAAATTTTCTCTATTTTCCTTATATTATTCCTTTCCTTATTTTTATATAATTGTCTATAAAAGTCCAAGAATCCTTTTCTGATTTCTTTCGGATTGTCTATCTCTTCTCCCTTTACAACAATTCTGTTGATTGTGTTCTGCTCCTTTCTTTTTTTGATTTGCCACGCAAGCCATTTGATTGCAGTCTTAATTTCTTGTTTTATTTTAAAATTGTTTGGTTTTTTAATTAATTTTTGTTCCTTGTCCATTATCTGCTTTAGAATTTCCTTTTTCCCTTTTTCTCTGTTTTTATTCTTCAGTGAGTTCTGTTGGATAAAAAAACCTCGCATCACTGCCTTGCTTGCGTCCCATACTACACTCATCCTTGTATCCTTATTACAATTGTCAACAAAATATTCAGTTAATTTCTTTTGTGCTTTTTCTATGATTTTCTGATCGTCCAAAAGATAATCTTTAATTTTCCATCTAAATGTTCTTTCTTCAAACCCTTTTAATTCCAATTTTATTGGGTTATGATCTGAAATTACTTTAGGCTTAATTTCAACTTGTAGGATTCTTGGGGTCAATTCATTCGAAACCCATATTTGATCTATTTTTGACATTGACTGATTTGGTTCAGAAAAAAATGTAAATTGTTTCTCTAATGGATGTCTAAGTCTCCATATATCAATCAAATTACAGTTCTTAATCAATGAAAAGAAAGACTGGGGCAGTTTTCCTTCTTTAGATGTTCCATCTCTTAGTCTATCCATTTCCAACAAAACTACCCCATTCATATCTCCCATTAGTATGGTTTTCTGATCCATGTATTCAAAAAGTTTTTCTTCCAAAGTTTTATAGAAATCAGTCTTGTTTCCATTAGGTGCATAGATCCCGACGATTATCAGATTTTCCCCTTGCCATTTGATCTGGACTGCTATAATTCTTCCTTCTTCGTCTTTAAAAATTTGTTGCGATTCAATTTTATTTTTTATATACAAAACAACCCCTCTTTTCTTCTCTCTATCCGAAGATATGAATTCATTTCCTAATCTTTTGTTAATCAAAATTTTTCTATGCTTTCTTGCCACGTGTGTTTCTTGTAAACATATGTCCAAATTTTTCTTTTTTAGAAATTGTTCAATTTTATTCCATTTTTTCTTCTTGTTCATCCCATTAATATTCCAATTCCATAACTTTAATGCCATGATGGTTCCTAATTAAAATAAATTTGTTTTATTTTCTTATAACCTATCCGTCTTTTCCCCGTCCTCTTCTTCTTCATCTTCTTCTGATTTCTTTCCATTTTCTTCTTCTCCTTCTCTCCTTTTTGAATGTTTCAGTCCTTCAGCAAACCTCTAGGCAACCTAAGGCCCAGATGCAGCCCAATTGCCTTCTCAATCCAGCCCACGAATGGTCCAGGAATCAGCGTGCTTTTACATGAGTAGAATGTGTCCTTTTATTTAAAATGCATCTCTGGGTTAATTGTGGGGCATAGGAATTCATTCATCCCCCCCCTCAAAATACAGTCCAGCCCACCACATGGCCTTAGGGACAGTGGACCAGCCCACGGCTGGAAAAGGTTGCTGACCTCTGCTCTAGGGGGCTTATTGACTCCAGTGGAATTCAGAGGCAGCTCAGTGCAGTTCCCCTTGGTCACCGAAGGGTTACTGCAAAGCTTCTTGTCCATCCCCAGTCCTGTTTCAATAGAGACCCTTCCCTGCTTTAGAAGTCAGCACAGGCAAGGCATTTCAGCAGCTTCAAGCACAGGCAATGGTGGGAGGGGGGTCTTGGATAGTGAGGGTAGGTGGGAAAATGGGAGTGTTCCAGTTGTAAAAGGAAGTCTCCGTTTTATTTTCCCAAGAGCTGGAGGAGCCAGGCAATGTGTCACAAAGGACATTCTGCCTTCTCTTCCTCCAAACTGTCACTGTTTTGTTTTCTTTCTGTACTGCTCCATCGCTGCCCCTTCCCTTAAAAAAAAAAAAAATCCCCTGCAGCTTCCAGGAGGCTTAAGAAGAGAGGTCCAGATTGAGCAACCTGCATTTCTGCAGGGCTGCTCAGCTGCTAACAAATGGCTCTACTTTGACATCACCTCTCAAATTGTCTGGGGAAAGCTGTCAGTTTCTGGCTTGCTTCCTGGCAGAAGGATGGCTTTGAGCTGACTTCACAGTCGCTGTGGATCTGTCCACAAGCCTTGGATTTGCTGCAGGCTGACAAGGCAGCCTCTTCTCCTGGCCTTGCTCATGTCACATCTCATCACCTGGCAACCAGGAGACACACACACGCACAAACACACTGGTGACAAGCTGGTGACAAAGCAGCATAAAGGATGTCCAATGCACGCCCAGTCCTGGTGGTTCTCTCCCCCTCTTTTCCTCTTTTCAGGTTTCTGTTGAACATCTCTTCCTAACATGATGCTTGGCTTGGTTCTTTCCTAGTGGGGAGTCCCCAATACTGCTTGGGATTTTTTAGAAAACAACAAATAGGGTGACTTTTAATGGATAATGTAATTTGTGAGTTTAGTCCCATCACACCAAAAAGCAGGTGAAATCATGCCAAAGTCATGTTTCAACTTGCCATTTCAAATCAGAATGGTGCTCGGCATCCAAACATCCTGAACCCCGTCCTGAGTTGGTTGAGGGTATCTTGAGAGATGGGCAAATCTCTGCCAAAAAAGGGCAAAGTCTTGTTTCAGTCTCGATTCAAAATGGCAGTTGGCATCTAAACATCAGCAACAACTGCCACCCTCACCTCAGGAATCCTTGCGAGGCAGCTGAGCCTGTAGAGGACAGATGGAAAGACGCCCTTTCCAAAATATAGAGAAGGTTTTAGAAATTCCTATAAACTGCTCTTCATCCACAAATAGATTTTCAGGGTGGTATACAAATGAACTTCAAAATTCCAAAAACCAACTATACAATGAAATTAAAAGGAATTAGACACATTCAATCAGCTAAAACAATACCATAATTACAACTGCCCAGGCAAATAGAAAGGCACCGTGTTGATGAAGGGGCTGGACTAATTGACCCTTTGCCAATGTCCCTTTGGAGGGCATCCATCCCAAAGCTGGGAATGTCACTGCAAAAAAGATCCCCTCTTTTGTACATAAAATCAGAGAGCTAGAAGGGACCCTGAGGATCATCTAGTCCAACCCCCTGCAATGCAGGAATATGGAGCTGCCCTTTACGGGAATTGAACCTGCAACCTCAGCATTCTCAGCACCATTCTCTAAACAACTGAACTATGCAGCTGATGTGCTTTTCCCCAAGGAGAAACACAAAGAAGGAGCCATGACTATTGTAGTGAACAGGCAGATTGATTCAGGAAGAGGGTGTTAATTCACGTATTTGGGCCCTGGGCTGTTACTTGTTTAGCACTTTAAAATGTAATCATCAGCACTTTGAATTGTGCTTGGAAGTGAACCAGGAGCCCCTGTAGCTCCTTAGAACAGAAGTCACATGGGACACTTTGGGGAATCCTACTAAAATTCTGGCAAATGGGTTTTGTAGCAGTTGAAGCTTCTGGACTGTTCTCAACAGCAGCCTCATACAGAATGCATCATAACCGTGGTTCCCAAACTTTCTCAGAACACCACCCCCTTGGTTCCATGAACCCATCCCAGGGCCCTCCACCCTGCCCTATAAAAATACTATTCAGAACAAAAGTTTGCATGAGCCACTAAGAAAGGTCAGAACAAAATAACATTCAAAACAATTGAACATTTGTTCAAAATCCAATTAAAACTATTTAGTTTAATTAATTCAATGAAAACAATGAATTTGTTCTGATGATACCAGCACACATGGGGAGGAGGACTGGGCTAAAACATGTGCCTTAGTGAAACCTCATATTAAAGAAAATTGCTTTGTGTATACCTTGTGTATACTAAAGGAAATGCACACACAAATACCTATGAATTGTCAGGTGGAGAAACTGAGAGGAAAAAATTCATCCATCCCCGGTTATTAAGCTATTTGTTTGAAAGGTTTATAGCCTATTATTCAATGATACCATTACTTAAAAAGTGGATGTTGTAAAAACAGCTAAATCAGACAGCAAACCCATCAAGATATAAACAGAGATGGCACAGAAGGCTTCAAAACAATTAAAACCATTTTTTAAATTACTTAAAAAGGTAAAGGTAAAGGACCCCTGACAGTTAAGTCCCGTCGCAAATGACTCTGGGGTTGCAGTGCTCATCTCGCTTTATTGGCCGAGGGAGCCGACGTTTGTCCACAGACAGTTTTTCCAGGTCATGTGGCCAGCATGACTAAGCAGTGCACGGAAACGCTGTTTACCTTCCCACCAGAGCGCTACCTATTTATCTACTTGCACTTTGACGTGCTTTCGAACTGCTAGGTTGGCAGGAGTTGGGACCGAGCAACGGGAGCTCACCCCGTCATGGAGATTTGAACCACTGACCTTCCGATCAGCAAGCCCTAGGCTCAGTGGTTTAGACCACAGTGCCACCCGCGTCCCTACACAATTCAAATATGAAGGACAACTTTTCTAAAGTTTAGCATCCATTTAGTGAACCCATCATAGTAAAGGAATGAGATTGGCAGCTGTCGTCTCCTCATGGATTCCTTTGGGAAAACATTCTAAGAGAATATGTTTATGAAGGACAATTGTATGGAATTAAAAGTCATCAATGTTTTTTAATAATGTACTCCTGCTGCCTCCTCTCTCCTCATGTCTGTCTATTCCATTCTTTTCCCTTTCTTGCTTTGATCTCTTCCCTTTCTCTTTCTTATTTATTGTTGCTGCTTTTTGTGCATTAGAAAATTAAAATTAGAACAAAATTACAAAAAAATACATTGGTGACATCTTGACTTGGTGCCATATGAGAGCAATGTCACTGCCTGTTGTGATTGAGGGGGAGCATTCTGCAGGTTGGGAGATACCCAAGGGATGAACCTTCCCTCAATCCTGGGCATCTCATGGCGCTCTTTCTCCTTCCCTGGGACACAGGTGAAAAGCGTCAACCTCTCCGAGGGGGAAGTGCTGTCTATCCGAGGCATGGATGATGACCAGCTGATAGTCCTGGCCAATCAGACACTCCTGGTGGAGGGCCAAGTCATACGCAGCCCCACCAATACCATCTCAGTCTTCTTCCGCACCTTCCAAGATGACGTGATTGGGACTTTCCAGCTGCATTATCAAGGTACAGGGGCTTTTTGTTAGGGGCAGAACATCTTCCCTGTCCCAGGGGGGCTGCCAAGGTGAGGAGGAAGCCCTGGATTATGCAGCTACTGTGCATTTGGCGGGGGGGGTGTCACCAACCTTTTTGAACTATTGGGGCACATTTCACATTTTGAGAGGATACTGAGGGCACCAGTCACGAAATGGCTGCCATGAGGGGGATGTTGCATAAAATCACAGTCTGCTGATTTTCCTCCCTTGGCTTACAAGGGGAAGTCAGATCTCTCCTACTGATCCCGATTGTGGAGATGCAGTTGTCAAACACACAAGAAGAGCCATGTTTTCACCAATGCCAACCCTAGAGCAAATTGTGGGCTGCCACCTTGTGCCTCCCCTTTATGGATCACTGCCTTGCCATGGCGAAGGGGCTTGAATAACTCAGAGAAGCTATGAGCTATGCCATGCAGGGCCACCCAAGATGAACAGGTCATAGTGGAGAGTTTTGACCAAACGTGATCCACCTGGAGCAGGAACCGGCAAGCCACTCCAGTATCCCTGCCAAGAAAACCCCATGGACAAAGACAACAGGTATATAAAAGTTATGACACTGGAAGATGAGCCGCTCAGGTCGGAAGGCATCCAACATCTACTGAGGAAGAAGAAGAAGAAGAAGAAGAGTTTGGATTTGATATCCCGCCTTTCACTCCCCTTCAGGAGTCTCAAAGCGGCTAACATTCTCCTTTCCCTTCCTCCCCCACAACAAACATTCTGTGGGGTGAGTGGGGCTGAGAGAAGTGTGACTGGCCCAAGGTCACCCAGCAGCTGCATGTGGAGGAGCGGAGACGCGAACCCGGTTCCCCAGATTACGAGACTACCGCTCTTAACCACTACACCACACTGGCTGAGGAAGAGTGGAGGACAAGTACAAGTAGATTCAGAGCTGATGAAGCGGCTGGGCCAAAGCCGAAAGGACGCTCAGTTGCGGATATGCCTGGAAGCGAAAGGAAAGTCCAATGCTGTAAAGAGATATGAAAGGAACATTTCGTACAAAGATTACGATAATGAAAGACAACAGTGGAAAGGACCTAACAGAAGCAGAAGACATCAAGAAGAGGTGGCAAGGAGGAGTTATACCAGAAAGATATGGATGTCTCTTATACCCCAGGTAGTGTGGCTGCTGACCTTGAGCCAGACATCATGGAGAGTGAAGTCAAATGGGCCTTAGAAAGCACTGCTAATAACAAGGCCAGTGGAAGTGATGATATTCCAGCTGAACTATTTAAAATTTTAAACGATGATGCTGTTAAGGTGCTACACTCAATATGCCAGCAAATTTGGAAAACTCAGCAGTGGCCAGAGGATTGGAGAAGATCAGTCTACATCCCAAACCCAAAGAAGGGCAGTGCCAAAGAATGCTCCAACTACCGCACAATTGCACTCATTTCACACGCTAGCAAAGTTATGCTTAAAATTCTACAAGGCAGGCTTAAGCAGTATGTGGACCAAGAACTCCCAGAAGTGCAAGCTGGATCTCGAAGGGGCAGAGGAACCCGATACCAAATTGCAAACATGCGCTGGATTATGGAGAAAGCTAGAGAGTTCCAGAAAGACATCTACTTCTGTTTCATTGACTATGCAAAAGCCTTTGACTGTGTCGACCACAGCAAACTATGGCAAGTTCTTAAAGAAATGGGAGTGCCTGATCACCTCATCTGTCTCCTGAGAAATCTCTACATGGGACAAGAAGCTACAGTTAGAGCTGGATATGGAACAACTGATTGGTTCAAAATTGGGAAAGGAGTACGGCAAGGCTGGATATTGTCTCCCTGCTTATTTAACTTATATGCAGAATTCATCATGCGAAAGGCTGGGCTGGATGAATCCCAAGCCGGAATTAAGATTGCCGGAAGAAATATCAACAACCTCAGATATGCAGATGACACAACCCTGATGGCAGAAAGTGAGGAGGAATTAAAGAACCTTTTAATGAGGGTGAAAGAGGAGAGCGCAAAATATGGTTTGAAGCTCAACATCAAAAAAACGAAGATCATGGCCACTGGTCCCATCACCTCCTGGCAAATAGAAGGGGAAGAAATAGAGGCAGTGAGAGATTTTACTTTCTTGGGCTCCATGATCACTGTAGATGGTGACAGCAGTCACGAAATTAAAAGACGCCTGCTCCTTGGGAGAAAGGCGATGGCAAACCTAGACAGTGTCTTAAAAAGCAGAAACATCACCTTGTCAACAAAGGTCCGTATAGTTAAAGCCATGGTTTTCCCGGTAGTGATGTATGGAAGTGAGAGCTGGACCATAAAGAAGGCTGATCGCCAAAGAATTGATGCTTTTGAATTATGGTGCTGGAGGAGACTCTTGAGAGTCCCATGGACTGCAAGAAGATCAAACTGATCCATTCTTAAGGGAATTAGCCCTGAGTGCTCACTGGAAGGACAGATCGTGAAGCTAAGGCTCCAATACTTTGGACACCTCATGAGAAGAGAAGACTCCCTGGAAAAGACCCTGATGTTGGGAAAGATTGAGGGCACAAGGAGAAGCGGACGACAGAGGACGAGATGGTTGGACAGTGTTCTCGAAGCTACAAACATGAGTCTGACCAAACTGCGGGAGGCAGTGAAAGACAGGCGTGCCTGGCGTGCTCTGGTCCATGGGGTCACGAAGAATCAGACACGAATAAACAAATAAACAACAACAACACCCTGTGCCTACTTACCTGGGAGTAAGCCCCCGTTAAACACAAAGAGACTATGGTGGCTAGAGAAACACTGGCATAGTGTGGAGGGCTGTGTGTGTGTGTTGCCCCAGGCCCATTTTTGGGAGGGGGTGCGACAAGGCACACCACAACAAGCTCCTATCAGAGCCCGCCTCCAGTGTGCACCCAGCACCAGCACTGCTCCCAGGTCAGGTCTGACCCGGGGGTTGTGTGGGAATGTTCAGGGATGCAGGAGAGGGTATATTGTTTGATATCCTTTTCCAACTTGTGTTAACAAGTTCCACAATTTCAGCAGAGTAACATTCCCCTTTTTAAACTTGCAGCGGATGCGTTTCGTCAGGCTCGCTAAAGCCTCTATAATAACTGTTCTGGGATTTTCCCCTTATTCCCTCATAAAAGATAAGACACGACACAGTCTTGTATAAAAGTATAAAAAAGTTTTACTCACACAACATTCTGTTCACAATAGGATCCCAGAAGGCAGACTTAGCTTAGAAAAGTAACATATACCTAGAAACTATCTCATAAGAAGACAGTCCCTTTGGGCATCTTTGGCAAAGCAGATGTTGCTTCTTCGATGCATGTAGTAAAAAAAAGAGAGAGATGGCTGCCCTGCCCTGTGCTTTTGTCGTTGCCTGCACAGGTAAGGCCATGCCCACCTCTTAGTCAGATGCAGAGGAAGTCTGTCCCAGACCAGAAGGAAACAGGAAGTTTACCTGCTGGCTGGACAAACATTCCTCCCCATGTGTAAACATGTTCACTCTAGGAATGTTGTACTTGACTGCTCTTGTGTTTCACATCCCACAAGGCGGAGTGGAGAGTTGGCAGCAGAGCTGCTACCCCTCTCCTTCGCTGCACTGCATGAGAGAGAGAGCTGCATTAGCAGCTCCCTTATTCCTGGCTGCAGCTCCACTCCCGGATCAGACCTGACCAGAGGCAGAGTGGAGAGTCATGCAAGGACTAGGCAGCTTCCTTGCGCCCAGCTGCAGCTCTGTTCCCAGGTCAGGTTGGACCTGGGAGCAGATTGGAGGAGAGTCAGTGAGCAGCAGTGGGCTCCCTCCACCCCCTGCCCCCCCCCGGGGTGTGCCCGCCACTGTAGAGACATATTTTAAAAACAGGTAGTGGAGGGAAAGAATGAAAGCTCAGAGTCCTGGGCACCTGCAGTTACTATGATGTAACCCATAATATGATGAGCAGCAGAACTAATCTAATGGCTTTCTGAAAAGCGTGGTCTTCACCATCGGAGAGCTAGCCTGCTGGAAACCAACAGATCCTTCTCTGAATCAGTTCAACTCTTCTTCAGCAGCCCCCAAAGCATCTCAGATTGAAGTAATCTTTAATTGATTTATTCTCCCACATTAATACCCTCCCCAATAACCCATATCAACCCCCAGTTTTCCCCAAATTCCCCCAGAAATATTTAGGGCATTCAGAAAAGGGGGGGCTTTTAATTAGGATTTTAATGCCTAACACCTGATAAGCAAGGAATCCCAGAAGTTCTTTATGGAGGAACTTAAGAAGATAGCTTACACCAGTCAGACCACTAGTTCCTCTAATTTGATCTCGTCCACTGAATAGCAGCAGCTCCAAAAATCTCTTTAATGAGTGAATTTATTGCTGCTTCTGGCCCCTTAGAGCAGAGCTCCATCCACCTGCCTTTCTTATTTCCCTCCCTGGCTCAAGAAGCAGAGAACAGCTTCTGGATTTTAGAAACAGGAGAGAGACATGTGGAGGCCAAGCACTAATATTTGTGGGCCTGGGAGTTGAAACTGATCATATGCAACTTGCTCATAAAAGTGATCTAGGAAGGGCTGGACAATGGGCTCCATAGGATGGTGAATGCTTCTCTCTGTGAGGGAGCCTTTGCAGACCTGCTGAAAGAGGCGGTTATTAAAGCGCTTATTAGAAAAACCATCTTTGGACCTGGCCAATATGGCCAATTATTGCCCAGTCTCAAATCTTCCATTCTTGGGCAAGGTAATTGAGTGGGTGATTGCTGAACAACTCCAATGAACCACATGCCTGGAGGATACAGAACATTTGGATTCCTTCCAATTGGGGTGCTGGTCTGATCCAGAAGGCTCTGCTTATGTTCTTATGTTCTCTCTTGCCATTGGCTAGATGATATTCATGAGACAGGATCTCAACAACCACGGTCTTGCAAAACCCAGCAGCCTAGATATGCTACATCCCTTAGGGACATGGTAGGTGCTCCTCCAGGGCCTGATTGTAATCCCATCTGTTCACTTCCATTGCAGTATTTATGCTGAGCTGCAGCTTCCCACGGAGACCAGATTCTGGGGAAGTCACCGTCATGGGTCTGCATCCTGGTGGCACAGCGCACTTCCACTGTCACCTGGGCTATGAGCTGGAAGGTCCAGAAGTTCTGACCTGCATTAATGCTTCCAAGCCGCACTGGAGCAGCCCAGAGCCCATCTGCTCAGGTATACAGAGCTGGGAGTGCAAGGATGTGGGCGCCTAATGCAAGATGTCACTGTCTGATGATCACACACACACACACCCGTCTCTCTCCCCCCCCCCCACCTGCATCTGTAGCACCCTGTGGAGGAATAGTGCACAACGCCATCATCGGACGCATCTTGGCCCCGACTCACTGGAGGAATCACACTGAGAGCATGCTGTGCACCTGGACCATCAGCACCCAGGGGGACCAGAAGCTCCACCTGCATTTTGAGAGGCTCCTGCTGGGAGACAAGCAAAGGTGAGGTCTCCTTACAGCTGCTGCTCCAGCTCAGTGAGTGCAGAGATCTCTGAGTTGTGGCCCAGCTGGCATCTGCTGGGGAAGGAGGGGAAACACCTAAGATGTGCAAATCCACTGGGCCCCACTCCAGATCTGTCTGCAAAATTCTGCCCCCTCCCAATAATTCTGATGGATGAGTTATTCAGGAAATTACCTTAACTGTTTATTTATTGACAACAAAAAAGGTGCAAACATAACAAAGAAAAGAAATCAAAGAATCAGCAATTGAACCACCAACCTTCTGGTTAACAGCCAGACACACTGAACGATTACGCCACAGGTCTGGGATGAGAAGAGAAAAGTAGGTTGGATTGTATTGGTGAAAATGTCTGACAAACAAACATGGTCTTCAAAATTGCCCCTGTGACAGAAGGGAGGGAAGGCCGTTCACTCTCTTCCTTACATTCCTTACATGAGCTTGCAGGGCAGCAGCTGAAGAAGGAGCAAAAAGGGTTTTCTTGTGTGTGTGTGTGTTTCTTTGTGGCTGATTAGCTGCTCTCCCTGTGCAAAGGTCAGAGGGGGCGGGGTTTCTGTTGAGGCAGGTGATTAGCTCTGGGAGGAGCTTATCAGAGCTTGCAGGGCAGCAGCTGAAGAAGGAGCAAAAAGGGTTTTCTTGTGTGTGTGTGTGTGTTTCTTTGTGGCTGATTAGCTGCTCTCCCTGTGCAAAGGTCAGAGGGGGCAGGGTTTCTGTTGAGGCAGGTGATTAGCTGTGGGAGGAGCTTATCAGAGCTTGCAGGGCAGTTTGATCCATCTTTTAGATTTAGGGAAGCTAGTCTCAAACGTTCACCAACACAGGAGTTCACCAACACAGGAGCCAGATATATGGAGAAACGTGACTCAAAGAAGTAGGAGGCCCAGGGTTCGCTCTGATTGTTTAGAAATACGCAATCACTTTGAGGTCCTTTCCCCTAGCATGGAAGACGAAGAGCAGACTCCATTTGAGGATCTCTCCCTCATTACAGTCGATCAGGAATATGAAGACGAGCAGCAAAGGCAGTCTTCAGGGAATGTGCAGGCGACCTTGGAACGGACAGCTCACGGAAGAACCCCGACCAGACCTAAGAGGAGGCGTGTAGTGGTGATAGGGGATTCCCTACTGAGGGGAACAGAAGCAGTGATCTGTGGGCCTGACAAGATGTCTCGGGAAGTGTGCTGTCTCCCCGGGGCTAAGAACCAAGATGTAACTGAACGACTGCAAGGAATCATAAAACCCACTGACAAATACCCCTTCCTCTTGGTTCATGTGGGAACCAATGACACTGCAAGCAATAGCCTCCAGAAGATCAAAAGAGATTACGAGGCTCTGGGCAGGAAATTGAAGCAATTAAATGCACAAATTGTCATCTCATCTGTCCTCCCAGTTGAACGACGTGGCCCAGGGAGAGAGGGAAAAATAGTGGAAGTGAACAACTGGCTTCGCAAATGGTGTAAACAGGAACGGTTTGGATTCTTAGATCACGGAATGCAGTTTCTTGAAGATGGACTTCTGGAAAGCGATGGGCTGCACCTCACAACGGTTGGTAGGAATGTTTTTGCAAAAAATCTCAGAAACCTCATCAGGAGGGCTTTAAACTGACTAATGTGGGGGAGGGAGACAGTGCTCCTGAAGGTAGGAGTCTATCAATTGATGAAGATGATCATCCAAATGTCATAGACCGAATGGAGCAAACAGCACGCAGACCTAGTGGTGGGAGGAAAAAATCCTTAAATAAGAGACACGGGGGAATGATTAATGGACTTCAATGTCTGTACACTAATGCGCAAAGTATGGGAAATAAACAAGATGAGCTTGAGCTCTTGGTACAGCAAACTAAATATGACATAATAGGCATCACTGAAACCTGGTGGGATAAGTCCCACGATTGGAATGTAATAATGGAGGGATACAATCTATTTCAGAGAAACAGACCAGACAAGAAAGGAGGAGGAGTGGCGTTATATGTCAGGGATGTGTATACCTGTGAAGAGATCCAAGATTTAGAACCTCAAAGCCAAAGTGAGACCATTTGGGTCAAAATTAAGGGAGAGAAGAATAACAGTGACCTCATTGTGGGAGTTTACTATAGATCCCCAAGCCAAACGGAGGACATAGATGATGCCTTCCTGGAACAGATGGCCAAGCATGCAAAAGGAAGGGAGATAGTAGTAATGGGGGACTTCAATTACCCGGATATTTGTTGGATGTCAAACTCAGCCAAGAGCATAAGGTCAAACAGATTCCTCACTGGCCTTGCAGACAACTTCATTGTCCAGAAAGTGGGAGAAGCAACAAGAGGAACAGCCATTTTAGATCTGGTCCTAACCAATGTTGAGGACCTGGTTAGTGGGGTAGAAGTGGAAGGATCATTAGGCGCGAGTGATCATGCTCTTCTGAAGTTTACTATACAGCGGAAAGGAGCAGCCAAGCATACTAGGACTCAATTTCTTGACTTTAAGAAAGCCGACTTCATAAAACTTAGGGAAGTGCTGGGTGAGATCCCATGGACAGTAATACTAAAAGGAAAGGGAGTTCATGATGGCTGGGAGTTTGTTAAGAGGGAGATAGTAAAAGCACAACTTCAGGCAATACCAATGAGACGGAAACATGGAAGGTGCCTAAAGAAGCCAGGGTGGCTATCTAAAGAACTTTTAACTGAGTTAAGATTAAAAAAGGATGTGTACAAAAAATGGAAAAGGGGGGAAACCACCAAAGAGGAATTCAAACAAATAGCCAGCACGTGTAGACACAAAGTCAGAAAAGCTAAAGCACAGAATGAACTCAGGCTTGCTAGAGAGGTTAAAAGCAACAAAAAAGGCTTTTATGGGTATGTTCGTAGCAAAAGGAAGAACAAAGAAACAGTGGGGTCACTCAGAGGAGAAGATGGTGAAATGCAAACAGGGGACACAGAAAGGGCTGAACTCCTCAATGCCTTCTTTGCCTCAGTCTTCTCCGATAAAGAAAACAATGCCCGACCTGAAGAATTTGGAGCAAATGATTCAGCAGAGGAAACACAGCCCAGAATAACTAAGGAGATAGTACAAGAATACTTGGCTAGTCTAGATGTATTCAAGTCTCCAGG
Source organism: Podarcis raffonei (assembly GCF_027172205.1). NCBI lineage: Eukaryota > Metazoa > Chordata > Lepidosauria > Squamata > Lacertidae > Podarcis > Podarcis raffonei. Next base: position 42,241,403 of record NC_070617.1, on the reverse strand, counting down.
GCCAGATGAACTGCATCCAAGAGTATTAAAAGAACTGGCAGATGTGATTTCAGAACCACTGGCAGTCATCTTTGAGAATTCCTGGAGAACAGGCGAAGTCCCGGCAGACTGGAGGAGGGCAAATGTTGTCCCTATTTTCAAAAAGGGGAAAAGAGAGGACCCAAATAATTACCGCCCAGTCAGTCTGACATCAATACCAGGGAAGATTCTGGAGCAGATCATTAAGCAAACAGTCTGTGAGCACCTGGAAAGGAATGCTGTGATCACCAATAGTCAGCATGGATTTCTGAAAAATAAGTCATGTCAGACTAACCTGATCTCGTTTTTTGACAGAATTACAAGCCTGGTAGATGAAGGGAACGCAGTGGATGTAGCCTACCTTGATTTCAGCAAGGCATTTGACAAGGTGCCCCATGATATTCTTGTAAAGAAGCTGGTAAAATGCGGTCTTGACTATGCTACCACTCAGTGGATTTGTAACTGGCTGACTGACCGAACCCAAAGGGTGCTCATCAATGGTTCCTCTTCATCCTGGAGAAGAGTGACTAGTGGGGTGCCACAGGGTTCTGTCTTGGGCCCGGTCTTATTCAACATCTTTATCAACGACTTGGATGATGGACTCAAGGGCATCCTGATCAAATTTGCAGATGACACCAAACTGGGAGGGGTGGCTAACACCCCAGAGGACAGGAACACACTTCAAAACGACCTTGACAGATTAGAGAACTGGGCCAAAACAAACAAGATGAATTTTAACAGGGAGAAATGTAAAGTATTGCACTTGGGCAAAAAAAATGAGAGGCACAAATACAAGATGGGTGACACCTGGCTTGAGAGCACTACATGTGAAAAGGATCTAGGAGTCTTGGTTGACCACAAACTTGACATGAGCCAACAGTGTGACGCGGCAGCTAAAAAAGCCAATGCAATTCTGGGCTGCATCAATAGGAGTATAGCATCTAGATCAAGGGAAGTAATAGTGCCACTGTATTCTGCTCTGGTCAGACCTCACCTGGAGTACTGTGTCCAGTTCTGGGCACCACAGTTCAAGAAGGACATTGACAAACTGGAACGTGTCCAGAGGAGGGCAACCAAAATGGTCAAAGGCCTGGAAACGATGCCTTATGAGGAACGGCTAAGGGAGCTGGGCATGTTTAGCCTGGAGAAGAGGAGGTTAAGGGGTGATATGATAGCCATGTTCAAATATATAAAAGGATGTCACATAGAGGAGGGAGAAAGGTTGTTTTCTGCTGCTCCAGAGAAGCGGACACGGAGCAATGGATCCAAACTACAAGAAAGAAGATTCCACCTAAACATTAGGAAGAACTTCCTGACAGTAAGAGCTGTTCGACAGTGGAATTTGCTGCCAAGGAGTGTGGTGGAGTCTCCTTCTTTGGAGGTCTTTAAGCAGAGGCTTGACAACCATATGTCAGGAGTGCTCTGATGGTGTTTCCTGCTTGGCAGGGGGTTGGACTCGATGGCCCTTGTGGTCTCTTCCAACTCTATGATTCTATGATTCTATGATTCTATGATTCTATGTTTGTTGGAGGAGACCTAGGTTTTTTTGGGGGGGAGTTATTTGTCCGGTCTTCACGCTTTTTATGATGGAGGACCGCTGTAGCCACCCCCAACGACACGTTCTCAAGATGGAGGGGGAGGGAGCTGCAGTCGCCTGCGGTTCCTGCGCAATGTTTGCCATCTAGCCAAAGGTTGCAGGCAGCTTTGCCTGCAGCAATTGCATGTTGATTGCCCTCGTAGAAGACAAAGTCCAGCAACTGAAGGAACATGTAGCTACGCTCCAAAGAATTAGAGAGCTGGAGCTCTTCTTGGAAGCAACAGAGCACACCGTCTCCACCAAGGAGGAGACAGGGGACTCCCCTGAGAAGGAGGCTAGTTCACCAACACAGGAGCCAGATATATGGAGAAACGTGACTCAAAGAAGTAGGAGGCCCAGGGTTCACTCTGATTGTTTAGAAATACACAATCACTTTGAGGTCCTCTCCCCTAGCATGGAAGACGAAGAGCAGACTCCATTTGAGGATCTCTCCCTCATTACAGTTGATCAGGTATATGAAGACGAGCAGCAAAGTCAGTCCTCAGGGAATGTGCAGGCGACCTTGGAACGGACAGCTCACAGAAGAACCCCGACCAAACCTAAGAGGAGGCGTGTAGTGGTGATAGGGGATTCCCTACTGAGGGGAACAGAAGCAGTGATCTGTGGGCCTGACAAGATGTCTCGGGAAGTGTGCTGTCTCCCCGGGGCTAAGATCCAAGATGTAACTGAATGACTGCAAGGAATCATAAAGCCCACTGACAAATACCCCTTCCTCTTGGTTCATGTGGGAACCAATGACACTGCAAGCAATAGCCTCCAGAAGATCAAAAGAGACTACGAGGCTCTGGGCAGGAAATTGAAGCAATTAAATGCACAAATTGTCATCTCATCTGTCCTCCCAGTTGAACGACATGGCCCAGGGAGAGAGGGAAAAATAGTGGAAGTGAACAGCTGGCTTCGCAAATGGTGTAAACAGGAACGGTTTGGATTCTTAGATCATGGAATGCAGTTTCTTGAAGATGGACTTCTGGAAAGCGATGGGCTGCACCTCACAACGGTTGGGAGGAATGTTTTTGCCAAAAATCTCAGAAACCTCATCAGTAGGGCTTTAAACTGACTAATGTGGGGGAGGGAGACAGTGCTCCTGAAGGTAGGAGTCTATCAATTGATGAAGATGATCATCCAAATGTCATAGACCAAATGGAGCAAACAGCACGCAGACCTAGTGGTGGGAGGGAAAAAATCCTTAAATAAGAGACACGGGGGAATAATTAATGAACTTCAATGTCTGTACACTAATGCGCAAAGCATGGGAAATAAACAAGATGAGCTTGAGCTCCTGGTACAGCAAACTAAATATGACATAATAGGCATCACTGAAACCTGGTGGGATAAGTCCCACGATTGGAATGTAATAATGGAGGGATACAATCTATTTCAGAGAAACAGACCAGACAAGAAAGGAGGAGGAGTGGCGTTATATGTCAGGGATGTGTATACCTGTGAAGATATCCAAGATTTAGAACCTCAAAGCCAAAGTGAGACCATTTGGGTCAAAATTAAGGGAGAGAAGAATAACAGTGACCTCATTGTGGGAGTTTACTATAGATCCCCAAGCCAAACGGAGGACATAGATGATGCCTTCCTGGAACAGATGGCCAAGCACGCAAAAGGAAGGGAGATAGTAGTAATGGGGGACTTCAATTACCCGGATATTTGTTGGATGTCAAACTCACCCAAGAGCATAAGGTCAAACAGATTCCTCACTGGCCTTGCAGACAACTTCATTGTCCAGAAAGTGGGAGAAGCAACAAGAGGAACAGCCATTTTAGATCTGGTCCTAACCAATGTTGAGGACCTGGTTAGTGGGGTAGAAGTGGAAGGATCATTAGGCGCGAGTGATCATGCTCTTCTGAAGTTTACTATACAGCGGAAAGGAGCAGCCAAGCATACTAGGACTCAATTTCTTGACTTTAAGAAAGCCGACTTCATAAAACTTAGGGAAGTGCTGGGTGAGATCCCATGGACAATAATACTAAAAGGAAAGGGAGTTCATGATGGCTGGGAATTTGTTAAGAGGGAGATAGTAAAAGCACAACGTCAGGCAATACCAATGAGATGGAAACATGGAAGGTACCTAAAGAAGCCAGGGTGGCTATCTAAAGAACTTTTAACTGAGTTAAGATTAAAAAAGGATGTGTACAAAAAATGGAAAAGGGGGGAAACCACCAAAGAGGAATTCAAACAAATAGCCAGCACGTGTAGACACAAAGTCAGAAAAGCTAAAGCACAGAATGAACTCAGGCTTGCTAGAGAGGTTAAAAGCAACAAAAAAGGCTTTTATGGGTATGTTCGTAGCAAAAGAAACAGTGGGGTCACTCAGAGGAGAAGATGGTGAAATGCAAACAGGGGACACAGAAAGGGCTGAACTCCTCAATGCCTTCTTTGCCTCAGTCTTCTCCAATAAAGAAAACAATGCCCGACCTGAAGAATTTGGAGCAAATGATTCAGCAGAGGAAACACAGCCCAGAATAACTAAGGAGATAGTACAAGAATACTTGGCTAGTTTAGATGTATTCAAGTCTCCAGGGCCAGATGAACTGCATCCAAGAGTATTAAAAGAACTGGCAGATGTGATCTCAGAACCACTGGCAGTCATCTTTGAGAATTCCTGGAGAACAGGCGAAGTCCCGGCAGACTGGAGGAGGGCAAATATTGTCCCTATTTTCAAAAAGGGGAAAAGAGAGGACCCAAATAATTACCGTCCAGTCAGTCTGACATCAATACCAGGGAAGATTCTGGAGCAGATCATTAAGCAAACAGTCTGTGAGCACCTAGAAAGGAATGCTGTGATCACCAATAGTCAGCATGGATTTCTGAAAAATAAGTCATGTCAGACTAACCTGATCTCGTTTTTTGACAGAATTACAAGCCTGGTAGATGAAGGGAACGCAGTGGATGTAGCCTACCTTGATTTCAGCAAGGCATTTGACAAGGTGCCCCATGATATTCTTGTAAAGAAGCTGGTAAAATGCGGTCTTGACTATGCTACCACTCAGTGGATTTGTAACTGGCTGACTGACCGAACCCAAAGGGTGCTCATCAATGGTTCCTCTTCATCCTGGAGAAGAGTGACTAGTGGGGTGCCACAGGGTTCTGTCTTGGGCCCGGTCTTATTCAACATCTTTATCAACGACTTGGATGATGGACTCAAGGGCATCCTGATCAAATTTGCAGATGACACCAAACTGGGAGGGGTGGCTAACACCCCAGAGGACAGGATCACACTTCAAAATGACCTTGACAGATTAGAGAACTGGGCCAAAACAAACAAGATGAATTTTAACAGGGAGAAATGTAAAGTATTGCACTTGGGCAAAAAAAATGAGAGGCACAAATACAAGATGGGTGACACCTGGCTTGAGAGCACTACATGTGAAAAGGATCTAGGAGTCTTGGTTGACCACAAACTTGACATGAGCCAACAGTGTGACACGGCAGCTAAAAAAGCCAATGCAATTCTGGGCTGCATCAATAGGAGTATAGCATCTAGATCAAGGGAAGTAATAGTGCCACTGTATTCTGCTCTGGTCAGACCTCACCTGGAGTACTGTGTCCAGTTCTTGGCACCACAGTTCAGGAAGGACACTGACAAACTGGAACGTGTCGAGAGGAGGGCAACCAAAATGGTCAAAGGCCTGGAAACGATGCCTTATGAGGAACGGCTAAGGGAGCTGGCATGTTTAGCCTGGAGAAGAGGAGGTTAAGGGGTGATATGATAGCCATGTTCAAATATATAAAAGGATGTCACATAGAGGAGGGAGAAAGGTTGTTTTCTGCTGCTCCAGAGAAGCGGACACGGAGCAATGGATCCAAACTACAAGAAAGAAGATTCCACCTAAACATTAGGAAGAACTTCCTGACAGTAAGAGCTGTTCGACAGTGGAATTTGCTGCCAAGGAGTGTGGTGGAGTCTCCTTCTTTGGAGGTCTTTAAGCAGAGGCTTGACAACCATATGTCAGGAGTGCTCTGATGGTGTTTCCTGCTTGGCAGGGGGTTGCACTCGATGGCCCTTGTGGTCTCTTCCAACTCTATGATTCTATGACTGCCAGTCCTGGTAGCCTGGAAGCCGCATGTCCAGAGCCCAGTTCTCCTCCCAACCCCAGAACAATCCTGCTGGAACCCCTAAGCCTCAAGGAGCAGCACCAGTCGACAGAAGGCCTCCTGCAACACACAAGGCTGTTTAAGGAACTGACGCTTGTGTTTAAAGGAGCATTAGAAAATGCAGTCTGGTAATGGGCAATAAAGCAACTTTATGAGCTGTAGTGAAATCCAAGAGTAAAACATCTGTTTATGACTGCAGTAAACGCATAGGTGGAGAGAGAGTTTCAGCTTGTATAATCCTTCTAAAATAATGGCTTCATGCAGGAGCAGGGGCAAGAGGAATGAGCAGGGTGGGACAATTCACCAAGAGGAAAGTTATGGGATGGAGAGAGTCGCAAAAGGGCTCACAGAGAGTTGTTAATGGTAATCCCCTGCTCTTAGTTGTTGTTTTTTTAAAAAATGGAGGTGTGGAGGTGGGAGCTGAACCAAATGTGAACTAGAGAAACAGAGAGAGCATTGGACTGAACAGAGGAGGCTGCTGTATACCAAGCCCGTCTATCAGGCCCACAAGCCCAAAATTGTCAACAGTGGCAGGCAGCAGCACCCCAGGGTTTCGGGAAGGGCTCTCGCACAACCGCTCCTGGAGATGGCCAGGGATTGACCTGGGGACCCTCTGCTTGCAAGGCAGACACTCTGCCACTGAGCTATGACGCTTCCCCACACACGACAAGAGCACACATTGCTGCTTACTCTGCAACCCCCAGACTCCCTCCACTGGTTTTTGAAGATATACACACACAAGGTTAACCACAATCCATATCTATCCTGTAGTTTCTTGAAAAATGCAGCTGTTTGATGGGTTTCCCTTCAAATCAGCTCCCATCCAAATGGAAAACTTCACAGTTCAACGAGGTGTTTCCATTTGAGACAGCTGTTGCACATGCTCAGATGATTGCTTCATTAATAGGAGGGGGTTGGGGGTGCAGGGCCAGGGAAACCAAACAGGTAATGTGTACTGGTTGAAGACATCCCTGCCTCCTCTTTGATGTGTCTGTGCAGGGATGCTATAGCTCTGCTGGATCTCATTGCTTTCATGTCTGCTGTCCCAGCACTTTGATCTTTCCTTTCATCATAATGTTATTATTGAGGGCACATGGCGCTGGGGGGAGGGGAGATTTTTAAAGGCGAGTCTAGGAAATATTCTTAGAGTTGCACCTAGGAGACTCCTTCTTCCCAAAGGCAAAAGAGGGACAATTCCCAGAAAGCAAGCAATTGCCTTAGGCAAGCTGGGACAGGTGGCAGCAGAGGATTCTGGGAGGGAGCCCTTGGACCTTCCGTCTGGCCTTCCTGACCCTGTGCCTGTCCCGTCCCATCCCCCACACCCGCAGCATACTGGTCTACAACGGAGACAGCAACCAGTCGGCCGTGCTCTACAACTCCCACCAGAGCGACAGCGTCCCCTTTGAGGGGGTGATCAGCGAGGGCACCACCTTACGCATCGACTTTGCCTCGGAGGACCCCAGCGCCATCCCTACGTTCAACATCCGCTTCGAAGGTGATTCCCTCCCCACTTGCGGTTCTGATGATGATGGAAATGCAGCAGGGAGTCCCTTTGCAGTCCTGCTGATCACGATAGATTAAGGCAATTAATCCAGGCATTGATTGTAATGTCCCAGGCAAGAGCAGAGAGAGTTGGCCTCATTCGGCATCAGCAATTTTCACTGCAACACTTGCCAGGCGCCGGGGAAACTGCTGGTTCGCCTGTCTAGTTATAAAGGGGACAAGGCTCAGTTGGTCTGGCAGTAAGGAAGGCCCTGCAGGGGTGAAGCCTGGGCCCCCACAAAATCTGGCTGAAACAACAACAGCCCACCACCCCAAAGCTCTCTCGTGGGCAGTTCCAGTGATCCTAGCTCAACAAGGATGCTATTGGGCTGGGTGGAAGAGGGCAACCAGCAGGACCAGAGGGCAGAGGCACTTTCCCTACCAGGAAAGAGGAGGAATGGACATCTGTGCTCTCCAGGTGGGATTGGATGACAACTCCCTGCAGCCCGAACCAACATGGCCGGCAGGCACAAGCCAGAGGAGTTGGAGTCCAACCACATCTGGAAGGCCAGCTGTACTCCATGCCTGCACGAGAGCACTTGGGGTGGGAGGTGGTGGCAAGTGAAGGTATGTGTGTGTTGAAGGGGGAGGCACATAGTGATGCTCTGGAACTCGCTCCCCCAGGAGGCAGGGATGGCTTCCAGCTTGGATGGCTTTAAAAGAGAATTATACTGCTGAATGGAGACGGTGATCAGGGACTGCTAGCCAGGAGGGCTTTGCTCTGCCTCCACAGTCAGGCAGAAATGCTTCTGCATCATGATTGCTGAAAACCACAGGAGGGGAGGGGCTCTTGTCCCTGGGTTCTGCTTTGGGGCATCCCATGGGTGACTAGGATGCTGGACTAGATGGGCCATTGGCCTGATCCAACAGGCTCTTCTTACGTTCTTAGAGGCTAAGGCGGCTGTCTGTCGGGGAGAGCTGTAGTTGCAGATCCTACATTGAGCCAGAGAGGTGGGCCAGATAACCCCCAATGTCCCACTTTTCTGTTGAAGTGTTGAGCATTTTGGACCATCAACCCTCTCATTCCTGCAACATCAACCCAGAATGCATATGCAATATAAATACAGCTGGGTAGATGCAGGGGTGCAGAGACACAAGTTGGACATGGAAACCTCAGGAGAGTGCCATGAAATGTGGTGTGAGTCAGGAAGAGGGGGGCATCATCCACTCTCGTAGTGGCAGCTCCTAATCTAGAATGTAGGGAACAACAGTTCTCTCTCCCGCCCCCCCCCCCCCAGGTATTCTGTGTGCAAAACTGAATGCAAAGAGTGGATCCCGTTGCAAACTTGAAAAGCCAAATAAGATTATAAAAGACAAGTGCATTATCTAAAGCAGCTACATAGGCTGCTGTATCTCTTTGTCTCCAGTCACATTGGTGGTGTCAGGGATTATTTTGAAATGGCCTTCCAGGCAGAGAAATCTCCTTGATTCCAGCTCCTCACCAGGGAATGAAGAGCAGATGGAGATCTGGCTGCTGGATCAGCCCAAAGCCATGGTCCCAGCAGTGGCCAAACAGGTGCCCCTGGAGAAGCCCACAACAAGACCTGAGGCAGGACGGTGTTTCTGGGCAGTGTACAAGGAACTTTCGGGGGATGGGGAATCTGTGCTGGCTTTGCGTCAGGAGGGAATTTTTAAAGAAAAAAGACTCAGGGTTGCAGTCACGACTCTCTTTGCATCTTTGTCAGGCAATCCGCAGCCCGTGGCATGAAAATGTGTTCTTCTGCATTTGCGGATCTGTCTTGCTACACTCCACTGTCTTTGCACAATCTCCATATCATCCCAGCTCAGTCCTTATTAATACACCGCTTGCCAACACAGCGTGTGATGTTACCGCTTGTTCTCCAGCAGGTATTTTGCAACCTGGAGCTGAAATACTCAAGACAGATCAAACACTGCTGGATGCAAATGCTTTAGAAGGGAGAAAATGTTCTGGAGCTGCAAGGAAGGAGGCTTCGCTCAGAAACAGGGAACAAGTGAGATATAGAAACTGACCAGTAGAGCAGATTTAAGTCATCTTTTTAAAAAAAATCATTTGTTTGGGTAGAGGATGATGCTTTGTTCTTTGCTATCCTGTTCAGTTATGATTAAGATTGCATTTAGTCCTCTCATTATTCCTCCCTGCTCACACAAAAGGCATCCTGACAAAGCAAAGCCCTAAATCAATTAGAATGATATGGATTCTCACATGCAAGCACCAGAAATGTGACATATCCCTCAAGTATGAAAGGACAAATATTGTTTTAAACCTTTAGTGACAGTCAAATTCCCTTGCTTCATGCCAATCAGAGATAGCTGGCAGAAAGAAGAGTTCTCAGAAAGGTGGTCTACCTTCATCCTTTGTTATTTGAACAAGCTGGACCTGCACATGGGTGTAGCCAAAGGGGGAGGGGCGGGCAGCTGCCCCCCATCAAGTAAATAAATAAAAATACTTAACTGACCAATCATACTGCAGAAAGCTTGTTTCTGCTCCCCTAACAAAAGTCCTGTCCCCAAACAAAAATCCTGGTTATGCCCCTGGACCTGCAGCAAGTGCAGATGTTCAGGATTCTCCGCCGCCCCGCCCCCCGCCCCTGCTCTGGCTTTCTGCCCCTTCCCTGAATCAGCCTCCTGTGGACACTAATATGCACAGTCCTCACTGGGCTGTTTTGAAACCTTACCCTCCCCCGCCCCCACCAAATCTGCTGTCTTACTCTCAAATCTTTTTTTTTTAATTAATTTTTATTCAAATTTCCAATAACCATTCCAATTATAATTTAACATCCAATTTAACTTATACATCTTCTAGACTTCCATCAGCCTATCTGACAATTTTCATATTTATCACAACTTCTCACATTTCCTAAATTTATGTTGCACTTTAACAATCCTTATTTTATCTTCTCTTTTAAGTGACATTCCTATCTATTCTTTTCACAGAGCTTCCTGAAATCCAACAAGCGTTATTTCCTGATCACACACAGTTTTGATATACTCTGTAAATTTATTCCAGTCCTCGGTGAATCTCTGATCGCGTTGGTTTCGAATTTTTCCCGTTAATTTGTCCATTTCTGCATATTCCATCAGTTTCATTCTCCATTCTTCCCTCGTTGGCATTTCTTCCTGTTTCCATTTTTGGGCCAACAGGATTCTGGCTGCTGTAACTGCATATCTAAATAACTTCACATCTTTCTTTTCAACATCGTTCCCTAATATGCCTAGTAACAATGCTTCTGGTTTCTTAACAAAGGTATATCTCAACATTTTTTTCATCTCATTATAAATCATTTCCCAAAAGCATTTCACTTTCTTACATTCCCACCACATGTGATAAAATGTTCCTTCTTTCTCTTGACATTTCCAACATTTATTACTAACTTTAAACATCTTTCCAAGTTTCACTGGAGTTATATACCATCTATATATCATTTTCATGACATTTTCTTTTATCGTAGTACATGCGGTGAATTTCATTCCCTCTTTCCATAATTTTATCCACTCCTCTAATTGTATGTTATAACCAAGATCTTTGGCCCATTGAGTCATTACCGTTTTTACTTCTTCATCTTTTGTATGCCATTCAAGTAATAATTTATACATTTTTGACAATATTTTTACATCACTATTCAAAATTTCTTCATGAAACCTTGATTTTCTTTCTAAAAAACCTTTTTCTCGCATCTCTTTTTTAAACATTGCATTCAACTGGAAGTAATGCAGCCAATCATTCACCTTTTCTTTAACCTCTTCATATGGTTTCAAATTCAACTTATCTCCTTCTTTGATTATCAGATTTTCATATGTAATCCAATTCCCTGTCATATTGACTTTTTTCATACTCATTATCTCCAGTGGCGATAACCACATTGGAGTTTTAGGCTCTAATAGGTTTTTATACCTATTCCACACTTCGATTAACGTTCCTCTAAAAATGTGGTTTTCAAAACCTTTATGCATTCTGTTCTTATCACACCATAAATACGCATGCCACCCAAATCTATTGTCATATCCTTCCAAATCCAATAATTCTGTGTTCTCTAATTTTATCCATTCTTTCAACCAGCAAAGACACGAAGCTTCATAATATAACTTCAAGTCTGGCAGGGCAAAGCCTCCTCTTTCTTTTGCATCTGTTAATATCTTAAATTTAATTCTTGGCTTTTTGCCCTGCCAGATATATCTTGACACTGTTCTTTGCCATTCTTTAAATATTGTCACACCTTTAATTATTGGTATTGTTTGAAACAAAAACAACATTTTTGGTAGCACACTCATTTTTATCGTTGCAATTCTTCCCCATAACGATAATCTCATTCTTGCCCATACATCTAAGTCACATTTGATCTTATTCCAGATTGGTACATATCAAATCTTTTTTTTTTACCTATGCAAACCTTGGGGCTGGTTCCAATTCCACTGATAGTTCCTTCTCATGTATGGATGGTGCAAAAAGTCATGGCGCTCTAAGACTGAAATTGGAAATACAGGGAAGGGTGATAGCAAGCTACAAATCTAGGGACCAGGAAGTGACACCAGATTCCTCCAGTTTTTAACAGTCCAAAGCTGCCCCTCTTGCTAGGATGTGCCTTTCCAAGAAGGGGGGAATGCATGTGCTACTCTAAAACTAAATGTACACATTGGAGAATCTGTATGAGAGGGGAGACAGCAAAGCATCATGCCATACACAAGGACAGAGCACCCCAGGGAGGCCTTTCAAGATTCTACATTACGGCTGCTTGGGGGGAGGTCTGGAGCTTTAATTCTTGATCTTCCTAAGAAGGTGAGGAAGAAACAGGCTTCCTTCCTTAACTGGGGACCTAAATCCTTTGCACAGTTGCAATTCAAACCCTTTCTTCTGTTTTCTGCATCAGTCCCACCCAGCTCCCTTGATGAAAGCAACAAGGGAGACGTAGCTCTGAGGGATGGATGCTGTCTGTGGCCCCAGCACTCACTCTTGGCCAGGCAGGCCTCTGGCTGAGCATCCCAGCTCTTCATTTTAATTAGGATGGAACAGAAAAAATAGCTCATTCCCCAGGGAAGTAAAGATGGATCAGCCTCTTTCTGGGGAGATTTAAAGGGGAAGCAGTTCTCTCCAGCCCCCTCCGCCGCCAACACTTGCAAGGACTTCTGCTCTTTCAATCTGGCATGTCAAAATGCAGCCTAGCTGCTCATTACATGATCTCAAAAGAGAAACAGAAAGAAAGAAACCAGAGGGGCAAGAAGGAGCAAAGAGGGCAAAACAGCAATGAGAAGCAGGTGGATGGGCAGTGGAGAAGACAGGCTCCAGAAACTTACCTCTTCTGGTAAACTGAGAACCACCTGCCAAGCCCCTCTCCTTCACCCTCAGGCACTGGCTCCATGTCACCCCCGCAAGAGGTGATAGGATAGAAGCCGATAAAATTATGCCTGGCCTGGAGAAGGTGGGCTGAGGAAAGTTTTTCTCCCTCTCAGATAACACTGGAACTCAGAGGATGCTTCTGAATGCCAGTTGATGGAAGTTTCATGAGGGGAGAGTGGCAGCTGTGCCCAGCTCCTGCTTTGGGGCTACCCATAAAGGGCATCTGGTTGGCCCCTGTGAGAACAGGATGCTGGACTAGGTGGGCCCTTGGGCTGATCCACCAGGCTCTTCTCATGTTCTTACAAGTTCCTAGTCCTTCTTTGTTGTGCTTCCTGCCGCTCTGCCTCTCATTATTCCTCTTTTCCTCTTTCTCTCTGTCTAGAATACAGAAGGGAAGGCCTGATCCAATCAGAGGAGGGCCCAGTCTGGCAGAGAGAGGAGGTGGGGGGGTTGTGCATGCAAACAATGGCTGTCCTTCTGTTCCCCTTCAAGCTTTTGAGAAAGGTCACTGCTATGAGCCGTACATCCAGAATGGGAACTTCACCGCCTCTGATCCCACCTACAACCTTGGGACCATTGTGGAGTTCACCTGTGAACCTGGCCACTCTCTGGAGCAAGGACCAGCCATCATTGAGTGCATCAACATCAGGGAGCCCTACTGGAATGACACTGAGCCACTGTGCAGAGGTGAGAGGAAGGAGCGGGAAGACCTCTGTACCGCAGGGCTTCAACTCACCTGTTCTTGGGGGATGTTTTTTCACAAACGCATGTGCACACACGTCCTCTTTCTTTCTTTCCTTCTGTTGTTTTGTACCAGGATGAAAATGGGCATAACAATGGTTGCAGGGGGCCATTCACACAGGGGGTCCTTGCCTTTGTTATTTCTGCATGTTTGCTAGGCATATTTATAGCCTAGTCTTCATCACAGTAGATCTCAGGGTGGGGTACAATAATGAACATGTGATAAACTAAAAATGGCATAAAGTCAACTGAACAGCCAACATGGGTCAGCTAGCCGCCACTCTTGGGCCCCTTTCCCACCCACCAGAGCAGAAGGACCAACCACCAGGGTGGGCAGCTGCTGTGCAATATGTGTGTCATGTATAGATTCACCCTTCTCCTTACAATTTACATAATAATAATAATGTACAAAACTACAGGGATTGGAGAGTTGGTGATATTATTTGTACCCTAGCCAATGTATCCATGGTTTTCCTTCTTCCCATTTTATCCTCATAACAACTCTATGAGGTAGGTAAGGCTGAGACTGGCTGAGAGGGGACTAGTATTCTGGTCTCCCAGGTCTCAGTCCAGCACCACTTCTGCTTCTTGTGCTGCTCTCAGATGGCCTTTCTGTCCTTTGCCCAGAGCAAGCCACCCTCTGCTTCACTCACCTCACAGTAGCCTCCCGCCAAGGCCTGCCACTACCTTTTGGTTCCCCAGGAGCAGATCTCATCCTCAGCAGAGGCTGAGCAGACTCCATGTGCAACTCCTTAGCAAATGACAGCAGAGGCAGCTCAGATCTGGCCTTCCCAAGTGGCTCTGAGCTGCATCCTGGCCATTTAACGCTGGCCTCTCTTGATGTTACAGCAATGTGCGGAGGGGAGCTCTCCACCGGGGCAGGGGTGATCCTTTCCCCCAACTGGCCGGAGCCCTATGCTGAGGGCGAGGACTGTGTCTGGAGGGTGCACGTCGGAGAGGAGAAGCGCATTTTCCTGGACATCCAGTTGTGAGTAGTTTTCCTACTTGTTGGACTGAGTGCCTCTCTCGGCTGTGTGCATTGCTCCATTGAAGGGACTCATCATACAGGCTGACACAGACACACAATATTTTGAAAAGTTGCTTGTTCACTATGCATTTGAACACTTCTTAAGAGATCATGACCAGATTTTGCTTTGTGGCTCTCAAGATCAAGGAGTAGGCTTGCATGTCTGTTTGGATATAACTGGATATCATTTTGAGTCAAAATGGCAGAATGGACCTTTCAAAGCTGCACTGATTTTAACCACTGCCCTTATCTTTTGAATATTTCTAAATACTTGCTTTTGACATGTTGATATTTTATATTATATTTTTGTAAACCACTTAGAGGCTTTTCCTACAGTTGAGCAATATATAAATATTGTTTAGTAAATAATAAAGTAAATTATCTCTAGCCAGTTCCTTGGTGAAAGTGCAGTTGGACTAGATAACCCCCGGGATCCCTTCTGACCTTACAGTTCTATATGATAAAGGCAAGCAGGCAAGGAAAGGAAAGGGATAAAGACTTTTTAATAACTAAGCAGACATTCTCTGTGATGCAGCAAAACCTGCTGCTCAGACCCTATAAAGCATCCTCCACACAATGGATGGGGATGCTCAGGCCCAGGCTACCTGACAGGTGGCTTTGCCATATGCTGAGATCCTCTCTCTGGTCCCATCTTGGTCCCATTCAAACCAGAGGCACAGCTGGGAATGACCCAGGGGAGCCCTTTCAGTGGCTGCTCCTGAATTGTGGATGGCCAGAGTCCAATTGTCAGTCAAGCAGGACATTTATTTAGGTGTTGCAAGGCCAGTGTAACACAAACTCAGCCAGCAAGGAGTTGAGAGGTGGCAATACAAATATAGCAAAGGCACAAACATGTATACACTTACAAGCAAAGGGAAGCAAAGCGGCAGTTCTATGGCAGGACTTCCATCTTCCAGCTTATACTGGTTTAATCACAAGGCATCACAACTTTCTTATCTTTCCCTCCTTCCTTTGCCCTCAACAGTCATAGCAACAGCTCCTGCATGTGTCTCATTCTGTCCTTCTCAGAAGCTTCTCCCACAATCACAACCTTCACTTTCCAACCTTCACTTGTTCAGCCTTTCTCACACACATTTCAAATTTTAATTCTATTTTTTCTATAATTTCTATGACGCTAAAAACATTTAAAACCAGCTGAAAACATTTCAAAGCATCTCAAGCATCTAAGCACATTTAATGTTGAATGCTCACATGCTGTACATGCCACTGTCAGGATGCTGTCAATGATAAAGACAAGGAAAAGTTCCTTGCAGTCCTTTTTTATTTTAATCTTTACACAGAGAGGCTATGGACCCCAGCCTCTTGGATAATGGCGTTGTCCCAAGTGAATCTCCACCCCTCCTTCTTTCCCACTTCCTCATTGGTCATCGTCTCCTCTACAGGTGCTGCTATGTGCCCTCTGTCTTTGAGCTCTTTGCTCTCCTACTTTTAAGGCTCACAGGGTTCTTGGTGATGGAGGGTCTGGAATGCTTTCTAATGACAGCGTGTCAGAAGGATGTGCATGCTCAGAGAGCCAGTGTGGTGTAGTGGTTAAGAGCGGTAGACTCGTAATCTGATGAACCGGGTTCGCTTCCCTGCTCCTCCACATGCAGCTGCTGGGTGACCTTGGGCTAGTCACATTTCTTTGAAGTCTCTCAGCCCCACTCACCTCACAGAGTGTTTGTTGTGGGGGAGGAGGGGAAAGGAGAATGTTAGCCGCTTTGAGACTCCTTAGGGTAGTGATAAAGCGGGATATCAAATCCAAACTCTTCTTCTTCTTCTTCTTCTTCTTCTTCTTCTTCTTCTTCTTCTTCTTCTTCTTCTTCTTCTTCTTCTTCTTCTTCTTCTCTGTCTCTCCCATGATTTCCCAGTTTTTCCCCTCATCTACCTCTGAGCTTCTACCTCCTTCAAACCCCTGTTGTAAATCTACACTGTCCTCCTCTTCCTCTCCCCTGAAAGAGTCGGGATGGGGAGGCGGCCTCCACCACTCCTCCTCTGCCCAGTCCCTGACACAAACTGGCTCTCTATTAAATAAGATCAGCTGATGGGCAGGAGACCAGCCTGCAGGCTCAAGCCAAGATGTCCAGGACAGAGCTGTGTCTCCCCTGCCCCCTCTTGCCAGGACCCCACTAATGAGTGAGTCCCCTAAGGCATCTGATTCTTCCCCTCCACATGTGAAAGCCTCCCTCCACACGTTGAGGGTGGAGAGACAGGGAGATGTCTGGCAATGGAGAATAAAGCAAGGGAACAAGTCAGGGGAACAGAGAGATGGTTGTGATTAGCCAGTGAAGATCCAGGTGTAGATATCCTCTCAAGCCAGGAAACTGGGAGGCCTTGAGCAAATCTCTGGCTCTCAGTATAGACTTCCCTACAGATGATGATTAAAAAAGGAATTATATGCATGCTTCCGTGATCTTTTGTGGGGGGGTGGCATAGGGGGAAGGGAGGGACAGGAAGATGAGGCAGTGGACAGCTTTGTTATACACTAGAAACTGATGGAGAAAACAAATGTCTCTGAGCATGCACAAAATGCTGCCGAGTAGCTACAGCAGGCAAATCACATCTGATAATAGGGCAGACAGCATAGATTCCTACGGAGCAGCTCCTTTAGCATCAGTCGCCCTCCTCCCTCCGACTTGCTTGAAGGGATCAGAGAGAAATTCCCTTGGCAAAAGCCGCTTTGCGGTTTAGGCAAGAGCTAGTTCCACAACTTTATTTACCACTTGAGCTCACTGAAGGCTTTGTAAATACCCGTCTTCCATTTATTTAAGCCTGATGGGTCTTTGTCTTGCAATAAATCCACACGCCTCCCATCTAACACCAAGCTGAGATGTCTGACTGCAGCATGGAGGCAAACAGACAGCCTCTGCACCAGGCTGGCAGACCAATGCTGGCACAGCTGCCTCCCTGGCCCAGAAGCAGACTCAGGGCATGGCGGGTAGCTCCCCCCCCCAGGGCACTGAGCAGAAGAGAAGCATCATCCTTATATTGATATGAGTATCTACTGAGTATCTACCGAGAAGATCCATAAAAAGCAACTGCACCAAAAGGAATTATTGTGAAAATAAGAAATATTTAGTGGGTGGTGCCCAACGTTGTCCTTGCTCAGGGTACCATATTACCAGAGTCTGGCCCTGCCTGGCCAGTCATTCCTCTTCCTCTGTCTAGGTACAGAGACAGACAAGCAGATATTTTCCTATGCCCTCCTAACATTCAACAGAGAGGTAAATGGGTAAGGAAAGGCCCCAACCCCAGCCATGAAGCTCAACCCCTCTCTCTTGGTCTGGCCTACACTGCAGGCTTATTGGGAGGAAGAAATGGGGAAACAATTATGGACACTGCCCTGAAATTCATAGAGGAAGGGTGGGATCTAACTAT